>NC_090240.1:36905679-37262346 GCF_024489055.1 Chanodichthys erythropterus
TCTAATAGACACAGGTAGGGAATTCCAGAGCTTTGGACCATGAACTGAGAAAGCTCTGTCACCTTTGGATTTAAGTCGGGATTTTGGAACATTTAGTATCATCTGGGTGGAAGATCTGAGCGTTCTCACTGGGGAATACGAGTGGATAAGTTCTGAAATATAAGAAGGGGCAAGACCATGAATTGATTTAAATACAAATACTATAAATATATGAATATAACAGCTTGACAGTAAACTGTTTTTGCAGTGTTGTCTTATATTAATGTCCATTAAAGCAAGACTATGTAAACAAAACAAAAAAAAACACAGCTACTGTGTCCAAAAGTGGGAATTATGGGATAACAGACACAGCAATGCATCATTCTCCAAACTCATTACGTTTGTAGCGTGATCTGGGATTAAAACGTTTTTCAGACCTAATGGAGTTATTTACTATTATAGCCTAATATTATTGAAATACATAATGTACATTTTAATCATGGGATTATTATTTTAATTATTACGTAAATAATTGTGCAAAATGAAAATCTCGTCAACAATGTCTATTTTAAGTGTACAAGAACATAAAACATATCTAAACAAATGCTTACAATATAGTTTGTAGTTCTTTATGTTTGCTCTGGATGGTGTGTGTGGATACTGGAGGAGCTGAAAACAATACCTGATAGTCGGGTATTGTTTTCAGCTCCTCCAGTATCCACACACACCGTCCAGAGCAATCATAAAGAGTCCAGAGATGAAGGTTTCTGTGTCTTTCTGGTCCATTTACTGCCAGTAGGTGGCGGTAATACCCTATTTTGTAGTTTAAGATCCGCTGCAAACGAAGCAGCAGCAGCAGCTCACTTTTGAAAGGAGTTCACACAGTGCTCACAGATTCAAAAGAAACCAGCTGCAGAAGTTTGAGATTAGTGTGTTTAAAATGTAAATGAAGTGTTAAATTAAGATAATATATGTCTGTCCATGCTGGATATTGATGGGTTCATCACACAAATCTGTCAGCTGAAGAAAGAGGGACATCACTGGAGGTAAAGTTGATGGAGAGAAACCACCAACTCGAACGGAGAGGTTTGTACAGGATAAAAATTCACTTCATTCTTCAATGACTGTGTGACATCTTTCTGTTGACTAATGAACCAATCAAACTGATTCATTGATTTGATTCTCACAATTCAAACATCATCATTTTCCAGCTGGTTTTACTTTAAGATCTGATTTTATATTCAGTGGGGAATCAACACCAAACTTGTTTAATAAATAAAAATTAACATAAATGTCCATTGGTGCATGCACTGCACAGATTTGTTTTAGTCTGAATAAATATCACTTCAGATTCTTAAAGCAATGTTTATATGTAAACCACAGCTGGAAGAACAGAGAGATGATGTTTTTATTCCATCAGGTATGTCTTTTAATGGTTTTACCTTTTCATGACATTTGTCAGTGACTGTTACAAGAAAGATGGTTTCTAATTACTCAAGAGTTGCTTTTAAATTCATGTTTTAATTGTTTTTCTCAACTATGTGAAAGTCTTGTAAAAGCTGGCTTTTTAACATTGACATATTAATTAAGGGCTGCAATTAATGCTATTTGGATTATCTATCTTTTATTTTTTGTCTTATTAAGAAAAATATATTATTACTCATCTTACCCAATGTTCTCCTTCAAATAATGTGCAAACTGAAGGTTATATAAATGTATGAATGTAGCCCATGCTATACGTTATATTCAAGAGCAGTATGTTTTTCATTACTAACAATTTATGTTCAATTTAATTCATGCAGAGTCTGCTGTTTAATCAAGCAACAGATTCAGTTCAGTAACTCGTTAGTGAATCTGGATTAGTCACTTTTGGGGGCAATGACACTAACAATGATTCTTGATCATGACAAGCAGTTATCTACTATATTTGATTGAATAAATATAACAGAATTGACCTTAAGCATGTTAAAACAAACACTTTATTTTCTTTCTTTCTAGTTCCCTTCCATTTCTTTTTCTTTACATTTGCCACAATAGAATTGATTTTTGACTATTTACTGTGGTCATTTTAGACCTGATGGATGTGAAAGATGAAAGTAAAGAACTGAATGAAGTGGAGGAGAAACATGATTGAATGGCCTCAGTGTGGGAGAAGTTTCTCACAAAGAGGAAACCTTGAAATGCATATAAATAGAGAAACCTTTTACCTGTCATGAGCGTGGAAAGAGTTTCACTCGAGAAAGTCAAAGATTATCATCTGTGAATTCACTCTGGAGTAAAGTCATTTAAACTGTGATCAGTAATACATTGAGAATCCTTGCCAATGAGAAGACTGTAGACTATTTAATTTGATATATTTTGTGCATTTATTTTGATGCTTCTTTAATGTCAGTTGATATAAAATAACAAAAAATCACTCAAGTCAGGGATGTAAACTGTATTTAATACTGTCCTAAAATGGCCAGTTGCTTCGGCTTCAAACTGACGTTATCCGTCGCCCACTGACAACAATGTGAGCATTGAGAACATCATGGATGGTGCAGGACCTTGTATCGGTGAAGACGCCAAGCTCTCCATCGTCCTGAAGAACAAGAGCTCAAAGCAGCGCACGGCCAGTCTGCTGTATGAGGTGCTGGTCATGAACTACACTGTTCATGAAACAAACAGAAACTCTACATTCTTTGATTGTGTTTGTACTGTTTTCAGCCTCTAGATGGCGCTGTGGTGTGTAAAGAGTTGACAGTCAAGATCACGTTCCAGAACCTGCTGTCACAAGTGTTGAAGAACGTTTTGTTCCGGATAGAGGGAATGGGAATGCAGAGCATTTCAGGTATATTTAATAATTCAGTAATTGGAAACTGATTCAACAACAAAGATCCTCCATGTTTTATTCATATCACATTTATTTGTTGTAATGTTTATGTGAGCAGATGTTCATGAGCTTGAATCATTCTCCAATGCGTTTTTGCATGATTAGCAAGCTGTTTAGATTATGAGCAATATCAGTTAAAGAACTGAACATGTCTTTATTCAGATTTTGCAGTTCTTCCATTGTCAACCAAAAACCTCAACATTTCACAAGTAATTCAGTATTAACAGATGTAGAGGAGAGAGAAAATGGCTTCAGAGATTTCCTTTAAAAAAACATATAAAACAAAGTTTGGAAATGTATCATGTAAAATTTCACCATATAATATTAAATCAAATTATGTAAAATTGCATAGTATCAAAAGCTACAGATATGTATTAAGTATAAATGAAAGAGAAAAGCAAACAAATCATTGTGTTGACTAGAAACATATAGGCTAGTAACACATTGGCCATTCAAATGTAGCCGTGATGAAATAAAAACAACATGTAACTCAAAATATAGTTCATTATAATTGGTATTTATTGTCAGTGGCTGATTTTTTTTTAAAGGCTTGAATATACAGTTCTTGTTTTGCACACATTTTTTATATCACATTAATTTCTTTATAACTAAGTAAAATTTACTTGATTGTGGTTTGTGCAAATTATTTTTGGGGGGTTTATTTACATATTCTAATACTTTAAAGGTGAGACAGGTGTGATGATTAGTGGACATGAGGTTTTACCTTTATCATTATCACCTGGGTTAAAATATGGATAGAGTTTGTCAGTGAAAGTCTGACCAGTGAAAGAGTAGATAAGAGATCTGGAGTCCACGTCATAAAAAGAGACCAGACCCTCCTCATAATCCACAAACACTCCCACCTTCTCAGGTTTCACTTTCAGAGATAAAGAGACAGGTGGATTTTCACAAGCTGAATATTCATTTTCATTCTCCAGAATCACAGTCCAGAATCCATCCTCAGGACTCAGAATGATCTCCCCCTTCCTGTTAATGGATTCTCTGATCACTCCTAATTCCCACCCAGTCTTTCCCTTCACCTGCACCTCATAGTAAAATCTCCCTGAACTGAATCCCTGCTTTGCCAGAACACAACAAGCCTTATTAAATCTCTCTGGGTTTTTTGGGACGACCTGCTTAATGTCTCCACGACTGACTTGTTTTCCATCATCAGACAGATAGAGATGGTGATTTGCTGTATCAGGATCCAGAGTCACACCCACTGAGAGAGATCAGACAGTCAACTTAAGACAAAATAATTTTAGATACAGTATACAATACAGATTATCAAGTGAATTTTTATTTTTTTTTCTATAAATGTAAATAAAAAGAAAATAGTGTCAATCTCACTGTACCTGCAAACTTCTGCACAAACTTCAACTCTGTGGACACAGATGACAATATAATGATTAATTATTTATGGGAATATTTAAGTTGGCTTGAAAAAGCCAACTTACTGATCTACTACTTAAGCTTATTAAGTTGGCTTGAAAAAGCCAACTTACTGATCTACTACTTAAGCTTATTATTAAGTTGGCTTGAAAAAGCCAACTTACTGTAATCCTATTTAAACTTATTATTATTAATGGTGCTTGCCAAAGGCAAAGCTCCATTCTTATTCTCCTGCATACTTATTATTCTTCTTCTTCCACTTTTTTTCTGCGCGCTACTCCTCCCGCAGCGTTTGTCCTAGACCCATGAATGAGGTGTCAAATCGACCGGCTCATTGAGGAGAGGTGTGCTATGACTTTTATAAGCGATCGGACCAACGATGTTCGCACAGCGGACGAAAAAGCGGCCAAAAAAGTCCCATTGACTTACATTGAAAAATTCAAATTCACGAACATTCCGTCTCTCTCAACTGTCACTTTCTCACACACACTCACACACGCAGGCCCTTAGAAGCCTTTCTCTCTCAGACACAGACACTCATTTTCTTCCACTTTTATTTCTGCGTGCTACTCCTCCCGCAGCGTTTGTCCTAGACCCATGAATGAGGTGTCAAATCGACCGGCTCATTGAGGAGATGTGTGTTATGACTTTTATAAGCGATCGGACCAACGATGTTCGCACAGGGGGCGAAAAAGCGGCCAAAAAAGTCCCATTGACTTTCAATGGCGGAATCTTCAGAAATTTGAATTTCAACTGTCACTTTCTCACACACACCCACACACGCAGGCCCTTAGAACCCTTTTCTCTCACTCACTCACTATTGATCACAGTGTCATAGAGACAAGGGGGCGGGCTCATTTCACTCAGGCAACCAATCAGTGTCTCAGGATCATTGTGAAGCTATCAAGCCACGCCCTAGCAACCATATAGAGCACCATAGCAACAAGTTCCATAGACTTCCATTGAAAAAGATCAAAGGAATATCTTTGGATAGGAGTGTCATAGAAACATGAGGGTGGGCTCATTTGACTAGGGGCAGCAAACAGCCAATCACAAAATCACCTTAAACACTTCATAGCCACGCCCTAGTAACCATTTAGAGCACCCTAGCAACCCAAATCAAAGAGGGATATCTTCAAATCTGAATATCATAGAGGCATGAGGGTTGGTTTATATCATTCATACTGGCAAGCAGCCTTTGGTTTATCATTACTGGCAGCTGCCAAGCCACTCCCTAGCAACTAAACAGAGTACCCTAGCAACCGTTTAGCAAGATCTATATCTCTGCATCAGAACATCGTAAAGACATGGGGGTTGGTTTATATTGTCAAGCAGCCTTTGGAGTATCATCATTGGCAGCTGCCAGGCCACTCCCTAGCAACCAAACAGAGTACCTTAGCAACCGTTTAGCAAGATCTATATCTCTGCATCAGAGCATCATAGAGACATGGCGGTTGGCTCTTTTGACTCATGCTAGCAAACTGGACTTCCAACATGCTACACATGCTAGCAATGAATAGCTACATGCTAATAGTGATTAGCTAATTGCTAAAGTGGACTGAGAACATGCTAAGACCTCTATAGAAACTCCATAGTAACTATCTGTGACAACTACCAACCACCTAGTAACACCATAGCAACCACCCAGAACACCCTAGCAACCACCTAGCAACACCGTAGTGACCACCCCAGGTACCTTAGCAACTGCCTAGCAACACCCTAGCAACCACCCAGGTTACCATAGCAACCGCCTAGCAACCACCCAGAACACCCTAGCAACCGCCTAGCAACACCTTAGCAACCACTCCAAATACCTTAGCAACTGCCTAGCAACACCCTAGCAACCACCCAGGTTACCATAGCAACAGCCTAGCAACCACCCAGAACACCCTGGCAACCGCCTAGCAACACCTTAGCAACTACCCCAAGTACCTTAGCAACTGCCTAGCAACACCCTAGCAACCACTCAGGTTACCATAGCAACCGCCTAGCAACCACCCAGAACACCTTAGCAACCGCCTAGCAACACCATAGCAACCACCCAAAATACCTTAGCAACCGCCTAGCAACACCCTAGCAACCACCCCAGTTACCATAGCAACCACCTAGCAACCACCAAGAACACCTTAGCAACCGCCTAGCAACACCTTAGCAACCACTACAAGTACCTTAGCAACTGCCTAGCAACACCTTAGCAACCACCCAGGTTACCATAGCAACCGCCTAGCAAACACCCAGAACACCCTAGCAACCGCCTAGCAACACCTTAGCAACTACCCCAAGTACCTTAGCAACCGCATAGCAACCACACAGAACACCCTAGCAACCGCCTAGCAACACCTTAGCAACCACCCCAAGTACCCCGACTTAGCAACCGCCTAGCAACCGGGTACCGAATTTTGCCACTGCAAGCACCATTCACATTTTCTTCAGGAAATGTACATTCTAGTTAATGGTGCTTGCCAAAGGCAAAGCTCCATTCTTATTATTGCTCATACTTATTATTAATGGTGCTTGCCAAAGGCAAAGCTCCATTCTTATTCTCCTGCATACTTATTATTCTTCTTCTTCCACTTTTTTTCTGCGCGCTACTCCTCCCGCAGCGTTTGTCCTAGACCCATGAATGAGGTGTCAAATCGACCGGCTCATTGAGGAGAGGTGTGCTATGACTTTTATAAGCGATCGGACCAACGATGTTCGCACAGCGGACGAAAAAGCGGCCAAAAAAGTCCCATTGACTTACATTGAAAAATTCAAATTCACGAACATTCCGTCTCTCTCAACTGTCACTTTCTCACACACACTCACACACGCAGGCCCTTAGAAGCCTTTCTCTCTCAGACACAGACACTCATTTTCTTCCACTTTTATTTCTGCGCGCTACTCCTCCCGCAGCGTTTGTCCTAGACCCATGAATGAGGTGTCAAATCGACCGGCTCATTGAGGAGATGTGTGTTATGACTTTTATAAGCGATCGGACCAACGATGTTCGCACAGGGGGCGAAAAAGCGGCCAAAAAAGTCCCATTGACTTTCAATGGCGGAATCTTCAGAAATTTGAATTTCAACTGTCACTTTCTCACACACACCCACACACGCAGGCCCTTAGAACCCTTTTCTCTCACTCACTCACTATTGATCACAGTGTCATAGAGACAAGGGGGCGGGCTCATTTCACTCAGGCAACCAATCAGTGTCTCAGGATCATTGTGAAGCTATCAAGCCACGCCCTAGCAACCATATAGAGCACCATAGCAACAAGTTCCATAGACTTCCATTGAAAAAGATCAAAGGAATATCTTTGGATAGGAGTGTCATAGAAACATGAGGGTGGGCTCATTTGACTAGGGGCAGCAAACAGCCAATCACAAAATCACCTTAAACACTTCATAGCCACGCCCTAGTAACCATTTAGAGCACCCTAGCAACCCAAATCAAAGAGGGATATCTTCAAATCTGAATATCATAGAGGCATGAGGGTTGGTTTATATCATTCATACTGGCAAGCAGCCTTTGGTTTATCATTACTGGCAGCTGCCAAGCCACTCCCTAGCAACTAAACAGAGTACCCTAGCAACCGTTTAGCAAGATCTATATCTCTGCATCAGAACATCGTAAAGACATGGGGGTTGGTTTATATTGTCAAGCAGCCTTTGGAGTATCATCATTGGCAGCTGCCAGGCCACTCCCTAGCAACCAAACAGAGTACCTTAGCAACCGTTTAGCAAGATCTATATCTCTGCATCAGAGCATCATAGAGACATGGCGGTTGGCTCTTTTGACTCATGCTAGCAAACTGGACTTCCAACATGCTACACATGCTAGCAATGAATAGCTACATGCTAATAGTGATTAGCTAATTGCTAAAGTGGACTGAGAACATGCTAAGACCTCTATAGAAACTCCATAGTAACTATCTGTGACAACTACCAACCACCTAGTAACACCATAGCAACCACCCAGAACACCCTAGCAACCACCTAGCAACACCGTAGTGACCACCCCAGGTACCTTAGCAACTGCCTAGCAACACCCTAGCAACCACCCAGGTTACCATAGCAACCGCCTAGCAACCACCCAGAACACCCTAGCAACCGCCTAGCAACACCTTAGCAACCACTCCAAATACCTTAGCAACTGCCTAGCAACACCCTAGCAACCACCCAGGTTACCATAGCAACAGCCTAGCAACCACCCAGAACACCCTGGCAACCGCCTAGCAACACCTTAGCAACTACCCCAAGTACCTTAGCAACTGCCTAGCAACACCCTAGCAACCACTCAGGTTACCATAGCAACCGCCTAGCAACCACCCAGAACACCTTAGCAACCGCCTAGCAACACCTTAGCAACCACCCTAAATACCTTAGCAACTGCCTAGCAACACCCTAGCAACCACCCCAGTTACCATAGCAACCACCTAGCAACCACCAAGAACACCTTAGCAACCGCCTAGCAACACCTTAGCAACCACTACAAGTACCTTAGCAACTGCCTAGCAACACCTTAGCAACCACCCAGGTTACCATAGCAACCACCTAGCAAACACCCAGAACACCCTAGCAACCGCCTAGCAACACCTTAGCAACTACCCCAAGTACCTTAGCAACCGCATAGCAACCACACAGAACACCCTAGCAACCGCCTAGCAACACCTTAGCAACCACCCCAAGTACCCCGACTTAGCAACCGCCTAGCAACCGGGTACCGAATTTTGCCACTGCAAGCACCATTCACATTTTCTTCAGGAAATGTACATTCTAGTTCTTCTTCTTCTTCTTCTGGACACAATTTCTGCGCGCTACTCCTCCCGCAGTTTTTGTCCTAGACCCATGAATGAGGTGTCAAATCGACCGGCTCATTGAGGACAGGTGTGCTATGACTTTTATAAGCGATCGGACCAACGATGTTCGCACAGCGGACGAAAAAGCGGCCAAAAAAGTCCCATTGACTTACATTGAAAAATTCAAATTCACGAACATTCCGTCTCTCTCAACTGTCACTTTCTCACACACACTCACACACGCAGGCCCTTAGAAGCCTTTGTCTCTCAGACACAGACACTTATTTTCTTCCACTTTTATTTCTGCGCGCTATTTCTCCCGCAGCGTTTGTCCTAGACCCATGAATGAGGTGTCAAATCGACCGGCTTATTGAGGAGAGGTGTGCTATTTTTTTTTTAAGCGATCGGACCAACGATGTTCGCACAGGGGGCGAAAAAGCGGCCAAAAAAGTCCCATTGACTTTCAATGGCGGAATCTTCAGAAATTTGAATTTCAACTGTCACTTTCTCACACACACTCACACACGCAGGCCCTTAGAAGCCTTTCTCTCTCAGACACAGACACTCATTTTCTTCCACTTTTTTTTTCTGCGCGCTACTCCTCCCGCAGTTTTTGTCCTAGACCCATGAATGAGGTGTCAAATCGACCGGCTCATTGAGGAGAGGTGTGCTATGACTTTTATAAGCGATCGGGTGTACGATGTTCGTCCGGCGGGCGAAAAAGTAGCGAAAAAAATCCCATAGACTTTGCATTGGGACAAACTTTGACGAGTAATAGCTCCTAACTAGAATTTCATAGAAACATGTGGGTTACCAGGTTTGAAGAGCCTGATAGGCTCTCTCAGACCATACCTCAAAATGGGGTGTAAGTTGTACCCCTGGGGCGCAAGAGCTGCCCAAAGTTGCCCCATAGACATACTATGGTGAAGCCGTGCCCATGAACCAGGAAGTACTGTGTTTTTCCTACTATGGGAAATTACATAGGGATTTTGTATTGAACATAACTCTGGATCACAATGTCATAGAGACAAGGGGGTGGGCTCATATTACTCAGGCAACCAATCAGTCTCTCAGGATCATTGTGAAGCTATCAAGCCACGCCCTAGCAACCATATAGAGCACCATAGCAACAAGTTCCATAGACTTCCATTGAAAAAGATCAAATGAATATCTTTGGATAGGAGTGTCATAGAAACATGAGGGTGTGCTCATTTGACTCGGGGCAGCAAACGGCCAATCACGAATCACCTTCAAGACATCATAGCCACGCCCTAGCAACCATTCAGAGCACCCTAGCAACCCAAAGCATAGAGGGGATATCTTCAAATCTGAACATCATAGAGGAATGGGGGTTGGTTTATAGCATTCATACTGGCAAGCAGCCTTTGGTTTATCATTACTGGCAGCTGCCAAGCCACTCCCTAGCAACCAAACAGAGTACCCTAGCAACCGTTTAGCAAGATCTATATCTCTGCATCAGAACATCGTAAAGACATGGGGGTTGGTTTATATTGACAAGCAGCCTTTGGAGTATCATCATTGGTAGCTACCAGGCCACTCCCTAGCAACCAACCAGATTACCCTAGCAACCGTTTTTCAAGATCCATATCTCTGCATCAGAACATCATAAAGACATGGGGGTTGGTTTATATTGTCAAGCAGCCTTTGGAGTATCATCATTGGCAACTGCCAAGCCACTCCCTAGCAACCAAACAGAGTACCCTAGCAACCATTTAGCGATGCCTATATCTCTGCATCAGAACATCGTAGAGACATGGGGGTTGGCTTTTTTGACTCATGCTAGCAAACTGTACTTGCAACATGCTACACATGCTAGCAGTTAATAGCTACATGCTAATAGTGATTAGCTAAGTGCTAAAGTGGGCTGAGAACATGCTAAGAACTCTATAGAAACTCCATAGTAACTATCTGTGCCAACTACCAACCACCTAGTAACACCATAGCAACCACCCTGGTTACCATAGCAACCGCCCAGAACACCCTAGCAACCGCCTAGCAACACAGTAGTGACCACTCCAGGTACCTTAACAACTGCCTAGCAACACCCTAGCAACCACCCTGGTTACCATAGCAATCGCATAGCAACCACCCAGAACACCATAGCAACCGCCTAGCAACGCCTTAGCAACCACCCCAAGTACCTTAGCAACTGCCTAGCAACACCCTAGCAACCACCCTGGTTACCATAGAAACCGCCTAGCAACCGCCTAGCAACACCTTAGCAACCACCCCAAGTACCTTAGCAACTGCCTAGCAACACCCTAGCAACCACCCTGGTTACCATAGAAACCGCCTAGCAACCGCCTAGCAACACCTTAGCAACCACCCCAAGTACCTTAGCAACTGCCTAGCAACACCCTAGCAACCACCCAGGTTACCATAGCAACCACCTAGCAACCACCCAGAACACCCTAGCAACCGCCTAGCAACACCTTAGCAACCACCCCAAGTACCTTAGCAACCGCCTAGCAACTGAGTGCCGATTTTGCCACTGCAAGCACCATTCACATTTTCTTCAGGAAATGTACATTCTAGTTAAGTTGGCTTGAAAAAGCCAACTTACTGATCTACTACTTAAGCTTATTATTATTCTTCTTAGACTAAATTTCTAAATGCATCTCCTCCTAGACTGTTCAAGCTACAACCACCAAACTCGGACTAGACCTTCAGACTATTCTGACTTAGTGTGCTATATCTTTTCAGACTGATCAGACTTACGGTTTTCCTAAAAAAGCTGATCAAAACTTGGAAAAATCCCATTGACTTTCATTGACGGAATGTTCAAATGAGCCAAGACTATTCAAACTCCAACTGTCAAAATTCAAATTTTGACAGTTGGAGAGGCTCATCAGACTCCATTAGCTCCATTAGCTGCCATTCTATGTACTATTTCTAATCCATTGAGACTCATTCAAACTTCCATTCTATCTAATATGTCCTATCTATCTATCTATCTATCTATCAAACTAAATCTATCTATCTATCTATCTATCTATCTATCTATCTATCTATCTATCTATCTATCTATCTATCTATCTATCTATCTATCTATCAAACTAAATCTAGCTATTTATCTATCTATCTATCTATCTATTTGTCTTTCTTATCTATCTATCTATCTATCTATCTATCTATCTATCTATCTATCTATCAAACTAAATCTAGCTATTTATCTATCTATCTATTTCTCTTTCTAATCTATCTATATATCTATTTCTCTTTCTAATCTATCTATCTCTATCTATCTATCTATTTCTCTTTCTAATCTATCTATCTATCTATCTATCTATCTATCTATCTATCTATCTATCAAACTAAATCTAGCTATTTATCTATCTATCTATCAAACTAAATCTATCTATCTATCTATCTATCTATTTCTCTTTCTAATCTATCTATCTATCTATCTATCAAACTAAATCTAGCTATTTATCTATCTATCTATCTATCTATCTATTTCTCTTTCTAATCTATCTATCAGACTATATCTATCTATCAAACTAAATCTATTTCTCTTTCTAATCTATCTATCTATCAAACTAAATCTAGCTATTTCTCTATCTATCTATCTATCCCTTCTCATCTATCTATCTATCTATCTATCTATCACTTCTCATCTATCAATCTATCTATCTTCTCATCTATCACTTCTCATCTATCTATCTATTTTCTCATCTATCACTTCTCATCTATCTCTCTTCTCATCTATCACTTCTCATCTATCTCTCTTCTCATCTATCTCTCTATCTCTCTATCTATCTATGATCAACTCTCATAGCAACCACCCAAAACAACCTAGCAACCACCCAGAACACCATGGCAACTGCATAGCAACTACACAAATCACCCTGGCATCATCCTAGCAACCAGCCTGGATACAATAGCAACCGCATAGCAACACCATGGCAACCACCCCGAGTACCCATAGCAACCAAACAGAGTGCCCTAGCAACCATTTTGCAAAATCTATATCTCTGCATCAGAACATCGTACAGACATGGGGGTTGGTTTATATTGTCAAGCAGCCTTTGGAGTATCATCATTGGTAGCTGGCAAGCCACTCCCTAGCAACCAAACAGAGTACCCTAGCAACCGTTTTGCAAAATCTATATCTCTGCATCAGAACATCGTACAGACATGGGGGTTGGTTTATATTGTCAAGCAGCCTTTGGAGTATCATCACTGGTAGCTGCCAAGCCACTCCATAGCAACCAAATAGAGTAGCCTAGCAACCATTTTGCAAAATCTATATCTCTGCATCAGAACATCGTACAGACATGGGGGTTGGTTTATATTGTCAAGCAGCCTTTGGAGTATCATCATTGGTAGCTGCCAAGCCACTCCCTAGCAACCAAACAGAGTACCCTAGCAACCGTTTTGCAAGATCTATATCTCTTCATCAGAACATCGTACAGACATGGGGGTTGGTTTGTATTGTCAAGCAGCCTTTGGAGTATCATCATTGGTAGCTGCCAAGCCACTCCCTAGCAACAAACAGAGTACCCTAGCAACTGTATTGCAAAATCTATATCTCTGCATCAGAACATTGTAGAGACATGGCGGTTGGCTCTTCTGACTCATGCTAGCAATCTGGACTTCCAACATGCTAGCAGTGAATAGCTACATGCTAATGGTGATTAGCTAAGTGCTACACTGGGCTAAGAACATGCTAATAACTCTATAAAAACTCCATAATATCCATCTGTGACAACTATCTATCTATCTATCTATCTATCTAATCGATCAGTCTGTTTAATTATCTAGCTATCTATCTAGCTTTTAAAACTACAATTCTAAAACTTAAACTATTTCAAACTGAAAAGCTTCAAACTACAAACTTTTAAAACTTCTTCAAACTTTCTGGCTATGCTTTTTCAAGCCAACTTAAAGTTTGTCTACAAACTTTTTTATCTAGTTATTATTATTATTCTTAGACTAAATTTCTAAATGCATCTCCTCCTAGACTGTTCAAGCTACAACCACCAAACTCGGACTAGACCTTCAGACTATTCTGACTTAGTGTGCTATATCTTTTCAGACTGATCAGACTTACGGTTTTCCTAAAAAAGCTGATCAAAACTTGGAAAAATCCCATTGACTTTCATTGACGGAATGTTCAAATGAGCCAAGACTATTCAAACTCCAACTGTCAAAATTCAAATTTTGACAGTTGGAGAGGCTCATCAGACTCCATTAGCTCCATTAGCTGCCATTCTATGTACTATTTCTAATCCATTGAGACTCATTCAAACTTCCATTCTATCTAATATGTCTTATCTATCTATCTATCTATCTATCTATCTATCTATCTATCAAACTAAATCTATCTATCTATCTATCTATCTATCTATCTATCTATCAAACTAAATCTAGCTATTTATCTATCTATCTATCTATTTCTCTTTCTAATCTATCTATCTATCTATCTATCTATTTCTCTTTCTAATCTATCTATCTATCTATCTATTTCTCTTTCTAATCTATCTATCTATCTATTTCTCTTTCTAATCTATCTATCTATCTCTATCTATCTATCAAACTAAATCTAGCTATTTATCTATCTATCTATCTATCTATCAAACTAAATCTATCTATCTATCTATCTATCTATCTATCAAACTAAATCTAGCTATTTATCTATCTATCTATCTATCTATCTATCTATCTATCTATCTCTCTTTCTAATCTATCTATCTATCTATCTATTTATCTTTCTAATCTATCTATCTATCTATCTATCTATCTATCTATCTATCAAACTAAATCTAGCTATTTATCTATCTATCTATCTATCTATCTATCTATCTATTTCTCTTTCTAATCTATCTATCTATCAAACTATATCTATCTATCAAACTAAATCTAGCTATTTATCTATCTATCTATCTATTTCTCTTTCTAATCTATCTATCTATCTATCTATCTATTTCTCTTTCTAATCTATCTATCTATCTATCTATTTCTCTTTCTAATCTATCTATCTATCTATCTATCAAACTAAATCTAGCTATTTATCTATCTATCTATCTATCTAATCTATCTATCTATCTATCTATCTATCTATCTATCTATCTATCTATCTCTCAAACTAAATCTAGCTATTTATCTATCTATCTATCAAACTAAATCTATCTATCTATCTATCTATCTATCAAACTAAATCTAGCTATTTATCTATCTATCTATCTATCTATCTATCTTTCTAATCTATCTATCTATCTATCTATTTCTCTTTCTAATCTATCTATCAAACTATATCTATCTATCAAACTAAATCTATCTATTTCTCTTTCTAATCTATCTATCTATCAAACTAAATCTAGCTATTTCTCTATCTATCTATCTATCTATCTATCTATCCCTTCTCATCTATCTATCTATCTATCTATCACTTCTCATCTATCAATCTATCTATCTTCTCATCTATCACTTCTCATCTATCTATCTATTTTCTCATCTATCACTTCTCATCTATCTCTCTTCTCATCTATCTCTCTTCTCATCTATCACTTCTCATCTATCTCTCTATCTCTCTATCTATCTATCTATCTATCTATGATCAACTCTCATAGCAACCACCCAAAACAACCTAGCAACCACCCAGAACACCACGGCAACTGCATAGCAACTACACAAATCACCCTGGCATCATCCTAGCAACCAGCCTGGATACAATAGCAACCGCATAGCAACACCATGGCAACCACCCCGAGTACCCATAGCAACCAAACAGAGTGCCCTAGCAACCATTTTGCAAAATCTATATCTCTGCATCAGAACATCGTACAGACATGGGGGTTGGTTTATATTGTCAAGCAGCCTTTGGAGTATCATCATTGGTAGCTGGCAAGTCACTCCCTAGCAACCAAACAGTACCCTAGTAACCATTTTGCAAAATCTGTATCTCTGCATCAGAACATCGTCCAGACATGGGGGTTGGTTTATATTGTCAAGCAGCCTTTGGAGTATCATCATTGGTAGCTGGCAAGCCACTCCCTAGCAACCAAACAGAGTACCCTAGCAACCGTTTTGCAAAATCTATATCTCTGCATCAGAACATCGTACAGACATGGGGGTTGGTTTGTATTGTCAAGCAGCCTTTGGAGTATCATCATTGGTAGCTGCCAAGCCACTCCCTAGCAACAAACAGAGTACCCTAGCAACTGTATTGCAAAATCTATATCTCTGCATCAGAACATTGTAGAGACATGGCGGTTGGCTCTTCTGACTCATGCTAGCAATCTGGACTTCCAACATGCTAGCAGTGAATAGCTACATGCTAATGGTGATTAGCTAAGTGCTACACTGGGCTTAGAACATGCTAATAACTCTATAAAAACTCCATAATATCCATCTGTGACAACTATCTATCTATCTATCTATCTATCTAATCGATCAGTCTGTTTAATTATCTAGCTATCTATCTAGCTTTTAAAACTACAATTCTAAAACTTAAACTATTTCAAACTGAAAAGCTTCAAACTACAAACTTTTAAAACTTCTTCAAACTTTCTGGCTATGCTTTTTCAAGCCAACTTAAAGTTTGTCTACAAACTTTTTTATCTAGTTTCAAGTTAACATTTTGTTTTTCTTTTTGGAAGCATCAGTGGAATGTAGTGAGTTCTGGTTATGTATTTGTGTTTGTACACAGATAGTTACATCATGTAAGTTACATGTCTCTAAAGTAAGTTAAAGTAATACTGCTTTAGCTGGTTGTGATGTGAGTTAAAGTTTGGATAGAACTACTGGGTTTAGTGAGTCTTTTATTATACTTTTATCTAATGCTAACATAGCAAGTTTAAGTTATATTTCTGAAACTGTGATTGTTGTAACTTTTTTTGTTAAATAATAATTTCTGTGATGTTAAATGTAAAAACAGAGAAAAATATGCCGATACTTTTATAATGTTTTCTGTTTATTTTGAAAGGTAAGCGTCTCAATTTTCTAGAACTGTTACTAACATTGATCCTTTGTAGACTTAGAAAAACATCAGCAGTGATCACCGTATGCCACCGATGCTTAAATTGGATTTAAAAAAAATAATATTCTTAGATTACTGGCCAAAAAAAATCTATACATTGTATTTAAAACTCACATACCAGTTTGAATGATTTTTTCATTTAGTGTTTCTTGAGTTTTCTTCAGTAGAGTCAGAGCTCTATACAGAGAGTTCACATTCACATCCGAGTCAATCCTGATCTTAGTCCAGTTCTTGTTGTGTGGACGACTGCACAGAGATGAGTTCATCTACAACAGGAGAGAGAGGATTATTAAATATGTTATTTTTTATTTTAAGTCACGTTCGACGTTACGTCGATACTAACGTAATGGGGTCTCACTTGGGAGTCCAATCACCTCCAAGTGGTACAAAACGTGAACCACCGAGAATGAGAGGTGGTGAGGTGGAGGAGAGCACACCCAGTCCAAGTTCCAGGGGGGTATGACCAGGCCGAGTTGGGGCTCCATACGGCCGGTGTAGGGGGGGCGCCCTTGGGCCCCCTTTGTGCTCAGAGTCTGGAGCTCCAAGTCGGCTTGGTTCCCGAGTTACTCCCGGTCCAAGTTCCAAAAGAAGATCGATCGTATCTCGGCCACGGGAATTGGCCAGTGAGATTTACATGCCGGGCAACACCCCCGGCATCCGCGTATAAATAGGACCGGCTTACCCACTTCCATTCATACTTTTGCTTCAGAGCCGATCAGTTGTGTGATCATTCTCTCACCTTCAACAAAGAAAGTACAAATTTCTCAGAGCAAAAAGAGCAATTTTAATTGCTTGGAGTGATCTCCACAACAGCAATTTTCATTGCTTTTACTGTTTTTGTTCTGGTGGCTGCAGCTTGCGGATCTCTCTCTGTCTGGTGGGAAGGCACGTTCAGCGGTGTGTGTGTGACAGCACGCTTGCACAGGACGGTGCGGCACTCATCCCTGTGTGCTTCAGCTAAAAGAGCAGTTCTAAAAGAGCAAAGCATGGGCGATCAGCGTCTTTTTCAAGATGTCTTTTCATCCGTGTGTTTCTGGATGTGGTCGTTTCCTGACCTTGTCTGACGGCCATGATCGCTGTCTCACTTGTCTGGGTAAACAGCATGCTGAGTCAGAGCTCGTGGATGGTACATGCCCTCACTGCGAGGGCATGTCCATGTTGGCATTGCGATCGTGACTCTCCCTCTTTAACACAGAGGTACAAGTGCCCTCTGATGCTACCCAGCCCCCTGCAGCTTCAAAAGCTGCTGGTCTGGTTAGCACTCTGGGAGATCTGAGGGTCACAATGGGAGCTTCTTTGTCGGATTCGTCCCCACGATCCTCCCACTCCTCTAGCACGCCATGTGCCATCGAGTTGCCGGCTGCTGCCACTTTCGGTGCTCCCGATGAGGATCAGATATCGATCGATGCATCAGAGAGTGGGCTTTTGGTCTCTGAAGAGGATGACAAAGCCGATCTTCCGCCCTCCGGGGTGGACGGTCAGGCGGAGTCGGATTCAGAGTTAACGGCCATGCTTGCACGGGCCGCCGCGGGCATCGGACTCGAGTGGAACCCTCCACCCTGTCCCGAGTGCTCGCGGTTGGATGATTGGTTTCTAGGTGCGGGGCGTGGTTCTCAGCCACTTGCCACCCCAGTGCCTTTCTCCCCGGAGGAGCATGAGGAGGTCCAGAAGACATGGAAGGCTGCCAGAAAACCGATCTTCTGCCTCCTCCACTCTCAGTAACCTCGATGGTGGGCTGCCAAGGTGTGGACCTGGCGGAATCGTCCACGTCTCCTGTCCAAGGCGAGTAAGACCACGGCAGCCCAGGCCTCCACCCTGCACGCCATGGCCATCTTGCAGCTCCCTTCGAGACCCTTGAGTCAGTCGAGCTGAAACATCTGTCATTAAATACCGCGCTCACTTCCTTTAAGAGGGTTGGGGACCTTCAGGCATTTTTGGTCAGTGAATCGTGCCTAGAATTCGGGCCAGCTTCCTCTCACGTTATCCTGAGACCCTGGCTTGGATATGTGCCCAAAGTTCCCACCACTACCTTCCAAGACCAGGTGGTGAACTTGCAAGCGCTGCCCCTGGAGGAGGCAGACCCAGCCCTAGCGTTGCTGTGTCCCTTTCATGCCCTGCGAGTTTACGTGGACCGCACACAGAGCTTCAGAAGCTCTGAGCAGCTCTCTGTTTGCTTTGAAGGTCAGCAGAAGGGAAAGATTGTCTCCAAACAGAGGTTGGCCCACTGGATAGTGGATGCCATCGCCTTGGCGTACCTGTCCCAAGGCGAGCCGTGCCCCCTCGGGTTGTGAGCTCACTCCACTTGGGGTGTTGCTTTCTCCTGGTCATTGGCGCACAGTGCCTCTGTAGCAGACATCTGCAGAGCTGCAGGCTGGGTGACATTTTACATTCGCAAGATTTTATAATCTCCGAGTGGACCCGGTGTCCACCCATGTGCTGTCTACACATAGGTAGCCACGGGTTTTTGCTTGCTTGTGCCATTTCCCTCGGACGAGGGAATACGAGCATTTTCCTGCTCCTCAGTTAAGTTCCCCACATGGTGAACCCTGTGGAGTTCCTCCTGCATCCTGCGGCAGTCAAACGCAGCGGAGACGTCCGACGCCAGGTCCAGTATTTGTGTGCATGCCCGGTTGGTCAGCCCTTGTACTGGGCTAGATGCCCATATGATGTGATTGTCCTTGGGTAATCCCATATGTGTCTGTCCATGGTACGGTTTCCCTGATGGTAAACCCAAGTCTTTCCCTGGGCGGCTCTGCTCTGCCCTGTCTATGAGTGATAGAGTTCCTCCCTGGAGGTAGGACCTACATCAGGGATCTTCCATATGTGTTACTGCCCCACAGGTCAGTCCATATGTGTCTTCCACACGCCACCTCCGTTCGGGCAGGGTGTGGTCTCCGTAGCTTTCTTCTCCTTTGGACTGGGAACACTTTCCTGGCATTTTGGTCATGGCTGAAAAATGTGGGAATCGAGCCCCGAAGCACTCTTCCCCAGGGGTAAGGTACAGCTGCTTCGACCATCCCCTGAGTAATGCTCTGTCCGCTCCAACCCACTGGTATGGATGAATTTTCTGGCTTACTCCAGGCACTGGAAGGTTACGACTCTGTGGTTGCACCGGTATTGGGCACGCTTTGGCTTGCCAGCATCTGCTTCCCTAACACTCGTAACGTGGCTTAGTTGCTATGGTGCTTTCCATTGGACCCCATTACATCAGTATCGACGTAACGTTGAACGTGACTGACTGAATGGGAACTTACTATTGTAACCCCCGTTCCCTGAAGGAGGGAACGGAGACGTTCCATCCCCTTGCCATAACCCTGAGTCACCTCTGAACGGCTGGGTACCTATCTCGGCTCCTCAGCAAAATATGAATGGAAGTGAGTATGCCGGTCCTATTTATACCTGGATGCCAGGGGTGTGGCCCGGCATGTAAATCTCACTGGCCAATTCCCATTGGCTTGTTTAATACCACTTGGAGGTGATTGGGCTCCTAAGCGAGACCCAATTATGGCAGTATTGACGTAACATCTCCATTCCCTCCTTCAGGGAACGGGGGTTACAACAGTAGCCTAGACGTTTCTGCTGCAACTCAACTCAGACTAGCTATCCCTTTTTCTCCTAAACACATGCATTACAAGTTCACAGACCTGTATGAGGTGGAGATGATCGTCATTGTGTGAGATCTGCTCCAGCTCAGTGTTTCTCTTCTTCAGCTCAGTGATTTCCTGCTGCAGCTCTTTAATGAGATCTTCAGACTGTTTCTCTGCTGCTTTCTGCTGTTCCTCCATCATCTTCAGCTGCTCAGACTGACATCTCTCAATAGAGCGGATCAGATCAGTGAAGAGCTCAACACTGGATGATTTCTCTTTCTCCGTGTTTCTCTATAAGTTCAAGTAGCAGATTTGTTTATTATGTATTTACATATTTAAATGGAGAGTTTACTAAAAAATAGAAATTCTCATTTCATCTAATGGCCTCAAATCATGTAAACGTTTTTTTTTTATCTAATTTATTAAGCAGATCAAAATATTATAATGCATTTTTCATTTTTTTAACTTCCACTCACCTTTCTCAGCTCTATTGAGTGTTTTATCTCTTGAATCTTCTTCATTCTGTCCTGGATAATCTGATAAACGTCTATCTGTGTCTGAACCAGCTGATTCTACATACAGAGAAAAAACATTTTAGATAAAGTCTGATTTGAATATTGATTTTGAAAACCATTTAAAGACCCCATGGATTCAAAATTGTTGTTTTGTATCTTTTAGTCCATTTCTGATAGTTTTGATGGAAACATGCTGTAAACACTGACAAAAACAAATAATGAAAGGCTATTAGTTTTGGCTGTTTTTTTTTTTTTTTTTAATGTGTCAACATACAAGAAAACTGCATCTCATGGGGTGTTTAAAGTGTTTTGTCTGTAACTCTCTACCTTCTTCTCTCGACTCTCCTCCTCTATAGGAACAGTGTTGTGAGTCCTGTGTTCTCCTTCAGAGCAGGACAGACAAACACATGTCTGATCATCTCTGCAGAACATCTCCAGAGGTCTCTTGTGTTTCTGGCATATATAATCCTCCAGATTTTCCACAGCGTTGATCAGTTTGTGTTTCTTCAGACGTGGGACTCTGAGATGAAGCTCCAGATGATCATCACAGTAAGAGCTTTGACACGTCAGGCAGGACTTCACAGCTTTCTGCTTTCTTTCATCACAGAAGTCACAGAACACCTCAGATTCTTCTAGATTGAGGTTCTTCTTAAAGTGTTGCACAAGGTCTCTGAGTGTTGTATTAATCTTGAGATCAGGTCTTCTGACAAATCTTTCTTTACAGATTGGACAGAAGCCAATCTTTTTGTTCGTCCAGCACTTGCTCAGGCAGGTTCTGCAGAAGTTGTGTCCACATGGAGTAGAGACTGGATCAGTGAATACTTCTAGACAGATGGAGCACTGGAGCTCCTCATTTAGTGCTGAACCATTGCAGGATGCCATGACTGAAAAGATAAGTAATGACAATATATAATCTACATTGCTGAAGAGAGCAACTTTCATAAAAAGTTATGTGCAATAATAATTTAAGTAATTTAGTTTATGTTCTAAAATGGATGCTGCATGGTTAAAAAGTATTATAACTAAAAAAAATATTATAACAACTTAAACTATGAACCACTGTCAAGCAGTCAGAGCAGGCATATATGACAGCAGTTTCTGACAGGAAGTGCCTAAATCACTAACCCTAACCTCACTGAGCCTATAAGCTCCGCCTCTAACTTCCCGTCTGAGACTGCTGGCCATGTGCTTCATACGGCTGTAGTTAGATCTGTTGGGCTGCAGAAGAAGAATCTACTGTAAATACACAAACTAAATATGTGTCTCTGGGAGCCACAGTTCAGCAGATGTAACCAGTTTTTACAAAACCATTTTATACAATCATGAAAAGATATTTTTATATATATGAAAGACAACACAGAAAGGGGTGAAAGTGTAATTTTCCAAACAAATAGCCCACTAAATAAACATCTGTAAGCACCAGGTGTCATTTTTGTTTAATAGACTTTTTACTAGAAAAAACATTATTCTGATTTTTAATTTGTTCATCTTGCCGCCAAATTTAAATTCTTCCTGTTTCTAAAATCTCTAAAATATGACATGACCACAAATAATCAAACTTTGATTTACAGCCAATTTTTTTTTTTTTTTTTTTTTTTTTACCAACAATTTGCTGCTTCATGCTATTAAACTACTGAACAAGCTCTTACATTTCAATCACTTACCTGAGAGTGAATATCAGATCTGGTCGTTGATTTCAGAGTTTCTAAAATGAAGTGCTGTTTGATGAAGCTTCCTATTCATCTCTTACTTTCACTTTCAATGAAGTCTTTTACACACTTGCAGTGATGCTGTAGCTCCGCCCATAATCATGAATATGGAACAGTTCCTATTTCATCCCTGCTGAGTGTGTAACAGTGTAAGAAACTTTTACAATATTAAGTTTTAACAGTTTACACAATTGAAGCTTGATAGAAATGACACACACGAAACATGTTTCACAGTGAAATCTTCTGTGATTTAATGAGTCTTGTACAAAGGTAAAACAATACAATATATAAAGCTATTTAAAAAAGTAGCAAAAATAAATAAATAATGGCATGTTTAAAAAAGTGTGAACACGCAGTCTAATATTTCATAAGTTTATGTGGCAGTTATTCTTATAGTTATCAGATTATTCAAGTGTCTTTAATATTGTTTTATCTTTTTATGACATTTGTCTGCTGTCAGTACATATTACAAGATTGTTTCAAATTACTCAAGAGTTGCTTTTAAAGTCACTTGCTTTATTTACTATCCCTAGTAAAAAAAAGTAATATATTTAAAATACATTTATTTCATATTAAGTGTAGTTTAAATCTATTAACATATTTACTGACATATCACTAGAGACTTACTCATTTAAAAAATAATAAAGTTTTTCTTTATTGCACAATGCACATTTTTTCATGAATACTGCATTATACACCACCCCCGGCCGGAGCTGTGGAAGCTATGGGTCTGGCCCCTGATTCTCGAGTGGTCTTTCCCCATCCACACTTAAGGTCTATGTGGCGGCCATAGCTGCCTTCCACACACCTATAAGTGGTGGCCCTTTGGGGAGACACCAATTGATAGTTTGTTTCCTTCCTGTCGTCCAAGCCAGGGTACCTCTTTAGGACCTGGCAGTGGTTCTTGAGAGGTTATCCCTTGCACCCTTCGAACCCACTGACGAGGTGTCTGAGAAGTTTCTCGCTTTCAGAATGGCCTTCCTGCTAGCTATTACATCCCTCAAAAGGGTTGGGGACCTGCAGGCACTATCTGTTGATCCCTCTTGCCTTGAGTTTGCTCCTGGGAGGGTAAAGGCTATTCTCTACCCTAGGCCGGGATATGTGCCCAAGGGGCCATCGAATGTAGTGTAGTCTATCATCCTGCAGGCTCTTCATCCTTCACCACATGTCAGCTGATCATAAGAGGCTACACCTATTATGCCCTATCCGGGCCCTAGAGGCCTATGTACGGAGATCCTCAGGTTGGAGGAATTCTGACCAACTATTTGTGTTTTGGGTCACTTAAGAAGGGTTCCCCTGCCTCTAAACAGACAGTTAGCAGGTGGATTGTGGAGGCTGTTTCTTCAGTGTATGATGTGTTCAGTTAGTCCTTGCCTCTCCTGATAAGAGCTCACTCAACTAGAGGAGTGATAGCCTCTAAAGCACAGCTATCAGAGGTCTCCCTTCAAGAGGTCTGTGATGCCGCTGGCTGGATCTCCTCACATACTTTCATAAGATATTATAGCTTGGATCTGCACTCAACACCAGGTTCTCAAGTCCTCTCGTCCTGAGCTGTGCCTGACAAGTTTCACACCAGGACAGGCACTAGTCATTGTGGTGCAGTAGATATTTTCTTCTCCAAAGTGTCGTCTTCAACGCAGTGTGAGTTCCCTCGAAAGGGAACGTCTCGGGTTATGACTGTAATCTTTGCTCCCTGAGAAGGGAACAAGATGCTGCATCTCTTTGTCACACCTGAGAACGAATTGCTTCGACCTATCAGAAGCTAACACTGTTCAGTGCCGACTCCCCTTTGTAGCTTCTGTGTACGGTGTCACATGTGACATCATGATGCAACACTAATTTTAGACTGGACTAGTTCTACATGTGCTTCAGACTCTATCATGCTGGAGGCATTCCCCAAAGTGTCGTCTTCTATGCAGAATCTCATTCCCTTCTCAAGGAACCAGGGTTACAGTCATAACCTGAGATGATTTGTAGCCTCGTTACTTTGAATTATCAATCTAATTTTTTGATTTGGTGTGCAGATTCATTTTGGCTTTGTACATAATTTAATCCTTCAAAAACAGCACATAATCCACTAGATATACAAAATTATAAACGCAACACTTTTGTTTTTGCCCCCAACTCAAAGATCTAAGACTTTTTCTATGTACACAATATTTTCTCTCAAATATTGTTCACAAATCTGTCTAAATCTGTGTTAGTGAGCACTTCTCCTTTGCCAAGATAATCCATCCACCTCACAGGTGTGGCATATCAAGATTCAGTTCATCACAAAAAGAAACTCTAAATCCATTGATTGTGTTTGTACTGTTTCAGCCTGTAGATGGCGCTGTGGTGGGTAAAGAGTTGACAGTCAAGATCATGTTCCAGAACCTGCTGTCACAAGTGTTGAGGAACGTTTTGTTCCGGATAGAGGGATTGGGAATGCAGAGCGTTTCATGTATATTTAATAATTCAGTCATTTCAAACTGATTCAACAACAAAGATCCTCCATGTTTTATTCATATCACATTTATTTGTTTATGTGAGCAGATGTTCATGAGCTTGAATCATTCTCCAATGTGTTTTTGCATGATTAGCAAGCTGTTTAGATTATGAGCAAAATCACTTAAACAATTGAACATGTCTTTATTCAGATTTTGTAGTTCTTCCATTGTCAACCAAAAACCTCAACATTTCACAAGTAATTCAATGTTCACTGCTGCAGAGGAGAGAGAAAATGGCTTCAGAGATTTCCTTTAAAAAACATATAAAACAAAGTTTGGAAATGTATCATGTAAAATTTCACCATATAATATTAAATCAAATTATGTAAAATTTCATAGTATCAAAAGCTACAGATATGTATTAAGTATAAATGAAAGAGAAAAGCAAACAAATCATTGTGTTGATTAGAAACATATAGGCTCGTAACACATTGGCCATTCAAATGTAGCCGTGATGAAATAAAAACAACATGTAACTCAAAAAAATATTTCATTATAGTTGATGTTTTGTCAGTGGCTGATTTTTTTTAAAGGCCTGAATATACAGTTCTTGTTTTGCACACATTTTTTTATATCACATTAATTTCTTTATAACTGTAAGTAAAATATACTTGATTGTGGTTTGTGCAAATTATTTTTTGGGTTTTATTTACATATTCTAATACATTAAAGGTGAGACAGGTGTGATGATTAGTGGATTTGAGTTTTTGTCTTCATCATTATCGCCTGGGCCAAAATACGGATAGAGTTTGTCAGTGAAAGTCTGACCAGTGAAAGAGTAGATATGAGATCTGGAGCCCACGTCATAAAAAGAGACCAGACCCTCCTCATAATCCACAAACACTCCCACCTTCTCAGGTTTCACTCTCAGAGATAAAGAGACAACAGGATTATCACAAGCTATATATTGATTTTCATTCTCCAGAATCACAGTCCAGTATCCATCCTCAGGAGTCAATGTGATTGACCCCTTTCTGTTAATGGATTCTCTGGCCACTCCTAATTCCCACTCAGTCTTTCCCTTCACCTGCACCTCATAGTAAAATCTCCCTGAACTGAATCCCTGCTTTGAAAGAACACAAATAACCTGATCTAATCTCTTTGGGTTTTCTGGGACATTCTGCTTAATGTCTCCATGACTGACTTGTTTTCCATCATCAGACAGGATGAGATATGGATTCACTGTATCAGGATCCAGAGTCACACCCACTGAGAGAGATCAGACATTATCAATCAATTTCAGACAAAATATTTTTAGATACAGTATATAATACAGATTATCAAGTGAATTTAATTTTTGTCTATAAATGTATTAAAGAAAATACTGTCAGTCACACTGTACCTGCAAACTTCTGCACAAACTTCAACTCTGTGAACACAGATGACAATAAAATGATTAATTATCTATAGGAATAATTTCAGATTAACATTTTGTTTTTCTTTTTGGAAGCACCAGTGTAATGTAGTGAGTTCTGGTTATGTATTTGTGTTTGTACACAGATAGTTACATCATGTAACTTACATGTCTCTAAAGTAAGTTAAAGTAATACTGGTTAGCTGGTTGTGATGTGAGTTAAAGTTTGGATAGAACTACTGGGTTTAGTGAGTCTTTTATTATACTTTTATCGGTAACACTTTAGAATACTGATCCTTCATTAATGAATAACTACACAGGAACAAATGAGTAATGCATTATTAACACTCTAGTAACTACTTTTAACTAACAAGAAACTCTGATTAATAAATTAGTAAGTAATAGTGCTCAGTCAAAGGTGGTAGTTCACTATTAACTAATCAGTAACTACTGTTTTTTTCATACCTCCCAGAGAACTACTAAGAACTACTATATACAGGTTCGTAATTAATGTGAATATTGAATAATGTATAATTAATTCTAGAGTAAAGGCCTTGGTAACCCACAAGTAATGACTTGTATTCTAAAGTGAAAAGCATGATAACTCTCTAGTAACTACTGTAGTCATTGTAAACTTTTGAGGTTGTGGAAAGTCAGCGCAACTCCACCGAAGACAGAGAGCCCACCTCCACCGCGATGCAGGAGCCAGCGACCAGTGGAACGACTGAGCATAACATCGCCATGGAGACGGAGCCCAGCGTGTCTGACCAGGTGTGTGAGTCTCACCGAGGGAGACAGTGTGGAAGATGAAGATGGGTTGGATGGGAGCCCCGCCCACACTCCCGCCACTGAGAGTGAGTTCCAGGCAAGCGCTATAGATTATGACTTTGGAGAAGATTCCTTATCTCAGTTAGTACCTCCTGAAACTGTCATTTTCATTTTGGATGAAATGGTCCCGCTCAGCCTCCCTCTCCCACCTCCTCTCCAAAACCCTGTTAATGACTTTGTTTGTCCTAGTCCCTCTGCTTTTCTGCCTGTTCTCCAGCCCACAACCTTGCCTGCTACCCAGCCTCACATCACGCCCTCAGCTCTACTCCAGCCTCCTCTCAGTGGCGTGGCTACACCTGGGGCCTGCTGTGAGCCAGCCTCAGGCGATGAGGATCCTGTGGCTCCGCCTCCAGCCTCAGGTCACATCGTTCCACCTCGACTCATCGTCCTGACTCCTCCGTCTCTGCTCCTGCCACCCTCGTCTACAGCAGTGACCATCGAGCGTTCGGCTCCACTGGACTCCCTCGGTCCTGCGACTCCGCCTGGGTCAGTCATCGCCATCACTTCGCCACGGACTTACGGGTCGTTCGAGTTTCTCCGACCCTCCACCCCTACGGCTCCGTTGGGCTCTGCCTTCCCTCAGACTCCGCCTCGGCCCTCAGTCGTTCCAGCTCCACCTCAGCCCTCCGGTACCCTGCTGCTGCCTCGGGGGGCCGTCGCGAGGACGTCGTCGCGGACTCAGAGGTCATCGGCATCACTCCGCTCCTTCGGCTCTCTGTCTTCGTCCAAGGATCCCTCTACATCGGCTGCACTGCTTCCACGCCTCCCCAAGGTTGTCTGGAGCAATTCACCACCTCGGCTCCTCCCTCCAGCAACGCCGCCATGGGTCGCCGTCCTGGCTGTGGCCTGGAGCAACATCTGGACTCCTCTGCTCAAGGCTACCACCTGGACTTCACCACCACCTGCACCTCCCTGGATTTTTGCACCGCCCTGGACTCCTGCTCTTCGCCTCCTCCCGGATAGCCGTCCGCCTCCCGAACCGCCTCCTACATTATCTGCTCCATCTCTTCTTCTTCCCCTCTCCACGGCGCGAGGACGCGCCTTTCCGGGAGGGGGCGATATGTTACATGTGCACTCTGTTCTGGAATCATTTTTGGACTTCTTGTTGTTCCATTTCCCGCCACCAGTTAGTCACCATGGCAACTGATCACCACAATCATCACACCCAGCTGTTCCATATCACCCTCCTTGTTATCCCTTGTATATAAGCCCTGTGTTTCCAGTCCTGTGTTGTCTGGTATTGTTCATGTCAAGTTGGTATATGTTCCTGTGTATTCCTGTTTATGTAACCCTGGTTTTTCCTGCTTTTACTTTCTCCTCTCACGACTCCCCACTGTTCACGCTATCGCGAGATTCATGCAAGTATCGCGAGATTTGACAGAGGCCGCGTCATTTCCCTTTAAATATGACGGCGCGCTATTGTTTTGTGTGTGTGTGTGGGAGTCGATGTGTTGTGCTGCTGCAGGTAGGCGTTTAACCCTGTAAATGTTTTATATTGACTCATTAGACTGCCGGTTTTGAACTGTTATGCCTGCCAACCTTTTTAGATGCCTCCGGTTTGGTTGAGACTGTGCTGTGTTGAGTGATTTAATGATACGAGAACTGGTGAGTGTCATTTGTTTGTATTATACGGTGCTAATGCTAGCGCTTTTGTGTATGGCATGTGAATCTGTTAGCCGGTGCTGGCGCTGGCTGTGGTTGTTATTGTATTGATGTGTGTGTGTGTGTGTATATATATATATATATATAGTATTGTGTGCTTAATTATATCGATTTTATATGAACAAGGCACTACTATTGACATTTATAGCAATATTGATGTTACTGATTATGAAATGGTTTACTATTTAATATTGAGATGAAAGTTGAAACTATTTATATGTTAATTATAGAGTACTCTTGTAGATTGTTGAATTATGTTGCTATATGCAGGATAACTTTGAATCATGTACATGATAATGATGGAATATGACAATATGATGATATTATGATATTGTATGATTATGTGATTTATGTAAAGTGTTATTTATTGCTTGGTCCTGCTTACAGGCCAGGTTTCTTGTATTGATGGCGAGCTACTAGGCCCTGAACCAAAGACTGAGAGTGCAAGCATCTGCCGGTGTGGTAGGAGGCACTGCAGCTGCTCCCCTCACACACCCTCGCACACCATTATACACTTATACACCTTCACATATCTTTATTACAAACTTTCATGCACATTCATATGACTTTATGGACTAGTTTTTCCTCTGGATTGATGAACTTTGCTCATTGTGTGTGGTATCTATACAGTTGCAGCACTTGAATCTTTGAATCATGTGAATTGTTCATTAATAATTTTGAATTCAATACTATCTATGTGTATATGTAAATATTGTAAATGTTGTCAACTTATTTCATTGTAATATATTTCACCATTGAGTACTGCAACTTTGTGTTTGTTTCATTGAACACACCATTTTCCTCCCTGAGTTGAGTTTAGTTCTTCTGATATTGGTCCATTATTTTCATCTACCATTTCAGTATTTATATACGTTACATTTGGCGAGCCAGCCAGGAGGAATTGGGGTGTTTAATGTACATTTTGAGTTGAGTTATTGCAGTTCAGTGGCAATTATGGATGTGTTTTTGAAACGTGGTATCAAATTACCCAATGCTGTGCTGGTGGAGGGCATAACAGAACTGGGAGGCAATGAAGTTATTGAGTTTTTAGACCAATATGGTTTAATTAGTAGGACTGAGACTATTTCTGAAAAAGAATCTGAGTTTAATGGTATGTTTGTTGTTGAATATGCTAGTGGTGCCGCTTTGGATGTATTGCGTCCCACTTTACCTTACACATTTGTCTCTGCTAAAAAGACATATACATGTTGCATTTTAGAGTTATCCACTGTTTGTACTGAGCATTTTGCTAAAGCTAAAACCATGTTATATTTGTCTGATTTGCAGAATTTAGCAAAATTAACTGGGGTGGATTACAAAGAAGTGCTTAAAACAACGATGACTCAGATTGGACTTTCAGTACCCGAGCTCCGTTCTGCAACTCATGTGAAAGAGCTACCCATCACAGAGTCAGCTGCATTGACAGAGCCATCTGTGAAGCAATCAATTCAGTCCCCATCAGCCACTGATGCTGCCAGGTCAGCCACTGAGCCCCACAATGATCCTTCTGATTCCATGCACCCGGAGTACAGGCAGTCAACTTCCAGCATTGATGTCAATCCACCTGAGGTCCAGCGTTATGTAGTGGAGCATATTGTAAAGAATGAGGAGAATGCAGTATATCATCAACGGCTCAGGGTATTCTCAGGTCGGCTTCCCAGACCTTCACATGAGGCTGATTATGACACCTGGCGGTCAGGGGTAGAACTGCTGTTGAAGGATCCATCTGTGTCTGATCTCCATCGTTCTAGGAGGATAGTTGAGAGCCTCCTTCCCCCAGCAGCAGATATGGTCAAGCAATTGAGTTCTAGTACATTGCCTGCTGTGTATTTAAGCACTCTTGATTCAGCCTATGCCCCTGTGCAGGATGGGGATGAATTATTTGCTAAATTTATGGACACATTTCAGGACAGTGGTGAGAAGCCATCTGCTTACCTCCAACGGCTCCAGGTTGTCTTGAACTCTGCTATGAAAAGAGGAGGGGTTGTGGAGTCTGAAGTTAATCGACATTTGTTGAATCAGTTCTGTCGTGGGTGCTGGGATAATTCCCTGATTGCTGAACTTCAGTTAAAGCAAAAGAAGACTTATCCGCCCACTTTCTCTGAGCTGCTGCTACTCTTGAGAACAGAAGAGGATCGGGAGGCAGCAAAAGTATTTCGAATGAAGCAACATCTGGGGTCCACACGGCAGAAAGTTACATCTCATGCCCAGTTTGTTCGTGCTGATCCCGAAGATGGAAGGGCAGTCACCTCTTTGATTAATATTACCCAGCAACTTGCACAACAATTAGCTGATGTCCAGCGGCAGTTAGCCATACTTACGGCCAGCCAGTCAAAGACCAGCTCTATTTCCAAGACTCCCTCCCACAGCAAGCCACATGCCAGAGCCACTAATCAGCAGTCTCAACGACTCACAAATACTCCGCCTAAACCTGGTTATTGTTTTCGGTGTGGTGAGGATGGTCACATCCGTCCCCAGTGTGAGAACGAGCCCAATCCTACTCTGGTTGCTCGTAAAAAGAAACAGTTTACCAGCAACCAAAAGAATACCTCCAACTTTGTTCATTTAAACTGAGTCCGGTTCCTGTTGTGGGACAGACAGGGGCCAGTGGGGACCAAACCTGTCCCAAGAAAGAAAAGAAGACTGTAAATTGTGCAGAAATGTCACGGTCCAAGATAAAGAATGCATCCATACAATTTCCAAAGGGGCTGGTGGGCTCAAAGTGTTTTGCTGTTGTTCAGATTGCTGGACAGAATTATCACTGTCTTTTAGATACCGGTTCGCAGGTCACCACGATTCCAGTCTCTTTTTATAACCAGAGCCTCAGTAATTGCCCTGTGAAGCCACTTTACAACTTACTTCAGATTGAGGGTGCCGCCGGTCAGTCAGTGCCATATCTAGGTTATGTAGAGGTGAATATAATCTTTCCCAAAGAGTTTTTGGGAGAAGAAATTGATGTACAGACTCTTGCTCTTGTTGTACCTGATGCACATCCTGGGGGTTTTTCACCTGTGCTTATTGGCATGAATACTCTAGAGCCTTTATATGAACGATATATCAGCAGTGACAACTCTAGTTTCCAACCCACAGCCCAAGGATACTGTGCAGTCTTAAAGCTCTTGCAACTGAAGCATCAACAGAACCAGGTGGGCAGAACAGGAGTTATAAGTTTATTGAGCCAGAAGCCAGTTTTGATTTCCGCTGGTCAGACCATTGTTCTGGAAGGTTCTGCTAAAGTGGACGGCTCATCTATAGTTCAATGGGCTGTAATTGAACATCCTACATCACCACTTCCAGGTGGGCTGTGTGTCCAGAGCTGTCTCATTACACTTCCAAATCATGCTCCCTGCAAGGTTCCTGTTCTTGTTATGAATGAGTCCGAGCAAGATGTTTTTATCCCACCAATGACAATAATTGCCGATATTGACACATCACTCACTATCCTGGCCCAGCATACTGTAAAAACCTCTTCAGTTCCAGGGGGTTCCCAGAAAGATACTTTGGAGTTAAATTTCGGAGAATCTCCTATTCCACCTGAATGGAAGGAGCGAGTAACATCCAAGCTCAGTCAAATGCCTGAAGTGTTTTCTCATCATGATCTTGACTTCGGCTGTACAGACCAGGTAAAGCATTATATTAAGCTTCACGATGAAACCCCTTTTAAGCATCGAGCTAGGCCAATCCATCCTCGCGACATTAAAGCTGTTCGAAGCCATTTGCGAGACCTGCTCGAAGCTGGTATCATCCGAGAGTCAGAGTCACCCTTTGCTTCTCCAATCGTGGTGGTCCGGAAGCGGAATGGCGATGTAAGGTTGTGCATTGATTATCGTAAATTGAATTTGCAAACAGTGAAAGATGCTTATGCATTGCCGAATCTTGAGGAGTCATTCTCCGCTTTAACGGGTTCCAAATGGTTTACGGTTATAGATCTGAAGTCTGGATATTATCAGATTCAAATGGATGAAGCCGACAAAGCTAAAACTGCATTCGTTACACCACTAGGGTTCTGGGAATGGAATCGGATGCCACAAGGGGTCACTAATGCTCCAAGTACATTCCAGAGACTGATGGAGAGGTGTATGGGGGATTTAAACCTCAAGGAAGTTCTTGTGTTTCTGGATGACATTATTATTTTCTCTGACACTTTAGAGGAACATGAGAAGCGCTTACTTAGAGTACTTACCCGCTTGACTGAATTCGGCTTGAAGTTGTCTCCTGAAAAATGCAAATTTTTCCAGTCCAGTGTACGTTACCTTGGACATATTGTGTCTGAGAAGGGTGTTGAAACGGACCCAGAGAAAATATCCACTCTCAAATCCTGGCCAGTTCCCCGAAATCTTAGGGAACTACGGTCCTTCCTGGGGTTTGCGGGATACTATCGGCGGTTTATTAAGGATTACGCCATCATAGTGAAACCCCTCAATGTCCTTACCCAAGGTTATGCACCCTTCCGTCGGTCTACTAAAGATAAAAATATCGCTGGGAAGTTCTTGGACCCGAAGCAGTCCTTTGGAGAAAGATGGACGTTCGACTGTCAAGTTGCTTTTGATACAGTAATTTCCAAGTTAACATCTGCTCCTGTCCTTGGGTTCGCCAATCCAAATTTGCCTTACATTCTGCACACAGATGCTAGCACAATCGGATTGGGAGCCGTTCTGTACCAAGAACAGGATGGTCAACTGCGGGTTATTGCTTATGCCAGCCGAGGCCTATCTCAGAGTGAGTCTCGATATCCGGCACACAAACTTGAGTTTCTGGCCTTAAAATGGAGTGTCACAGAGAAATTTCATGATTATCTCTATGGTGCTAACTTCACTGTTGTTACGGATAACAATCCTCTTACATACGTTTTGACTTCAGCAAAACTGGACGCTACCAGCCATCGATGGCTAGCTGCACTGTCAACGTATTCTTTCAAGATACAGTATCGTGCTGGCAAAGACAATTTTGATGCCGATGCTCTGTCTCGGCGTTGTCATGGAGAAGTGTTAGATAAGAATACAAGCTGTAAGACTACAAGCTGTGAAGAGTGGAAACTTGTGAGTCGTCTAGTGGAGAAATTGTGTGACCCTGGTGAAGTTGCAGAAATATCCCCTGATAGTGTGGTTGCTGTTTGTCAGAGCAGTCTTGTCAGATCATGCTGTTCTGTTGACTATCCTCAAATTGATATGACCCTAGTTGAGTCACTTTCAGTCCATGCCAATATCATTCCTGATAGTTTCGCTATGGAGGAGTTATATGGCCTTCCTGTCATTTCCCCTTTGAGTCACACCGACCTGAGAGAAGAGCAGCGTGCCGACCCAGTGATCCGTGAAGTTATCCATCAGCTCGAAACGGGAGAAAAGGTTCCCACAACTGCTCGAGAGGAACTTCCTGAGCTTGCATTGTTGTTACGGGAGTGGAATCGGTTAGAGCTGGAAGATGGAATTTTGTATAGGAGAAGACAGGACGAAGATAAACTTGTTCTTCAGCTTGTCTTGCCCCCAGTTTTGCGTTCTATTGTCTTGAAGAGTCTCCACAGTGACATGGGGCATATGGGCATAGAGCGAACTCTTGATTTGGTACGGCAGCGGTTCTTCTGGCCTAAAATGGCAGCTAATGTTGAGAACTTCATTAAAACCTGTGGTCAGTGTGTAAGACGTAAGGCTCTTCCAGAAAAGGCAGCTCCTCTAGTAAACATTCAAACTAGTCGTCCTTTGGAATTGCTATGTATGGATTTTCTTACACTTGAGCCGGACAGCAGTAACACAAAGAATATCTTGGTGCTTACTGATTACTTCACCAAATTTGCTGTCGCTATTCCAACTGCGAATCAGAAGGCCAAGACTGTGGCAAAGTGTCTGTGGAATGACTTCATGAGTTGTTACGGCATTCCGGAACGCCTACATTCGGACCAAGGCCCAGACTTTGAATCTAAGCTGATTAAGGAGCTCTGTGATGTAGCTGGCATCAAGAAAACTCGGACTACACCGTACCATCCTAGGGGTAACCCTGTTGAGCGCTTTAATCGGACGTTGTTAAACATGCTGGGAACCCTTGAGAGCAAGCAAAAGGCTAAGTGGAGGGAATATGTTAAACCTCTTGTTCATGCGTATAACTGTACACGGAATGAGGTAACAGGGTTTACGCCCTATGAACTTCTGTTTGGACGATCACCCCGGCTTCCAGTCGATTTGGCTTTTGGCTTGCCTGTCCGTGAATCTCCATCATCTTCACATTCCCAGTATGTGAAGGATTTGAGATCTCGTCTTGAGGAGAGCTATAAGCTTTCATCCCAGAATGCTCAGAAGTCAGCTAAAAGGAACAAAAGCCAGTTCGATCAACATGTAAAACCTGCAAGCTTGGAGGCTGGCGACAAAGTCCTTGTCCGAAATGTTAGAATTCGAGGCAAGCATAAGCTTGCAGACAAGTGGGAGCGAGATGTATATGTGGTTGTGAACCGTGTTGGGGATCTTCCAGTTTACATTGTGAGGCTAGAGACCAAAAAGGGACCTACCCGTACGCTCCATCGTGACCTGCTCTTGCCCTGTGGCTTTCTGTCGGGTTGTACTACAGAGGACTTTCCCGAAAATCTTCCTGCTCAAAAAGTACACACTCGAAGTCAGAGTCGTAATCACGCTGCTGACCTAGTTGATATATTTGAGGATGAGGATGTAGAGTATGCTGAACCTGCTATCCTTGGGAGTTCTTCTCGGTTCCCCATGAAGATCAGTATGAAAAGAGCGGGTGAACAAGAAACCCTGACCCCTGACATTGTGGGGTCTACTTTATCAACAGCCTCAAGTGACACTGATTTTGTTCTACCTTCCCCACAAAGCCTGGTTACTCGATCTTCCATTGAAATATTACCTGAAAACCATTTACCTGAAGTTGAAGAGTCTAGGCCAATTAGTGGTGAAGGTTTATCAATGACCAGCGGTGATGTAGACACTCTGGTAGGAGAAACTGTGGTGGAAGAGCCTGGAATTTCCTTACTTGAACCGATGAATGAATATGCTAAGAGAGAGATGGAGTTACCTGTGGAAGAGATACTTATCGATGTGCCTGAAGCTGAAGTGTTTCTGGAGCCTGAGGCTGAAGATCATGGGGCGGTCCAATCTGAGTCATCTGTGGGTCCTGATATTAAGAGTCTTGCTACTACTCCTAGTGATATAGTGAGATCTGATGTAGCACCTAGACGTTCAGGTCGGCAGCGCCAACCGCCCCAACGCTTTCAATATACAGCCTTGGGTAACCCCTTAATCTCAGTAGTTCAAACTCTTTTTCATAGTTTGTCTAATGCTTATACAGAGGCCCTTGGTTACGCTGCTGCAGCAGACACTTTTTCTAACCTGTGATACTCTTGTAATTACTATGCAACGAGGACGTGCATGATTTAACGAGGGGAGGATGTAACCCTGGTTTTTCCTGCTTTTACTTTCTCCTCTCACGACTCCCCACTGTTCACGCTATCGCGAGATTCATGCAAGTATCGCGAGATTTGACAGAGGCCGCGTCATTTCCCTTTAAATATGACGGCGCGCTATTGTTTTGTGTGTGTGTGTGGGAGTCGATGTGTTGTGCTGCTGCAGGTAGGCGTTTAACCCTGTAAATGTTTTATATTGACTCATTAGACTGCCGGTTTTGAACTGTTATGCCTGCCAACCTTTTTAGATGCCTCCGGTTTGGTTGAGACTGTGCTGTGTTGAGTGATTTAATGATACGAGAACTGGTGAGTGTCATTTGTTTGTATTATACGGTGCTAATGCTAGCGCTTTTGTGTATGGCATGTGAATCTGTTAGCCGGTGCTGGCGCTGGCTGTGGTTGTTATTGTATTGATGTGTGTGTGTGTGTGTATATATATATATATATATAGTATTGTGTGCTTAATTATATCGATTTTATATGAACAAGGCACTACTATTGACATTTATAGCAATATTGATGTTACTGATTATGAAATGGTTTACTATTTAATATTGAGATGAAAGTTGAAACTATTTATATGTTAATTATAGAGTACTCTTGTAGATTGTTGAATTATGTTGCTATATGCAGGATAACTTTGAATCATGTACATGATAATGATGGAATATGACAATATGATGATATTATGATATTGTATGATTATGTGATTTATGTAAAGTGTTATTTATTGCTTGGTCCTGCTTACAGGCCAGGTTTCTTGTATTGATGGCGAGCTACTAGGCCCTGAACCAAAGACTGAGAGTGCAAGCATCTGCCGGTGTGGTAGGAGGCACTGCAGCTGCTCCCCTCACACACCCTCGCACACCATTATACACTTATACACCTTCACATATCTTTATTACAAACTTTCATGCACATTCATATGACTTTATGGACTAGTTTTTCCTCTGGATTGATGAACTTTGCTCATTGTGTGTGGTATCTATACAGTTGCAGCACTTGAATCTTTGAATCATGTGAATTGTTCATTAATAATTTTGAATTCAATACTATCTATGTGTATATGTAAATATTGTAAATGTTGTCAACTTATTTCATTGTAATATATTTCACCATTGAGTACTGCAACTTTGTGTTTGTTTCATTGAACACACCATTTTCCTCCCTGAGTTGAGTTTAGTTCTTCTGATATTGGTCCATTATTTTCATCTACCATTTCAGTATTTATATACGTTACATTTATCTCCTAGTAAAGACCTCTTCTAACTATTTCTCTGTGTCGTGCGTGTACCAGCAACCATAACAGTCACTAACATTGATCCTTTGTAGAGTGAGAAAAACATTATCAGCAGTGATCACCGTATGCCACCGATGCTTAAATTGGATTTAACCCCAGAGTATTTTTTGGAAAAAAAAAATAATAATAATTTTCTTAGATTACTGGCCAAAAAAAATCTATACATTGTATTTAAAATTCACATACTAGTTTGGATGATTTTTTCATTTAGTGTCTCTTGAGTTTTCTTCAGTAGAGTCAGAGCTCTTTTCAGAGGAATCACATCCACATCAGAGTCAATCCTGATCTCAGTCCAGTTCTTGTTGTGTGGACGACTGGACAGGAATGAATTCATCTACAGCAGGAGAGAGAGGACTATTAAATATGTTATTTTTTATTTTAATGTTTTACATAGTACCTTTCTTACGGTTAAATCTTTTTTTTATTTTCACTTTATTACGTTTTACAATCAGCTCATCAGGTTTGTGAACAGAGTGTTTCTGCTGCAACTCGAGTCAGACTAGCTATCCCTTTTTCTCCAAAACACACGCCTTACAAATTCACAGACCTGTATGAGGTGGAGATGATCGTCAGTGTGTGAGATCTGCTCCAGCTCAGTGTTTCTCTTCTTCAGCTCAGTGATTTCCTGATGCAGCTCTTTAATGAGATCTTCAGCCTGTTTCTCTGCTTCTTTCTGCTGTTCCTCCATCATCTTCAGCTGCTCAGACTGACATCTCTCAATAGAGCGGATCAGATCAGTGAAGATCTCAACACTGGATGATTTCTCTTTCTCTGTGTTTCTCTATAAGACCAAGTAGCAGATTTGTTTATTATGTATTTACATATTTAAAGGGATAGTTTACTAAAAAATAGAAATTCTCATTTCATCTACTGGCCTTTTTTTTAATCTAATTTATTAAGCAGATCAAAATATTATAATGCATTCCCTTTCGAAGAGAACTTCAACTCTGCGTTGAATACGCTTTGGGGAACCGTCACTTGTGACAGGTGTTCAAAATGCCAAGAATCACAACACTCCAATCCTATTGGCCAGTGACAGCCTATGACGTCATTAAGGCGCAAACCATGACGTATAAAGGGAGCGCCTGCGGAAGCAGTCAACATCTTCTCGTCTTTTCGGGACTGTCTTGTTCATGCCATTGTTTCATAACTCCGGTAGGAATTACTCTATTTATGTCTTACAAACGTTCAGGAGAATGTGTTCATCTGTGACCTAGGGGTTTGACACTTGATTTACACGTTTCTGGCGTTTTTCTGTCTGGAGAGGAGCGAACGCATAGACGGTGCTTGAGGGCGCCCGTCTGTGTGTTTGTCTACTGCCCACTGTGAGCGTCTCTCCTATCGGGACGCTCCGTTCTCGTTTGACACTCTTCCCAAGGGAGGAGGTGTCTGCATCTGTGCCTGGTGATTCTAGCCCCGTGTGTGCTGAGGCAATACAGTGGCTGCAATCATAGGGCTCGCAGGTGAGCTCGTTGGGAAGTTTGAGAGAATTCTTATCTCTCTCGGCTTCCCCGGGGCTGGTGAGGATGATTGGCTGGATGACAGTGACGTCCGTGTTTGACATCATCGCATCCAATAGCGAGTGCTCCTCTGGCTGCTGGGTGTGTGGAGCTGCTGTGTTTTGGGACGCGCTTTTCGGCGGGCTGCAGCTGCCGTGAGAGCACGTTAAGAAAGGGGCTGTGTGCGGACGGCTCAACGAATGGTTCCTTTCTGTCCATGAATGTTGCAGCTCCCATAGACTTTCCACTCTCTCCTGATCTCCGCGTTTGAGATCGGGAGGGCATGGAAAACCCCCCTAGCCATTCAGATTTGGATCTGAGCCAGACAGACGGAAGGAGGAAGAAGCGAGAGTAATGGGTGATCGATTGTAAACACCATTGTGTTTGTAATTGATTCCCCAGCTATTTAAGGGGCGATTTATATCTACCCTCTCCTCTTCTCCTTTCACCTCCCATATATATATATATATATATATATATATATATATATATATATATATATGCACGTGTGTATATATACATACATAGTATGTATGTGTTTATATGCATGTATATGTATATATTTTATATCAGGCTCAGTACTACTTATGATCAGACTGATAGCTGGGCCCATAGTAATTATTTCTGCCTGATCTTTTAGGCTTAAAAGAACCCTAGATTCTATCCTTTTTCATGTCAAAAAGAGAGTATTAGGATCTTCGGTCTTTTAGCCGCAGGAATATGAGATGGGTCTATTTTATGTTTTTAAAATAAGACCTTGTTTTCCTGTATAGTTTTTCTGAGCATGTAGTTTATCAGGAGGCTGGCCCATCTCGAGCTGAGGCTCTGAGACAGGGCCAGAGGTTCAGTATGGCCGCTCAGGTGCCTCCTCCTTTCAGAGCAGGCGCAGAGGAGAAAGAAGCAGGTTTGAGGAAGTGATTGATCACGTACACCAATAGCGTCTGTGATCAATTCCCTCTCGTTGTGGAGGCAACATTGCATTTGCCCTTTCCCCTTCTTCCTCCGCCTCCTGAGTTTGAGATCTTTCTACTTGCTTAGTTGTTTCTTTTACAGTTAGGCTGTCGTCTGGCCTTTTGATAATATTCTTTCTAAAGGCTGCCTTCTGGCTTGATAGTGAAAAGTGCTTTTAGGCTTAAAAGAACTTTTGATTTCATCCCTCTTCATGCATTAAAATAAGGAGGGAAAATTTTCATTCTATGAGCCACAGGAAGGTAAACTGGGTCTATATTTTTATGTTTATAAAAACTGTAGACCTTGTTTTCCTGTATAGCTTTCCTGAGCATGTAGTCAGTAAATCCAGAAGGGGTTCTTTTGGGCTAAATAACTGTAGCATTAGGTTGGCTAGTTTTCAAAACATGCAGGCCGCTTTATGGCCGCTATTTTGTAGCCTCCTATGTTAGAGTAGCTTCTCAGCTAATACTTTAGTTTGGTTTGAGTTAACACTCGTCGCTTCAGTTATTTGTGTGCAGGACGGCTTATTGGCCGCCTTACACTGTTTGCTTGCAGTGCTTCATTTTCTCCTCATATTTGAAGGATTTAAAATGAAGCCCAAGCTTTGCTTGGCCCAGTAGGCCTTAGCTAGCGGCTAGGCTAGAGCTAGGTTTAGGTGTTTGTTTGTCACATCACCCTTATTATCACTATCCCCCTGAGGTTGTATAGTTCCTAGTTCTGGCCTCCTCCTGAGGGAGTTGCTGGCCGTATGCCCATTTCCCCTTCGATGTGAAAATGTAGGATGCTATGGCTGAGGTTAACAGCTAAGGTTATAGGCTGTTATTAGACTTCCTGGTGCTGTTTTTCCCAGGTGGTAGGCCCTTATCTTTGAGAAGATAAGTTATGCAGTGCTGCTAGGCCCCACTTTTTAGAACTTTGTCATGCTTATAATGTCTTCACATGATCCCCTTGAATTATATTCAAGTTTGAGCATACGGTGCTAAATGGTTTTAGCTTTCGATCTCAAGGGTTCAATACAGATCTCAGATCTGTTTTGTGGAAACATTTATCCTGTTTGGATGGCATGTATTACAAAGCATTTGCGTTTGCTTTGGGGTTCTAAGCTTTAGCCCTACATACATATGTGAGCTTACTCTAGTGCTGCCACAGGTTAACGCCTGTTTCTGTGATAGCAGGCTGTGATTAGCCTCTATCTATGAACGTGGTGTTTTGTTGTACTCCCCGGTTAGGGTTTGTGTTTCACTGAGTGCATCACCTGTTGGATGCACACTCAGGTTGAGTGTAGAGAGTCTTATTCTGTTAGAATAGAAATGATCTCTGTTAGCTCCCAGTCAATCATGACCACAGCAGCTGTTTTACATGTGCTGTTAGATTGTTGGCTCTTTATGGGTAGCCTCTTTCTTATACAGCTTGTTTCTCGGGCACTGTTGGTTTACAATCACGAGTTGGCTCACGTATCTTAGCACTGCCTCAGGCTTATGCTCATGTTTGTTTGAGGTGGTAGGCCTTGTGGGCCTCCCTTAGACCATGATAGCATGTTTAGGTGTACTATGTACATTGCCTGTTGGAATGTGTACACCTAAGCTCAGATCGGGTAAGCTAGTTATCCTCAGTAATTTTAGGGTTTAGTGCTGGTCCATTTTTGAGCTCGGGTCTTGTATATGACCACTTGCTGGTGCCACATGGCAAGGCAAGGCAAATTTTATTTGTATAGCACATTTCATACACAATGGTAATTCAAAGTGCTTTACATAAAGAAGAATAATAAAAATAGAACATAAGGAATAGAAATGGTGCTAAAAGTAGTAGGCCTTGCCAGGCCTCCTTTGTAACCTCTGTGTTGGCCCAGCTGGGTTGGTTAAATCTAGACTCGTTCCATGGTTGAGTCATGTCTTATGACTCATGCCGCCATCGTCCACGCCCACCTCTGTATGAGTAGGCCCTAGGTCAGGCCTCTTGAAGAGTTCTGCGATGCAGTGTGTACTTCTCTTATCTAAGAGTTTTCTCGAGTACTTGGCCTGCTGGCTGGTCTTAGTCATGAAGCTACCACTGGCTGATGCCATGTGTTCATAGAGGTAGAAGGCCCCACCATGGCCTCCTTACAGTCTGCATGTTGGCACAGCTTTGTGTGGGTTTATATGTGACTCATCACCATGGATGGGTCATGATTGCCACTAGCTGATGCTGCGTGTTTACGGGTTGTAGGCCTTCGCAGGCCTCCTATGTATCACGCTGGAGTTTGGCTTTGTACTCCTCTCGCTTAGAGAGTAAAAGGTGCTTTTACTGAGTACATTTTCTGAGTGGCTTGCCTCTCAAGGCGAGTTCTTGTGTTAAAACCAACTGTTTGTCTGGTTTTATGCATTTGCTTCCTTGAGCTTGGTTTCCTTTAGCTCTAGTTGAACTAAGTAGCTACCTTGCTTGTTACTCGGTTCTATTTTGCTCCTAGAACTTTAGTGGCCGCTAGCTGATGCCGCGTGTGACGGGTTGGCCTTAAGGGCCTCCTTTGGTAGCATTCTGGCATGTACCTTTCTGAGTGTTTTCTCTACAATTTTACTGAAAACAGTAAATAGGGTTTTGTGTCACTGGTTGGCCAGGGCTCGGGCTGACTGATGACCTCCTTTGTAGTCGGTCTGTTTAGCCTGATCCTTGATAACACTGCCACAAGCTGATGCCACCTGTCTGCTGAGGTTATATTATATTCTTTAGCGTGTGCTGGCGTATGCTGTACTGCTCTTGCTTAAAGAGTAAAAAGGTGCTTTTACCGAGTACACTGCTCATTAGATTGTGTTGAACGGACTGTTTTGTGGGCACTCACAGCTACCTAATTGGTTGGTCATGTTCTCAGCATGCTGTTTTCAGTCGAATGGCCTTATGGGTCATCCTGAATTCCACCATACGAACTGGGTTCTTGGTGTGATATTAGTTCATTTGTAAGAACTTTAGTTATGTTGTAGGCCCCTTCTGGTCGGCCTCCATGACTATGTGCCTACAGTATGGTCTGTCTGTTAGGTTGAGCTTCGTACTTCCCTTTGGGTTAACTGTGTAATTGTGCTTAGCTCCCTAAGCTGGTCACTGGTTGTTGACTTCTATGAAGTCTCCCATTCAGACTAGCCCTAGGCTGGTTTGTGCTCCCCTGTACCAGGGTTTTTCTAGCGCACAGCCTCCTCAGTGCTTTATCAGACACTGAGTAGATCCTAGGACGAGTGGATTATACTCCCCTCAATACGAGGGTTTTTAGCACTCAGCTGAGTTCCGCTCTCCAGGATGCCCATCTCTGCGCGTGGGTTTGAGTTGCTTACTGCTCTTTCGCAGTCACTCTTATCTGCTCTCTTCTTTGAAGAATGCGCTTTGGAGATTCTGTGTATCAGATAGGGCTGGCCCAGACTATGTTTGGCTTTTGCTAGATTAGTACGGCCTCCTTGGTGGCACTGAGGGTGACTTTGTTCCCCTCTAGTGACTGGCCGGGGTTTCGTTTGGTTTCCTGGCCACATTCCTTTTAAGGGACCACTTTCCATGGATTGCTGGTCCCAGATGACTTGAGCAGCCTTGGAAGGCTTTCTGCGGAAGGCCTCTTTTAGGCTCAGCTTGTGCTGTTGGCCATAGGGAATGCTGTCACTGACAGACTTGGAGAGTTGCTCCCAGCTTTTCTCTGGAACTGCCGGACGTTTGTCCAGACATTTTGGCATGCACTCTCCTTCAGCATGGCGGCATGGGTATATCGTTCCCCAATGCGATTCAACGCAGAGTTGAAGTTCCCTTCGAAAGGGAACGTCTCAGGTTACGTATGTAACCATAGTTCCCTGAGAACAGGGAACGAGACTCTGCGTTGCCATGCTTCGGGCTGCCTGCTGAACAGTCCCTCAAAGACGAGTAGGTGTTGACTGCTTCCGCAGGCGCTCCCTTTATATGGCATGGTTCGTGCCTTAATGACATCATAGGCTGTCGCCGGCCAATAGGATTGGAGTGTTGTGGTTCTTGGCATTTCGAACACCTGTCACGAGTGACGGTTCCACCAATGCGATTCAACGCAGAGTCTCATTCCCTGTTCTCAGGGAACTATGGTTACATACGTAACCTAAGATGTTTTAGATTTTGCATTGTTTTAACTTGCACTCACTTTTCTCAGCTCTACTGAGTGTTTGATCTCTTGAATCTTCTTCATTCTGTCCTGGATCATCTGATGAACATCTGTCTGTGTCTGAACCAGCTGATTCTACATACAGAGAAAAGACATTTTAGATAAAGTCTGATTTGAATATTGATTTTGAAAACCATTTAAAGACCCCATAGATTCAAAATTGTTGTTTTGTATCTTTTAGTCCATGTCTGATAGTTTTGATGGCAACAAGTTGTAAAAACTGACAAAAACAAATAATGAAAGGTTATTAGCTTTGGCTGTTTAAAAAAAATGTGTCAACATACAGGAAAGATGCTTTTCACAGTGTGTTTAAAGTGCTTTGCTTGTATCTCTTTACCTTCATCTTTCGACTCTCCTCCTCTATAGGAACAGTGTTGTGAGTCCTGTGTTCTCCTTCAGTGCAGAACAGACAAACACACATCTGATCATCTCTGCAGAACATCTCCAGAGGTCTCTCATGTTTCTGGCATATATAATCCTCCAGATTTTCCACAGCGTTGATCAGTTTGTGTTTCTTCAGACGTGGGACTCTGAGATGAGGCTCCAGATGATCATCACAGTAAGAGCTTTGACACGTCAGGCAGGACTTCACAGCTTTCTGCTTTCTTTCACCACAGAAGTCACAGAACACCTCAGATTCTCCTAGATTGAGGTTCTTCTTAAAGTGTTGCACAAGGTCTCTGAGTGTTTTATTAATCTTGAGATCAGGTCTTCTGACAACTCTTTCTTTACAGATTGGACAGAAGCCGATCTTTTTGTTTGTCCAGCACTTGCTCAGGCAGGTTCTGCAGAAGTTGTGTCCACATGGAGTGGTGACTGGATCAGTGAACACTTCCAGACAGATGGAGCACTGGAGCTCCTCATTTAGTGCTGGACCACTGGAGGATGCCATGACTGAAAAGGTAAGTAATGACAGTATATAATCTACATTGCTGAAGAGAGCAACTTTCATAAAAAGTTACGTGCAATAATAATTTAAGTAATTTAGTTTATGTTCTAAAATGGATGTTGCATGGGTAAAAAGTATTATAACTAAAAAAAAAACCATTATAACAACTTAAACTATGAACCACTGTCAAGCAGTCAGAGCAGGCATATATGACAGCAGTTTCTGACAGGAAGTGCCTAAATCACTAACCCTAACCTCACTGAGCCTATAAGCTCTGCCTCTAACTTCCCGTCTGAGACTGCTGGCCATGTGCTTCATACGGCTGTAGTTAGATCTGTTGGGCTGCAGAAGAAGAATCTACTGTAAATACAGAAACTAAATATGTGTATCTGGGAGCCACAGTTCAGCAGATGTAACCAGTTTTTACAAAACCATTTTATACAATCATGAAAGATATTTTTATAAATAAAAGACAACACAGAAAGGGGTAAAAGTGTAATTTTCCAAACAAATAGCCCACTAAATAAACATCTGTAAGCACCAGGTGTCATTTTTGTTTAATAGACTTTTTACTAGAAAAAACATTCTGATTTTTAATTTGTTCATCTTGCCGCCAAATTTAAATTCTTCCTGTTTCTAAAATCTCTAAAATATGACATGACCACAAATAATCAAACTTTGATTTACAGCCAAAAAAAAAATAATTTTTTTACCAACAATCTGATGCTGCTTCATGCTATTAAACTACTGAACAAGCTCTTACATTTCAATCACTTACCTGAGAGTGAATATCAGATCTGGTCGTTGATTTCAGAGTCTCTAAAATGAAGTGCTGTATGATGAAGCTTCCTGTTCATCTCTTACTTTCACTTTCACTGAAGTCTTTTACACACTTGCAGTGATGCTGTAGCTCCGCCCATAATCATGAATATGGAACAGTTCCTATTTCATCCCTGCTGAGTGTGTAACAGTGTAAGAAATTTTTACAATATCAAATTTTCACAGTTTACACAATTGCAGCTTGATAGAAATGACACACACGAAACATGTTTCACAGTGAAACCTTCTGTGATTTCATGAGTCTTGTACAAAGGTAAAACAATACAATATATAAAGCTATTTAAAAAAGTAGCAAAAAAATAAATAAAGGCATGTTTAAAAAGTGTGAACACGCAGTCTAATATTTCATAAGTTTATGTGGCAGTTATTCTTATAGTTATCAGATTATTCAAGTGTCTTTAATATTGTTTTATCTTTTTATGACATTTGTCTGCTGTCAGTACATATTACAAGATTGTTTCAAATTACTCAAGAGTTGCTTTTAAAGTCACTCGCTTTATTTACTATCCCTAGTAAAAAAAGTAATATATTTAAAATACATTTATTTCATATTAAATGTAGTTTAAATCTATTAACATATTTACTGACATATCACTAGAGACTTACTGATTTAAAAAATAATAAAGTTTTTCTTTATTGCACAATGCACATTTTTTCATGAATACTGCATTATACACCATCCCCGGCCGGAGCTGTGGAAGCTATGGGTCTGGCCCCTGATTCTCGAGTGGTCCTTCACCGTCCACACTTAAGGTCTATGTGGTGGCCATAGCTGCCTTCCACACACCTATAAGTGGTGGCCCTTTGGGGAGACACCAATTGATAGTTTGTTTCCTTCCTGTCGTCCAAGCCAGGGTACCTCTTTAGGACCTGGCAGTGGTTCTTGAGAGGTTATCCCTTGCACCCTTCGAACCCACTGACGAGGTGTCTGAGAAGTTTCTCGCTTTCAGAATGACCTTCCTGCTAGCTATTACATCCCTCAAAAGGGTTGGGGACCTGCAGGCACTATCTGTTGATCCCGCTTGCCTTGAGTTTGCTCCTGGGAGGGTAAAGGCTATTCTCCATCCTAGGCCGGGATATGTGCCCAAGGGGCCATCGAATGTAGTGTAGTCTATCATCCTGCAGGCTCTTCATCCTTCACCACATGTCAGCTGATCATGAGAGGCTACACCTATTATGCCCTATCCGGGCCCTAGAGGCCTATGTACGGAGATCCTCAGGTTGGAGGAATTCTGACCAACTATTTGTGTTTTGGGTCACTTAAGAAGGGTTCCCCTGCCTCTAAACAGACAGTTAGCAGGTGGATTGTGGAGGATGTGTATGATGTGTTCAGTTAGTCCTTGCCTCTCCTGATAAGAGCTCACTCAACTAGAGGAGTGATAGCCTCTAAAGCACAGCTATCAGAGGTCTCCCTTCAAGAGGTCTGTGATGCCGCTGGCTGGATCTCCTCACATACTTTCATAAGATATTATAGCTTGGATCTGCACTCAACACCAGGTTCTCAAGTCCTCTCGTCCTGAGCTGTGCCTGACAAGTTTCACACCAGGACAGGCACTAGTCATTGTGGTGCAGTAGATATTTTCTTCTCCAAAGTGTCGTCTTCAACGCAGTGTGAGTTCCCTCGAAAGGGAACGTCTCGGGTTATGACTGTAATCTTTGCTCCCTGAGAAGGGAACAAGATGCTGCATCTCTTTGTCACACCTGAGAACGAATTGCTTCAACCTATCAGAAGCTAACACTGTTCAGTGCCGACTCCCCTTTGTAGCTTCTGTGTACGGTGTCACATGTGACATCATGATGCAACACTAATTTTAGACTGGACTAGTTCTACATGTGCTTCAGACTCTATCATGCTGGAGGCGTTCCCCATAGTCTTCTATGCAGAATCTCATTCCCTTCTCAGGGAACCAGGGTTACAGTCGTAACCCGAGATGATTTGTAGCCTCGTTACTTTGAATTATCAATCTAATTTTTTGATTTGGTGTGCAGATTCATTTTGGCTTTGTACATAATTTAATCCTTCAAAAACAGCACATGTATAGATAACTTTTCCAGGTGTAATGTTTCATATTTGGGGGGGAATTTATTTGTTCATTTTATCTGACAGATGTGATGATCAGTGGACTTGAGTTTTTACCTTTATCATTAAGGCATGGGCTAAAATACTGATAGAGTTTGTCAGTGAAAGTCTGACTAGTGAAAGAGTAGATATGAGATCTGGAGTCCATGTCATAAAAAGAGACCAGACCCTCCTCATAATCCACAAACACTCCCACCTTCTCAGGTGTCTCTCTCTGAGGAACAGAGACCACTAGATATACAAAATTATAAACGCAACACTTTTGTTTTTGCCCCCATTTTTCATGAGCTGAACTCAAAGATCTAAGACTTTTTCTATGTACACAAAAGGCCTATTTCTCTCAAATATTGTTCACAAATCTGTCTAAATCTGTGTTAGTGAGCACTTCTCCTTTGCCGAGATAATCCATCAAGATTGAGTTCATCACAAAAAGAAACTCTAAATCCATTGATTTTGTTTGTACGGTTTCAGCCTCTAGATGGCGTTGTGGTGTGTAACGAGTTGACAGTGAAGATCACGTTCCAGAACCCGCTGTCACAAGTGTTGAGGAACGTTTTGTTCCGGATAGAGGGATTGGGAATGCAGAGCATCAGAAAGATCCCGTATGGGTAAGACTTTCAGTGTTTAACAGCAGTTTAATTTCAGCTGTGACGTGTTCATGCACTTCAGATTTGTTTAAAAACATAAATTGTACTACATTAATATGATATTTAATGAGTGAAAATCTTCCAGAGAGCTGATATTGTGTTTCTGTCTGTCAGTGATGTGGAGAAGCTTGCGATGGTTACACTGATGGAGAAGTTTGTTCCCACCGTCTCCGGCTCTTTCATTTTATGTTTCATGTATATTTAATAATTCAGTCAATTGAAACTGATATAACAACAAAGATCCTCCATGTTTTATTCATATCACATTTATTTGTTGTAATGTTTATGTGAGCAGATGTTCATAAGCTTGAATCATTCTCCAATACGTTTTTGCATGATTAGCAAGCTGTTTAGATTATGAGCAATATCAGTTAAAGAACTGAACATGTCTTTATTCAGATTTTGCAGTTCTTCCATTGTCAACCAAAAACCTCAACATTTCACAAGTAATCTCATGTTAACAGCTGGAGAGAAGAGAGAAAATGGCTTCAGAATTTTCTTTACAAAACCACATGTAGAAACACAAAAGTTTGTTAATTTAGGATATTATGTAGAATTTCACCATTAAAGATTAAATCATATTATGTTAAATTTTTATAGTATATTTGAAAAAAGAATCAATGAAAAACAAAAGCAGACAAATCATTGTGTTCATTAGAAATGTATAGACTCATAACAAATTGACCATGCACATGTACAATTAACTTGTAGTTCCATGTTTTGCCAGCGTTAGATTTTTTATGGGCCCAAATAAACTGTTCTTTTTTGCACTTGTACACATTTTGTCTATCATATATTAATTTCTTTATAATTGTAAGTAAAATCTATTTGTGGTTAGTGCAAATTCTCTTTCTTCTTCCCTTAAACATTCTTATCCATTAAAAACAGTACATCCATTGGTAATCTTTTAAGATTTCATTTTTTTTTTAAACTCATTTTAACTGACAGGTGTGATGATCAGTGGACTTGAGTTTTTACCATCATCATTATCGCATGGGTTAAAATATGGATAGAGTTTCTCAGTGAAAGTCTGACCAGTGAAAGAGTAGATATGAGATCTGGAGTCCACGTCAAAAAAAGAGACCAGACCCTCCTCATAATCCACAAACACTCCCACCTTCTCAGGTTTCACTGTCAGAGATAAAGAGACAGATGAATCTTCACAAGCTTTGTATTGATTCTCATTCATCAGAATCACAGTCCAGACTCCATTCTTAGGACTGAGTCTGAACCTTGCCTTCCTGTTAATGGATTCTCTGATCACTCCTAACCTCCACTCAGTCTTTCCCTTCACCTGCACCTCATAGTAAAATCTCCCTGAACTGAATCCCTGCTTTGCTAGAACACAAAGGGCATAAAATCTCTTTGGATTTTCTGGGACATCCTGCATAATGTCTCATTCACTGACTTGTTTTCCATCATCAGACAGGATGAGACATGGATGTGCTGTATCAGGATCCAGAGTCACATCCACTGAGAGAGATCAGACATTATCAATCAACTTGAGACCAAACATTTTCAGATATACAGTATATGATACTGATTATAACATGTTATACTGTAAGTGTATTGAAGGAAATTGTGTCAGTCACACTGTACCTGCATACTTCTGCACAGACTTCAACCCTGTGAACACAGATGACAATATAATGATTAATTATTTATAGGAATAATTCAGGTTAATGAGTTTATTTCTATTGGCAGCATTACTTGCATGTAATTGTGGCTTGTCCATCCAATTGTAACAGAATTCAGAATGTTTAAATATACTTACTTAAAATAGAAGTCTATGGGATAAACATACCACATGGATTAAAAGCAGAAATGTGAAGCTTGTATTTTTATTAAAGCTTTAATATTAATTGCCTATTTGAGCTTAAATTTCTTTTTTTTTTTCAGTGGAAAAAATGTGTGTTATTTGAGATGTAGGGCCCTATCATACTCCTGGAGCAATGCGGTGCCAGGCACGACGCAAGTGTTTTTTGCTAGTTTCATCCCAACACAGTTATCATTTTCACGGCCTGCGCCACATTGTTTAACCCTCAGGGGTCTGAGGCTGATTTGGGGCCTGGAGAAGTTTTGACATGCCCTGACATTTGTGCTTTTTTCAGTTGTTCATAAACATATTAATGGAAAAAGTGTCATTACACTGTATTCAGCACAAACTAGGCTACAATAATATGTAAGGAACATGTATGTACATGTTTGTATTTTTGAAGGAATAACGTTTATGCGTGGTTATTGAAAAAACAAAAAACTTAAGTCACTGAAATAAAGCTAAAAAATATATATTAAATCTGTGTTCACAAGACTTCTGGGTATTGGAGGTTGTAGACTAGAGTTTTTGCTTCAAAATTATGTAAAAATTATCATTCCTACTCCTTCATATAAAACAATAGAGAGATTTAAATTTTCTAAAACATCTTTGGTCAAGAAACACAGTATGCGTGGAGGCGTGAATAATCATGAATAATGGGTGATTCTCACCTGAGAAGACAAAAGAATCGCATAAAAGAGCTCTAATGACCTGCATAAATAATGAGGCCTTTCAGTCAGATAGGCTGTGAAAAAACCCTCTGTTGATCATGTCTCAAGCTCATCATAATGTAAATCAAACATACAGAAAAAAGAGCAATACTGTGAAATATTATTACAATTTAAAATAATGGTATTCTATTATTAAAATATAATGCATTTCTATGATACAAAGTGTCTGAACAGTTATGTTACCTCTATGGCATTTCATATAGGCTTTTAGCTTAAAAGCATGCACATTTGGAGAAATATTGATGGATTCTCATGTTTATGTCAATTTTCTATACAGAGGAGTATTTATTCATTATTTATTGTCGTCACTGTGAACGCTGGATACTGTGTTTACAATTCATACTTGCAGCCGGAGGGCGCTCTGTGCACTTTTAGTCCACAAATGCCAATGCTAAAGAAGAATAGGCAATCCAGGAAATAACTGAACTAACAGAGGCCAGAGATCGCTAACTATGGCTATTCAAAACACTTTTCAAGACAATAAATACACGATTGAGATGATGAATGCATGTATTGACTGAATTTGCCTCTGAATAGCGCTGACTCCGTGGGCGTGGCCGCATTAGCGGATAATGAGCTGAATCAAGGACTTCTCACATGGCTCTCTTTTCATACAGATTACATAAACACAGAAGGTTTGTTTTTGATTTGACTTACACGATTTAAAACCTGACATTTCAACGTTTCTTTAGACACAAGTCTAATTTTTTTGTGATTAGTATTCACTAAGTTACAGTTCATTTTCTGAGAACTATCAGATTGGACTTCGTTCAGAGGGAGACGAGAGATCACGCATCATGTTAGTTTTCTTTATTTTACAAAAAGCACAACATTTTGTTTTTACTCTGAGTGTACACAAATAAAAGAAGATATTCCACAGATTAAAATGGTGTATAGCTCTTAATTGTATGTGCAACATTGACGGAGTATTTTGAGTCCCTTTCACACTGGTTAGAAAAAAAACACGGTGATCACGCCGGCGTGACCGCCGACCCGAGGGAGTTAAATAGCAAATGCATTTGTGCCCATTTGTTCATCCATGGGCGTGCTGGTCTGAAAATGTCTCAGGTTACGTATGTAACCCTGGTTCCCTGAATAGGGAACGAGAAGCTGCGTTGCGATGCATTGGGAATGCTCCTGGATGATTGCGTCATGAAGCACTTATGAAATCGGTCCCATGGCGTGTGACGTCACAGACCAGAAAACTATAAAGCATACCCAGAACAAAGAACGCCAGCTTCTGATAGGCTGAAGCAATGTGCTCACAGGCACGCAGGAAGTATGGCAAAGCGACGCAGCATCTCGTTCCCTATTCAGGGAACCAGAGTTACATACATAACCTGAGACATTCTCTTTCATGGGAACTTTGAGCTGCGTCGAGATGCATTGGGAACCTTATCCCAACTACGCCATAATGACAAGTGCCTGTCTGTTACTCTAAGACGAAAGCACAGCAGACCCCAGAGTGGAGCCAAAGTCCAGGTTATAGAACCTAATAAAAGTATGCGGTTAGGACCACCCAGCTGATATCATGGAGAGGAACCCCTGAAATTAGGGCTTTTGAAGCAGCCATACTCCTAGTAGAATGTGCCCGGACAACCAAGGGAGAAGGCTATCCGGTAGACTCATAAGCTAGTGAGATAGCCTCAACAACCCACTTGCTCATCCTCTGCTTGGACGCAGGACCTCCCTTCTTAAGAGACCCATAGCAGACAAAGAGTTGATCTGTTTTACACCACAGGGCAGCTCTGTGGACATAAGTGTCTAATGCCTTAACAAAGCAGATTAAGTTTTGAAGGGGCAACTGACAGTGCTTGAAGATCTCCAATCCTTTTGAGAGATGATATAGCCAGCAAGAAGATAGTCTTTAGAATAGAATTCTTTCTTCCAGAGGTTCAAAGGGAGCAGATGCTAATCCTTCCAAAGCAATCGCCAGGTCCCAGGCCGGAGTCCTTGTACGCTGTGAAGGCCTCAGCCTCAGAGTACCACGAAGAAAACATATCACTAAAGGATCTCTCCCCACAGATAAGCCACCTATTGGAGCATGATAAGCAGATATAGCAACCACATAAACTTTTAAGGTGGAAGGAGATAATCCATCAGAGAACCTAATCTGTAGAAATTCTAGCACAGAGCTGACAGAACAATGGACAGAGTCTGACTGATGTTGTCTACACCAAGAAGAGAACAATTTCCATTTAGTTGCATACAATTTCCTCATAGAGGGAGCTCTGGACTGGAGTATGGTCTCCACAACCTCAGTTGAGAGACCGGGTTCTATGAACCTAGCCCCCTCAGAGGCCAGGTGCTCGAGACGGGAGGTCCTGTCTGACAGGAATCTCCAGTGGAGAGCCGTCGAGCAGAGATACTAGGTCTGAGAACCAAACTCGGGTTGGCCAGAAAGGGGCTACTAATATGAGACGGACCTTGTCCCGGCGAACCCTCTCCAGAATTCCGGGAGCAGAGCAATCTGGGGGAAGGCATACAGACGTAGCTTCGGCCACATCTGTACCATAGCGTCCATACCCAGAGGGGCTGGATGTGACAGAGAGATCCACATCGGACAGTGTGTTGTTTCCTTTGATGCAAATAGGTCGACTTCTGCTTGGCCGAAATTCTTGCATAGGAGCTCCACCACCTCGGGGTGAAGTCTCCATTCCCCAGGTTTCAGCCCCTGCCTCGGCAGGATGTCTGCCCCCACATTCTGATGCCCTGGGATGTAAGCCGCTCTCAGAGAGAGAAGCTTCCCCTGGGCCCATAGGAGGATCTGATGGGCCAGCTTGCACAGATGACGTTACCTCAGACCCCCCTGATGGTTGATGTAAGAGACCACCGACATGTTGTCTGTGCGGACCAACACGTGATGGCCCCTCAGGTCTGGGAGGAAGTATTTGAGAGCTCAAAATACCACCATCATTTCCAGCCGATTTATGTGCCAGGAAAGTAGACGGTCCTCCCAAAGACCCTGAGCTGAATGACCACTCATGATCGCCCCCCAACCTTTGAGGGAAGCATCCGTCATTAGCATTGCGTGATGACAAGGAGCTCCCAACACAGGTTCTTGGGACAGGAACCAAGGCTTCTTCCACATGACTAAGGTATGAAAGCATTGCCGTGTGACCTTGATCATGCGAAACGGATTTCCCCTTGGAGAAAACCCCTTGGTCCTGAGCCACCACTTTAAAGGTCTCATGTACAGCAGACCAAAAGGTATTACGTTGGAAGCAGCTGCCATCAGACCTAACAGTCTTTGAAACTGTTTAACAGTGAGTGACTGGCCTAGTTTCACCCCATTTACGGCTGAGAGAATAGAATTTATATGAGCAGGAGATAGACATGCCCGCATCATAGTTGAATCCCAAACTACAGCTAGAAAGGTGGCTCTTTGAGCTGGAAGAAGTAAACTCTTCATGGCGTTGAGTCTCAGCCCTAATTTTTGCATGTGGGACAGAACGACATCTCGATTTTGAACTGCCATGAGCTCGGATTGAGCTAAAATCAACTAATCGTCAATATAATTTAATACACAAATGCCCTGGAGTCTCAGAGGAGCTAGAGCTGCATCCACGCATTTTGTAAAGGGGTGAAAGTGCTAGGCCGAACTGAAGTACCCGATATTGATATGCTTTGCCCCCAAAAGCAAATCTGAGGAACTCCCTGTGTTGAGGATGGATGGATATATGATGAAAGTAGACGACTTTCAGATCTATTGTCACAAACCAGTCCTCGGATCTGATCTGTGGGATGATCTGTTTGAGTGTAAGCATTTTGAACTTCTGAACTGTGCGATTTAGTATGCGTAAATCTAGAATGGGATGCAACCCTCCAGCCTCCATCCGTAAATCTAGGAGGAACCCATTCTATAGCTCCTTTTCGCAAGAGAGTCAAAACCTCCTGTTCCAATACCAGAGACTGGTCAGGGTCCACCATCATACAATGTCAAATGACATGAGTTAAAGTTTGGATAGAACTTCACATAGGAAATCTATTCACTGTTTGAAATTCACATACCTGTGTGATAGAATTTTTTATTCAGAGTATTCTTCAGTTGAGTCAGAGTTCTATACAGAGGGATCACATTCACATCAGAGTCAATCCTGATCTTAGTCCAGTTCTTTGTGTGTGGACGCCTGGACAGGGATGAGCACATCTACAGCAGAAGAGAGAAGACTATTAAATTGTTTTTATTAAGTTAATTAAATATTTTTCTAATTTGAAACTCTTTTACTCTTTCGTTCTGTTCTGTATATATATATGAGTGTTTCAAGAGTGACTGTCTGTAAGTTGTGGCACAGATTGAGTGTTTGTAATATTTCACATGATGACTGATGAGACAGATGTTGACAGATCTGTATGACATGGAGATGATCGTCAGTGTGTGAGAGATGCTTTACCTCAGTGTTTCTACTCTTCAGCTCAGTGATTTCCTGCTTCAGCTCTTTAATGAGATCTTCAGCCTGTTCCTCTGCTTCTTTCTGCTGTTTCTCCATCATCTTCAGCTGCTCAGACTGACATCTCTCAATAGAGCAGATCAGATCAGTGAAGAGCTCAACATTGGATGATTTCTCTTTTTCTGTGTTTCTCTGATGAATTAGAACAGTTAGCAGATCCATACATTAAGTACATTAAGTCCATACATTAAGTTCACATGTATATTTAAAGGGTTCACTCAAAAAATTTAATTCTCTGATCATCTACAGACCTCAGGTAATTTTAAATGTTTAATCCAAATGTTTAGACCCTTTTTTTAAAGGGGTGATGAACTGAGAAATCAAATTTTCCTTGAGCTTTTGACATATAAGAGGTCATCATACTTTAAGAATATCCTGCAAGTTTTAGAGCTGAAATCTTCCTTGTTAGTCCAGTAAAAGCTTTAATTGACACCAGACCCAGCAAACAACAGGATTTACAAAGTGGGGATCTACGACGTCAAAGGGCAGCAAGCACTGCCTCTGAGGAAGAAGATCATCGCCTACTTCATCCCTGTCTGTATAGCCCCACCCACCGATTCGCACATGACATTCAATAGAATACCTAAGTAACATAGGCCTACGTGGTGCTAAACCAGATCAAGCTACCAAGCAATAAATCAAACCCGTGACTAAACGTCAACTTGCGTTGTTTCTCTTAGTAGGATGAAAATAATCTGTTATTTAATGGTGATTAAATTATATAACGGAAGCGATCAAAGAAAGCTCCCTTTGGAATCGCTGGAGCAGTGTGCGCTGAAGCTGTCAATCAAACAGCGCGAGTTTATCAGTGACTGACGCGCAAAACTCCTATTTTAATCAACGAATCTTAGTTATATCGTGTTTGCACTGTTAGTAAAAATGAAAGAATTTGTTAGTGTACAGAAATTGAGTTGCAATGACGAGATCACTGCTTTCATGCGCACAACAACATGTCTGTGATCGACTACAATGATCATCTCTGCAACCTTTCATGCCACAATCTCAATATAATGCCATAGATCTAAATGTAATGGAACAGTTTTCACGATTAGTTAACCTTGAGAGTTGTAATAGTAAAAACGCACTAAAAGAGAGAACAATACTTGGATATTTCATATGCAAAGACGTCAGCCAATCACAGCAGTGGGCGTTTACACTGAAGTCTCACAGCAGACACGCCCCTTACAACAGAGCGTTCAAATCAGAGGCTAAAATCAGGGTAGGAAAAATGCCTTTTATTTATAAATTATGACAATTTTGGATGTAAAAAGCATACTAACTTTATAAGTGCACCCTAGGAAACATTATAAAACAATAAACCAACGCAGTTCATGACCCCTTTAAGCAGATAGCAGATATTATAATGCATTATCAGTTTTGCACTTTTTTAACTTGCACTCACTTTTCTCAGCTCTACTGAGTGTTTGATCTCTTGAATCTTCTTCATTCTGTCCTGGATCATCTGATAAACGTTTGTCTGTGTCTGAAACAGCTGATTCTACATACAGAGAAAAACAGATAACTTCCATCTTTTGAAAAAAAGATGTTAAATTTCTCAATTCTAAGAACACAAAGACCAGTCTTAGTTTAATTCAGGAATAAATAAACCTTGTATGCGGGCATTTATCTCTGAAATGTAGGCGTCATTTTACTGTTAGATATTATAGATGTACACACTATAAGTCTAACTTCTTCATGGCAACTCTGGCTAACAAAAATTTCCAGCCACTTCATCAAATTCAGAGAACAGGGGATCAGATCAGCCTTCGTGGCCGGGACACAGGAGAACAGGAAATTCCATAGGCCACTTGGGCTGTGGAGAGAAGGCTAGTAACCTTCTGACCACAGTGTAGGAGCATGGAGAACAGTAGATCATGGCAGCCTTTGTGGCAACATTTGGGCAAACAGGAAATTCGGGGACAACCTTTTTAGTTTTATCTGGGCAAACAGAAATCTTAGGGATGATCTCTTTGATCACATCTTGACAAATCAATACTGGAACGACCTCCAGGGTCACATATAGACAGACAGAAAACTTGGGAACTACCTCCATGGTCACATCTGAACAGACAGGAAACTCGGGAACAACCACCATGGCCATCTCTGGGCAAACAGGAAACTTAGGAACGATCTCTGTGGTTGCATGCAGACAAACAGAAGACTTGGAAGCAACCTCCGTGGTCGCATCTGGGCAAACCGGAAATTAGGGAACGACGTCTGTGATAACATCTGGGCACACAGGAAACTCTGGAACAACCTTTGTGGTCACTTCTGAGCAAACAGTAAACTCTGGAATGACCTCAGTGGTCACTTCTAGACCGACAGAAGACTTGGAAGCACTCTCCATGGTCGCATCTGAACAGACAGGAAACTCGGGAATGACCTCCGTGGTCGCATCTGGGCAAACAGGTAATTCAGGGATGAATACCTCCACTTCAATACGAGTGGGAGAGCAGCGTGCCAACATACATTATGGCCACCGCCGTAATAGCGAGAACAATCATTGACAGAGGGGTCTCTGAACCCTCTGGGCTTGGAAGTATCTGGTTGGGTTCTGGCATGATGACCATGTTGGCTGAGGATTCTGGCAGTAGAGCAGGTACCAGGCTGAGCTCAGGGATGAGAGTGGGCACCGGGCTCTGGTCAGGGGCTGGAACCATCACTGGACTCTGGTCAGGGGCTGGAGCCATCACAGGACTGTAGTCTGGAGAGGACTCTTGGTTGTTTTCTCATACGGACTCAAGGACTGGAGATAAATTTAGAGGTAACTCACAGGTACGAGTGGGCTCTGATGCTGATTCAGGGGTTAGAATGGGCTCCAATGTTGATTCAGGGGTTGGAGTGGACTCCAATACAGACTCTGAGGCCTGAACGGGCTCGATACAGAACTCTGAGACTGGAGCAGACTCGTTACTGAATTCTGGGGCTGGAGCGGACTCATGGCTGAAATCTGAGATGAGGCTGAACTCAGGGACTGGAGCCATCTCTGTACTGTGCTCAGGTGCTGGAGCAATCATTAGACTAAGGTCAGGGGCTGGAGCCAACTCTGGGCTGTGATCAGGGGTTGGACTTACAGTTGAGGTTAAATGAGGCACTGAAGCTTTAGTAGTCCTTGGACTTGGCTCAGAATCTGGAGTAGGGGCAGATTCTGTAGCTGGAATGGACCTATAACTGAACGCTGGGTTGGAGCAGGTTCGGGACTGAACTCTGGGGCTGGAACAGGCTTGTGACTAGACTCTGGGGCTGGAACAGGCTGGTGACTGAACTCTAGGGCTGGAACATGCTCGTAATGAAACTCTGGGACTGGAACGGGCTTGTGATTGGACTCTGGGGATGAACCGGACTCTGGAGAGCATACTGGAGCAGGCTCTTGGCTAAATCCTGTAGCCGGCTCTGAAGCAGATGAGATGGTCCCAATGCTCAGGGATGTGGAAGATTTCGTTGCAGATTCAGGTTGAGTTGGAGCGTCCAAATGCTTTCGGAATGGGACTGGATGAGGGGATTAACTTCTTCAACCAAGGAATCTGAACCATTTAGCCAGAGAATGAAATTATTGGAATCAACCAAGAGTAAATCACAATGACCAGGAGACATCCAGTCCCATCTTAAAGTGGGTATTGAGCATAGTGTTGATCCAACTCAGAGGGCTGACAGATGTGGTGAGCCAGGAGGGATTCTGGGAAATGTAGTGTTCTGTGGTGACTGGACTGGTGAATGGATATCGTGACAAGCACATTCTGTTATTGCATTTTGTGATTATTTTGTATGAAATATTGAAGCACATTAGTGTTCGATGAAAGTGTTCTCTTCGATTTTTTTTCTCTCTCATAACAGTTTTAATATTTGTTTTTTTGCCATACATATAAGAATAAGACATCATTCGAAACTTATTTTATTTGTGTACACTCACAATAACAACAAAATGTTGCGCTTTTGTAAAATAAAGAAAACAAAGAGGATGTGCTTTCTGCCGTCTCAGTCTCCTTTCTGGAGTGTGTCACAAAAATGATCCGAAACTGAGTGTATACTTGCCTCAGTCATGATAAGAAATATATCTATAGAAAGCTTGAAGTGTGAAATTTAAATGAGCCACTTCAAGTCGAAAACAAATACTCTCTAATTATGTAATCCGTATGAAACCAACAAGAGGTACAGAGGTAATCTGCTCAAACGTAGATGTTTATGTGTATGAGCATTTCCCAGTAAGAAAAGTTTCTATAAATGTTACTTTAACAACTGCATGAAATACCCAATGGTCCACCCTTCACAAATCGCACCTGCTTATAAGGTTATAAAGCTTACAAAGGTAAAAGTGTTTTGTTTGTAACTCTTGCCTTCTCTCGACTCTCCTCCTCTATAGGAACAGTGTTGTGAGTTCTGTGTTCTCCTTCAGTACAGGACAGACAAACACACGTCTGATCATCTCTGCAGAACATCTCCAGAGGTCTCTTGTGTTTCTGGCATATATAATCCTCCAGATTTTCCACAGCGTTGATCAGTGTGTGTTTCTTCAGACGTGGGACTCTGTGATGAGGCTCCAGATGATCATCACAGTAAGAGTTTTGGCACGTCAGGCAGGGCTTCACAGCTTTCTGCTTTCTTTCATCACAGAAGTCACAGAACACCTCAGATTCTCCTAGATTGAGCTTCTTAAAGTGTTGCACAACCTCTCTGAGTGTTGTATTAATCTTGAGATCAGGTCTTCTGCAAAATGTTTCTTTACAGAGTGGACAGAAGCAGGTCTGTGTGTTTGTCCAGCACTTGCTCAGGCAGGTTCTGCAGAAGTTGTGTCCACATGGAGTGGTGACTGGATCAGTGAACACTTCCAGACAGATGGAGCACTGGAGCTCCTCATTTAGTGCTGGACCACTGGAGGATGCCATGACTGAAAAGATAAGTAATGACAATATATCAGCTACATTGCTGAAGATAGCAACTTTCATAATACAAGTCATGTGCACTGAGTAATTCAATTTGTGTTATGGATGTTGCATGTTTAAAAAGTATTATATCTAAAAACTATCATAACTTAAACTATGAACCACAATAAATCAGTCAAAGCAGGCATACATAACAGCAGTTTCTGACAGAAGTGCCTCCATCACTAAGCCTAACGTCACTGAGCCTATAATCTCCGCCTCTAACTTCCCATCTGAGACTGCTGGCCTGATGCTTCAGATAGCTGTATTTAGATCTATTGGGCTACTAAATGTTTTTTTACAACAACATTTTATACAATCATGAAAAGATATTTATATATATATATATATATATATATATATATATATATATATATATATATATATATATATATAACCCACTAAATAAACATCTGTAAACACCAGGTGTCATTTTTATTTAATAGACTTGTGACTTGTACTAGAAAAATAATCATTCAGATTTTTCATTTGGTTATTCTGTCACCAGTTCAAATACTTCCTGTTTCTAAAATCTCTAAAGTGTGACATGACCACAAAAAATCTAACTTTGATTTACAGCCAAAAAAATGACATGCAGTTCTTCTACGAACAATCTGATGCTGCTTCATGCTATTAAACTACTGAACAAGCTCTTACATTTCCATCACTTACCTGAGAGTGAATATCAGATCTGGTCTTTGATTTCAGAGTTTCTCAAATGAAGTGTGGAAACTGAGGAAGCTTACTGTTCATCTGTTACTTTCACATATTGTGAAGTCTTTCACGCACATGCAGTGATGTCATATAGTTTCGCCCATAATCATGAATATGGAACAGTTCCTATTTCATCCCTGCTGAGGTTGTAACAGTGTAAGAAACTTTAACTTGATACAAACTTTACACAAGTTTACACAATTGCAGCTTGATAGAAAGGACACACATGAAACATGTTTCACAATGAAATCTTCTGTGATTTCATGAGTCTTTTACAAAGATAAAACAATACAATATATAAAGTCATTTGACAAGAAGCAAAAATAAATGAAGGCATGTTTTAAAAAAAGTGGGCACACAGTCTAAAATATCATATACATGGTTACATGGTAACATTCTTATAGTTGTCAAATTATTCAAGTTTTTTATTTACATTTTTATTTCTTTACATGACATTTGTCTGCTGTCAGTAAATGTAAGAAGAAATGGATTCAAATCACTCAAGAGTTGCTTTTAAAGTAATTTGCTGTACTTACTATGCTAAACGTTAAATCCAAAATTAGCATGTTTTTCTTTACAGTATGTTTTTCATTCCTGTAAAGTGACATTACCGACATATGCTCTTCGTTCAACATACAGATCTAATCAACAATAAAACTTATTGTCCTGTCAACTATTTTCATTGTTAGTTTGTATTAGTTATTGCAGTCATAACACTATTTTTATTTTAAGTCACAACAGTTCTCTAAGGCAAGTGACTGAAAACTATTTCATTTATATACTTTGTGCAATTATTTTTATGTTTATTTAATGTGTATTGATATAAAATGACACGCTTATATGACGCTCTCATATAATGAGTGGAGTTTGTCTATTAAACAGTCCCACCAGGGTAAATGAAATAAGAATAAGATTTTTTTTTTTTTTTTCCCCTCATTACTGTGGCCTAAAATGTTTGACTTTGCCACTGCATTTCCTAAAATCACTTAATGGGGCCTGTTAATATTTTCTTATTTCTTAGTCTACACTTTTGACTATTCTTGTGTAAGACCTCCTTTGTGTAACTTCTTTCCGTTATGTTATTTGCACATCATGGACACTCTTAAACAAAACAAGAACTAGGCTCTGGACACACTCGCACACAAACAGGAACTAAAGACACACACGTACATTTGAACATCTGACCTCTCTTATTATTATATTTCTTAATCTGCCATATATAGTAAGGGCTGAGTACTATGATTGGGTGGCTTGGACATTTTGGACGATTCTGCTATATCTTGTGTATATCTTCTGAATATGACCCTTCTGCCTTAATAAATCTGAGAATGTTATGGTATTTCATAACATGATAATTTCTCCCGAGATCGATCTTGCACTGCTGCTACTGCCACACATCGCAGGGGTTGAGGCCTGTTTCCAACTTCAAATAGTCTACATGAAAATTAATCTAACAGATCCTGAGTCACATTCACATGTATGCATTTGGCATATACCTTTATCCAAAGCGATATACATTGCATTCAAGCTAAATGTAACATGATTAGCTATAAAAGGTATGTCTTAGAGAGGCAGTCTCTCTCAGAAGTAAAGATGGGCAGAGGCTCTCCAATCTGTGAAAGAATGCGTAAAAAGATTGTGCATCCCTTAAAATCTCATCATCTACAGTGCATAACATCATCAAAAGATTCAGAGAACCTGGAGAAATCTCGTGCGTAAGGGACAAGGCCGAAGACCTTGGATGCCCGTAGTTTTCGGGCCCTCAGACGACACCGCATCACTCGTCGGTATGATTGTGTCAATGACATTATTAAATGGACCCAGGAATACTTCCAGAAACCACTGTCGGTAAACACAATCCGCCGTGCCATCTGCAGATGCCAACTAAGCACAGCTTCGTCGTAGAAGAGTCCGGGTGCTGAATTGGCCTGCCTGCAGTCCAGCTCTTTTGTCTATAGAGAACATTTGGTGGATCATTAAACAAAAAATACGTCAAAGACGACCACAAACTCTTCAGCAGCTGGAAACCTATTTCAGGCAAGAATGGGACCAAATTTCAACACCAAAACTCCAGAAACTCATAACCTCGATGCCCAGACATCTTCACAGTTTTGAAAAGAAGAGGAGATGCTACACCATGGTAAACACTCCCCCACGTCACAACTTTTTTGAGACCTGTAGCAGGCATCAAATTTGAAATGAGCTCATTTTGTGCATAAAATTGTAAAAATTTCTCTGTCTAAACATTTGTTATGTTATCTATGTTCTATCGTGAATAAAATATTGATTCATGTGATTTGAAAGTCCTTTAGTTTTCATTTTATTCACATTTAAAAAGCGTCCCAATTTTTCCGAAATTCGGATTGTACACGATCCACTTATTTGTGATGTGTAACAAGCATAAAACATTTTTATATTTCATTATGTTGCATTTTGGTTGTAGTTAGGCTGTTACTGTAAAGTATGGGAGAAAGAAGCATGATGTCTGTACACTGAAAAGCTCCAAACAACTTTTATTGAAAGCACAACATTTCAACCTTCAGGTCTGCATCAGTTAAGGCGCTTTCGCAATGGAGGAAACTTTTCATAGTTAATAGAACTATTGGCTGAAGTACCTGGATTTTATTTAGAACAAAAATGATTTGTGTTTAATGTCCCTAATCAAATCAGGGTTTTTGTGTCAACTCCACCTTAACTTTTGCTTAAATCAAAACACTACATTTGAGTTATTGTCATCACAAAAAGAAACTCTACATCCATTAGAAGTGTTTGTACTGTTTCAGCCTCTAGAGGACACTGTGGTGGGTAAATGTCATGTCCTGTCTGTCCAAAATGTTTATGTGAGATGTTTATTCTGCAGTTTGTATTTGCATATTTATTAGCATGCAGTTTAATACAAGCGATATCAGTTACAGAATTTAATATGTATTTATTCAGATACTGTAGTTGAAGAACTGCAACATTTTAAATCTCATTTCAAGTTAACAGCTGGAGAACAAAGAGAGAAAATGGCTTCAGAAATGGACTCATTACAAGCTGTAATCCACACATGAAGTAAAAAATGGCATTATTTATAGAAATGAGTTTCCATGGTTTCAGTGTTTTTACTTAGGTTTGGATGGTTAGCATAACCCAGTTAGATAAAAGGTAAGTCACACTTCTTGTTCCATTGACTTCCATTCATATGCATGTGAATGTGTGAGTCAGGAAACACAAGTTCATGTGAATTTCATTGCGTTCCGGAGTTCAAGTTTGGTGAACTCTGCCCTGTGAATTTGTATCACATAAAGTCATGTGACCAATAGAAGACTGATGCATAACGGCGTTACTCTTAGCTGAATTAAAAGAACGCAATCTTTAAATCTACAGCAGCTTTGCAGTAAAATGGTGTAGACTGCATAATGAATTAATCTAATTTTTTGATTTGGTGTGCAGATTCATTTTGGCTTTGTACATATTTTAATCCTTAACAACAGCACATGCGTAGATACATTTTCCAGGTTTAATGTTTAACGTCTGGGGAATTTATTTGATAATTTTATCTGACAGGTGTGATGATCAGTGGGTTTGAGTTTTTACCTTCATTATTAAGGCATGAGCTTAAATATGGATAGAGTTTCTCAGTAAAAGTCTGACTAGTGAAAGAGTAGATATGAGAGCCGGTGCCCACGTCATAAAAAGAGACCAGACCCTCCTCATAATCCACAAACACTCCCACCTTCTCAGGTTTCACTTTCAGAGATAAAGAGACACATAGATAATCAAAAACTAAAAAATTATTCTCAATAAACTGAGTCACAGTCCAGTATCCATCCTCAGGACTCAGTATGATCTCCCCCTTCCTGTTAATGGATTCTCTGACCACTCCTAAACTCCATTGAGTCTTTCCCTTCACCTGCACCTCATAGTAAAATCTCCCTGAACTGAATCCCTGCTTTGCCAGAACACAAAAACAGACATCAAATCTCTTTGGGTTTTCTGGGATGTCCTGCTCAGTGTCTCCATGACTGACTCCTTTTCCATCATCAGATAGGATAAGATATGGATTTGCTGTATCAGGATCCAGAGTCACATCCACTGAGAGAGATCAGACATTATCAATCAACTTCAGAGCACAGCTGTTCATACAGTACATATATAATACAGATTAACAAAGTATTCAAAGTGTATTTGAGAAAATTATGTCAATCTCACTGTACCTGCATACTTCTGTACACACTTCAACCCTGTGGACACAGATAATACAAGATGATGAATTATTTGTAGGAATAGTTTCAGGTTAACAATGAGATTATCTCTATTCAGTGGCATGTAAATGTGGCTCATCCATCGATTTCTAACACAATGTTTTTACAGTTAATGTACTTATAATAAAAGTATAAGGGCATATTAATTATTCAGTAACTAAATTGTCCTGTCATGACAACTCTTGGGAAATTTGTATAGTAATAGATTGGCATGGAAATGTAGATCTGCTACGCTGCTGCAGAGCAAGTACCGAGACTTGCTACCAGTACATTCACAAACATTGCTGTGAGCATGTAAGACATGCAGCTGCACATGTAACATACATAAATTAAACCCCCATAGCAGATCTATACAGGTGGAGCTGAGGAAGGTGAAGGGTTTCTGAAAGTGCGCTGCAGACTGCTAACAGCAAACACTACCAGTATTTGTTGGATTGTTGAGCTGCAGCTCATTGGCTGCTGACATGACAACAACAAATCAGCTGTGCTATGTAAATAATGATGTGATCGCTACCAAATGAGTTAGACCTATCAGCTTACAACATCTAGAGTTTCATGCCAGAACTTTTTATTTATTTGAGTTGTAATGTGTCTAAATTATCCTTGTGAGGTAGAAAACTTCTATTGTTATGTGCCCAGGTGTTGTTTCCTCCTTATTCCTTGTATGTAAATGTAATATTGTGTTGGTCCCCCTTTGGCTGCCAAAACAGCCCTGACCCGTCAAGGCATGGACTCCTCTAGACCCCTGAAGGTGTGCTGTGGTATTTGCACCAAGATATTAGCAGCAGATCCTTTAAGTCCTGTAAGTTGTGAGGTGGAGCCTCCATGGATTGGACTTGTTTGTTCAGCACATCCCACAGATGCTCGATTGGATTGAGATCTGGGGAATTTGGAGGCCAAGTCAATACCTCAAACTCGTTGTGCTCCTCTTGTTGTTGTGCTTGCCCATTTTTCCTGCTTCTAAGGCATCAACTTAGAGGACAAAATTTTCACTTGCTGCCTAATATATCTCCCCCAATAACAGGTGCCATGATGAAGAGATATTCAGTGTTAGTCACTTCACCTATTCATCTTTTCATTATGGCACCTGTTAGTGGGTGGGATATATTAGGCAGCAAGTGAAAATTTTTTCCAAATTCCAAGCATCTCCAAAACTGCAGCTCTTGTGGGATGTTCCCGGTCTGTAGTGGTCAGTATCTATCAAAAGTGGTCCTAGGAAGGAACAGTGGTGAACCGGAGACAGGGTCATGGGCGGTCAAGACTCACTGATGCACGTGGGGAGCGAAGGCTGGCCCATGTGGTCCGATTCGACAGACGAGATACTGTAGCTCAAACTGCTCAAGAAGTTAATGCTGGTTCTGATAGAAAGGTGTCAGAATACACAGTGCATCACTTTTGTTGTGTATGGGGCTGCATAGCTGCAGACCAGTAAGGGTGCCCATGCTGACCCCTGTCCACCGCCGAAAGAACCAAAAGTGGACACATGAGCAGGATAATTTCAGTAGGATAATGCACCCTGCCACAAAGAAAAAATGGTTCAGGAATGTTTTGAGGAGCACAACAACAAGTTTGAGGTGTTGACTTGGCCTCCAAATTCCCCAGATCTTAATCCAATCCAGCATCTGTGGGATGTGCTGAACAAACAAGTCCGATTCATGGAGGCTCCACCTTGCAACTTACAGGACTTAATGGATCTGCTGCTAACATGTTGGTGCAGATACCACAGCACACCTCCAGGGGTCTAGTGGAGTCCATGCCTCAATGGGTCAAGGCTATTTTGGCAACAAAAGCGGGACCAACACAGTATTTGGTAGGTGGTCATGATGTAATGCCGGATTGGTGTATATATATATATATATATATATATATAGCCCTTGTGCTTCTTTTGTACTTGGTCATCTTATTCCCTAGCTATTGGTTAATTTTCTCCGTGCTTCTTGTTTCCTTGTGTTTTTGTTCTGTTCCTTGTTTCCTACTGTTTAGTTTTTTTAATTACTATTAAAGTTTTATCTGCACTTGAATCCAGTTTTCCTCATCTCTGAGTTCCCCTTATGTCATAGAAGACCTGACCCACAATAGATCCAGCAGAAGAAATTTAAAAACTCTGCCAAGAGAAATCAGAGAACTCTGGCCTATATCAGTGGTCCCAAGTTCGATGGTCTCAGCTCTCCCTTCACCAGTGATTTCTCTGCATTCAAGTCTGGTGATCTCTGTGATCCCAAGTCCCATGGTCTCTGTGCTCTCTAGCCTGGAGCTCCCAAGTCCGGTGGTCACGGAAGTCCATCCCCTGGCTTCAGTACTTCCTACAATAGCTACTGCCATCTTGTGTGTCTGGGCCATACACACCTCCAAAGATGGAGGTGTGTATGGGCCGTCCCTGACTCCTCTGTTACAGCCACTGAGGCCATCTCTGAATCTCCTGTGCTCCCTGTCTGGACTATAAAGGGGCACAGCCTATCCCACCTCCGTCTACCCCACCATGGACTTTTATCACTCCAGTCTAATGCTAATATGGAGTTTTTAAGTTGATGATTATGGCATGGTTATATTTTCTAAGCAATCCTACAAACTGAGACTAAATAATTGTCTATGGTAATCACCAGCACATAACAGATCCTTAAATTGGATTTGTCCCAGAATTTCCTTTAAAAATATTTCTCATTACTGACAACTGACAAAAAATATCTATGCAGTGTATTTTATAATCACATACCAGTTTGACTGAGTTTTTGATTTAGTGTCTTATGAGTTTTCTTCAGTTGAGCCAAAGCTCTATACAGAGGGTTCACATGCACATCAGAGTCAATCCGGATCCTATTCCAGTTCTTGGCATTTTGACGGCTGTACAGGGGTGAGTACATCTACAGTAGAAGAGAGAAACATTAAGTATTTATTTTTTATAAAGTTCATTAAATGTTTTATAAATTCTCTTTTGCTCTTTTGCTTACAGAGGCAGCTCATCAGGTTTGGGAAATAGTGAGTTTGTCCTGTAATATTGTACATGATGACTGAAGAGACAGATGTTTACAGACCTGTATGAGGTGGAGATGATCATCAGTGTGTGAGAGCTGCTCCAGCTCAGTGTTTTTCTTCTTCAGCTCAGTGATTTCCTGCTGCAGCTCTTTAATGAGATCTTCAGCCTGTTTCTCTGCTTCTTTCTGCTGTTCCTCCATCATCTTCAGCAGCTCAGACTGACATCTCTCAAAGGAGCGGATCAGATCAGTAAAGATCTCAACACTGGATGATTTCTCTTTCTCCATGTTCTTCTGATGAATGAGATCAATAAGCAAATTAATGTATTATGTATTTACATATTAATTTAAAATGATAGTTTAAGAAATATGTGACTTTTTAAATCCATTAAATTCAGCACCTTTATTAATGTCACGAACGCTATCACTGAACTTCCTGTCTGCCACCGGAGTTCTCTCTCAACCAAGTATTAGTAATTGGACTACAAATCCCAGAACTCACATAACTGGACTGATTGCACACACCTGTGCACCATTTCATGGCCTATTTATGGCCACCATTTCATGGCCAAGCTAGGCTCAGTGCCAAGTCTTGTTTTGCCGAGGCTAACATCTCTGAGCATTTTCCCCATGATTGTCTTGCCTGGTTTTGACCCTTTTTAGATTATTATTATTTATGACTCTTGCTACCTGCCTTCTGAACCTGACTTGTTTACCTGTATATTGTTTCTGTTTGTCTACTGTCTGCCCTGACCATTTGCCTGTTATGACTACAATTAGTGAACCTTCTATGTTGCTGTTGTTACTCTTGGTGCTTCGGCCAATACCAGTTTGTACTTTGAGACTGCTGTTGTGCTGTAATCATTTTTTCCACTCACTTTTCTTAGTTCTACTGAGTGTTTGATCTCTTGAATCTTCTTCATTCTGTCCTGGATCATCTGATGAACATCTGTCTGTGTCTGAACCAGCTGATCCTACATACAGAGAAAAACACATTTATCACTGAATTTTATTATTATTTGTTTCCATCTTCTGACAAACTCTTATTTGAATATTGATTTTGAAAACCATTTAAAGACCCAATTGTAGTTTTGTGCATTTCAAAGATGCATTTCATTGGGTATTTAAAGTGTTTTGTCTGTAACTTTTTACCTTCTTCTCTCGACTCTCCTCCTCTATAGGAACAGTGTTGTGAGTCCTGTGTTCTCCTTCAGTGCAGGACAGACAAACACACGTCTGATCATCTCTGCAGAACATCTCCAGAGGTCTCTCGTGTTTCTGGCATATATAATTCTCCAGATTTTCCACAGCGTTGATCAGTTTGTGTTTCATTAGACGTGGGACTCTGCGATGAGGCTCCAGATGATCATCACAGTAAGAGCTTTGACACGTCAGGCAGGACTTCACAGCTTTCTGCTTTCTTTCATCACAGAAGTCACAGAACACCTCAGATTCTCCTAGATTGAGCTTTTTCTTGAAGTGTTGCACAACATCTCTGAGTGTTGTATTAATCTTGAGATCAGGTCTTTTGCTGAATCTTTCTTTACAGAGCGGACAGAAGCAGGACCAAGTGTTTGTCCAGCACTTGCTCAGGCAGGTTCTGCAGAAGTTGTGTCCACATGGAGTGGAGACTGGATCAGTGAACACTTCCAGACAGATGGAGCACTGGAGCTCCTCATTTAGTGCTGGACCACGGGAGGATGCCATGACTGAAAAAAACAATGACGATATTTCTTCTACGTTGTTGTATTAGCAATTTTGATAATACCAAGGTAAACTGAAATGTTTTAAGTACTTCTCCACTGATGGCCTTTCAAATGTAGCTGTATATTCTGACAAAATATTTATTTCCCAAGTGCCACGTAATCACACATTTTTCATTGTATCTGTCTCTTGACATCCACAGCTCATGAACTGTGTTTAATCTTGTGCTGCTTTCCAATTCCGTTCTTTAATAACTAACTAACAACACTAGGCTAACTGACCACAGGTATGACAACACTTCGGCAGCTAAATTCTTACTCAGTCTTTTAAACTGGTCTAACTTGTGTGGTAGCTTGTGCATTTCTCCCTCAAAAACCTGAAATTCAAATAAATTAATTTTCATATCCTGACATGCAAACATCTATTAAGGTTATACAATATAAGATCATTTTATGTTTGGAGTTGGGATAATGTAGTGAGTCTGCTAATTATAATTTTTTATAAGTGTTATGGAGGGGGCTGTGTTCAAGTACTTTCTGTTTCTGAAGTCTTTTAGTTGTGTGACATGACAGCACATATCAAACTCTAATTTACAGCCAGAATGATATACTCATTAACAATATTCTAATAGTATTCCAGTTTAAAACTGCCGAACAAGCTCTTACATTACATCTATAACTTACCTTTGAGTGAATATCAGCTGCGATCAATAGCTTCTGTGTGTCTGAATAAAGTTGTTTGAAGAAGTTTCCAGTTCATCTGTTTTATTTAGTTTCACCTTCACTGAATTCTTACTCTCAGCTGCAGTGATGTCATAGCCCCTCCCACAGTCATGAATAAGGAACAGTTTCTAATTCATCTCTGCTGAATGTGCAAACACTTTAACGTCATATTTGGGTAAACTTTTATAGTGGTGAATGAGAGACTTAATTAAATATATTTTATATGTTTCCATTTGTGAAAATAGCAAAAGAAAAACTCCATAATACTGTTTTCACAACTTTCAAAAAGGGAAAAAATAAAGTGGGATTGATAACGGCCGTCAGAAGAGAGAAAGATGTCATTTTTTACCATCACTCCCATAGCCGCTCTATAGAGGGTATGCATCGACGTCACTTTCCCGCTGGAACGCGCTCCCTCAGCTGGACTGAGTGGCAAAAGAACCTGCTGCATGACTGTATTTAATAGAGGAAACGTCTCAGGTTACGCATGTAACCATGGTTCCCTGAGAACAGGGAACAAGACTCTGTGCTGATTGCGCTATGGGGGAACGTGACTCGTGTTCGAAATGCCAAAAATCACAACACTCCAATCCTATTGGCCGGCGACAGCCTATGACGTCAAACGGTGCAAACCGTGACGTATAAAGGGAGCACCTGAGGAAGCAGTCAACATCTTTTCGTCCTTGAGGGACTGTTCAGCAGGCATCCTGAAGCATGGCCGGAAAGCGCAGAGTCTCGTTCCCTGTTCTCAGGGAACCATGGTTACATGCGTAACCTGAGACGTTCCCTTTCGAAAGGGAACTTCAACTCTGCGCTGATTGCGCTATGGGGAACGATATATCCACGCCGCCATGCTAGAGGAGAGTGCATGCCCAAAATGTCTGGACAAACGTCCGGCAGTTCCAGGGAAAAACCGGGAGCAATTTCTCCAAGGCTGTCAGTGACAGCATTCCCTACGGCCAACAGCCCAAGCTGAGCCTAAAAGAGGCCTTCCGTAAAAGGCCTGCCAAGGCTGCTCGAGCATCTGGGACCAACAAACCATAGAAAGTGGTCCCTCTAAGGGAATGTGGCCAAGAGTCCAAAAGGAATCCTGGCCAGTCACTAGGGGGGGGGACAAAATCACCCCCAACGCCACCAAGGAGGCTTTACTAATCTAGTGAAAGCCAAACCTAGCCTGGCCAACCTTGTCTGATACACAGAATCTCCAAGCGCAAACTCCAAAGAGGAGAGCAGGAAAGAGCGACTGAGAAAAGGCAGTAAGCAACTCAAACCCACACGCAGAGATGGGCATCCTGGAGAGCGGAACTCAGCTGAGCGTTATAAACCCTCGTATGAGGGGAGTACAACCACTCATCCTAGGATCTACTCAGCTTCTGATAAGCGCTGAGGAGGCTGTGCGCTAGAAAAAACCCTGGTACAGGGGAGCACAAACCAGCCTAGGGCCAGTCTGAATGGGAGACTTCACAGAAGTTTACAACCAATGACCAGCTTAGGGAGCTAAGCACAATTACACAGTCAACCCAAAGGGAAGTACGAAGCTCAACCTAACATACAGACCATACTGTAGACACATAGCCATGGAGGCCAACCAGAAGGGGCCTACAACATAACTAAAGTTCTTATAATGAACTAATATCACAACAAGAACCCAATCCATAAGGTGGTATTCAGGATGGCCCATAAGGCCATTCGACTGAAAACATAGCATGCTAAGCGCATGACCAACCAAATGACTAGGTAGCTGTGAGTGCCCACGAACAGCCCGTCCAACACAATCCAATGAGCAGTGTACTCAGTAAAAGCACCTTTCTACTCTTTAAGCAAGAGGAGTACAGCGTACGCCATCACGCGCTAAAGAAGGCCCCATGGGCCTATAACCTCAGCAGACATGTGGCATCAGCTCGTGGCAGTGTTATCAAGCTTCAGGCAGAACAAACCGACTACAGAGGAGGTTAATGAGTCAGCCGGAGCCCTGGCCAGCCAGCGACAAAATTCCTTTCACTGTTTCTTGTCAAAGAAACGCAAAAGGTACATGCCAGCATGTTCCCAAAGGAGGCCCCGAGGGCCTACCCGTTACATGCCGCGTCAGCTAGCGTCCATTAAGAGATGGGCATCCCGGAGAGCAGAACTCAGCAAAGCGCTATAAACCCTCGTATTGAGGGGAGTAAAATCCGCTCTTCCTAGGATCTACTCAGTGGCTAATAAAGCACTGAGGAGGCTGTGCGCTAGAAAAACCCTGGTACAGGGGAGCACAAACCAGCCTGGGGCCAGTCTGAACAGGAGACTTCACAGAAGTCTACAACCAATGACCAGCTTAGGGAGCTAAGCACAATTACACAGTCAACCCAAAAGGGAAGTACGAAGCTCAACCTAACAGACAGACCGTACTGTGGGCACGTAGTCATGGAGGCCGGAACAAAGGGCCTACAACATAACTAGAGTTCTTAATAATGAACTAAGCATTCCACAGAAACTCAACACATGAGGCGATATTCCGGGATGGCCCGTAAGGCCAAGCACCTGAAACATAGCATGCTGGAAGCATGACCACCAAGTAATTAAGTAGCTGTGAGTGCCCACGAAAACAGCCCATCTAACACAATCCAACGAGCAGTGTACTCGGTAAAAGCACCTTTCTACTCTTTAAGCAAGAGGAGTACAGCGTACGCCATCACGCACTAAAGAATATAATATAACCTCAGCAGACACGTGGCATCAGCTCGTGGCAGACACGTGGCATCAGCTCGTTCCTTATCCTTAAGGAAGCAAATGCACTCAGAAATGTACTCAGTAAAAGCACCTTTTACTCTCTAAGCGAGAGGAGTACAAAGCCAAACTCCAGCGTGATAGCAAAGGAGGCCTGTGAAAGCCTACGACTCATGAAACACACGGCGTCAGCTAGTGCAATCACGATTCACCCATGGTGAAGAGACATACAAAAAACCCACACAAAGCTGTGCCAACATGCAGAATGAAAGGAGGCCCTGATGAGGGCCCACAACCTCCATGAACACATGGCAACAACAGTGGTAACTTATGACAAATGCCAGCCAACAGGCCAGTACTCGAAAGACCCATAGGTAGGAGAAGTACACACTACGCCACAGAACTCAATGAAAAGCCTGAACTAAGGCTTATTCGTACGGAGGGGGCGTGGCCACTGGCGGCATGTGTCATAAGACATGACTCAACCATGGAAAGAATCTAGATATAACCAACCCAGCTGGGCCAACACAGAGGCTACAAAGGAGGCCTGGTAAGACCTACTACTTTTAAGCACCATGTGGCGCCAGCCTGTGGTCATAACAGGGCCAATGCTCAAAGGGGACCAGTTCTAGACCCTACACGATAACTGTGGGGAACTGGCTACACAACCTGAGCTTAAGCCTACACATTCCAACAGGCAATGTACATGTAAATATGCTATCACGGTCTAAGGAAGGCCTATAAGGCCTAACACCTCAAATAACGTGAGCATAAGCCTGAGGCAGTGCTAAAAAGCGTGAGCAAACTAGTGATCGTAAACCAACAGCGCCCCAAAACAAGCTGTATTAAAGAGAGGCTATAATAAAGAGCCAACAATCTAAAAACAGCTGCTGTGGTCATGATCGACTGGGAGAAGTCAAGAATATACTATTCTAACCAGAATAGGACTCTCTACACTCACCCCGAGTGTGCAATCCAACAGGTGATGCACTCAGTGAAACACAAACCCTAACCGGGGAGTACAATAAAACACCACGTTCATAGACAGAGGCCATTCACAGCCTGCTATCACAGAAACAGGTGTTAACCTGTGGCAGCACTAGAGTAAACTCACATAAATATGTAGGGCTAAAGTCTAAGAACCCCAAAGCAAAAAATGCTTTGAACACACATGCCATCCTTACAAGGATAAATGTTTTTCACAGGACAAATCTGACATTTGTACTGAACCCAAGAAAAACGGAAGCTACGAAGCTTAGCACCATTAAATCAAACTTGATAATACAAGGGGTTCACGTGAAAACATTAAAGCATGAAAGGTTCTGAACAGTGAGGCCTAGCGTAACGCACAACTTATCTCCTCAGAGATAAGGGCCTGCCACCTGAGACAAACAGCACCAGGAAGGCTAATAGCAACCTAAACCTTAGCTGTTGATCTGACTAAAGCACCTACATACGAAGGGGAATATGGGCAAAAACGGCCACCAACTCCCTCAGGAGGAGGCCAGAACTAGGAACTATATGACCACAAGGGGATAGTAAATAACAGGGGAATGTAAACAAACAAACACCTAACCTAGCTCTAGCCTAGCTAAGGCCTACTGGGCCAAGCAAAGCTTGGGCTTCATCTTGAAACCTTCAAATATGAGGAGAAAATGAAGCACTGCAAGCAAACAGTGTCAGGCGGCCGATAAGCCGTCCTGTACACAAATAACTGAAGCGACGAGTGCTAACTTAAACCAAACTAAAGTATTAGCTGAGAAGCTACTCTAACATAGGAGGCTACAAAATAGCGGCCATAAAGCGGCCTGCACGTTTTGAAAACTAGCTAACCTAATGCTACAGTTATTTTGCCCAAAAAAGCCCCTTCTAACTTTACTGACTACATGCTCAGGAAAGCTATACAGGAGAAACAAAGTCCACACTTTTTATAAACATAAAAATATGGACCCAGCTTACCTTCCTGCGGAAAAAAGCCAGCCGACAGCTTAACTGTAAAAACACCTGAGCAAGTAGAAATATATATATATATTTATGGGAGGTGAAAGAAGAAGAGGAGAAGGTAGATATAAATCGCCCTTAAATAGCTGGGGAATCGATTACAAGCGCAACGGTGTTTACAATCGATCACCCATCTCACTCTCGCTTCTTCTTCCTCCCGTCTGTCTGGCTCAGATCCAAATCTGTATGGCCAGGGGGTTTTCCATGCCCTCCCGATCTCAAACGCAGAGATCAGGACAGAATGGAAAGTCTATGAGAGCCGCAATATTCATGGACAGAAAGGAACCGTTCGTCGAACCGTCCGTGCGCGGCTCCTTTCTTAACGCACACTCACGGCAGCTGCAGCCTGCCGAAAAGCGCGTCCCAAAAACACAGCGGCTCACATACCCAGCAGCCAGAGGAGCGGTCACTGTCGGACGCGGTGACATCAAACACGGACGTCACAGTCATCTAACAATACACCCTCGTCAGCTCCGGGAAGCTGAGAGAAAATATAATTCTCTCAGACTTCCCAACGAGCTCACCTGCGAGCCCTATGATTGCAGCTGCCGTATTGCCTCAACACACGGGGCTACAATGACAGGCACAGATGCAGACACCTCCTCCCTCAGAAAGAGTGTCAAACGAGAACAGAGCGTCCAAACAGAAGAGACTCTCGCAGTGAATAATAGACAAACACAAATAGACGGTGCCCTCAAGCAACATCTATGCGTTCGCTCCTCACCAGACAGAAAAACGCCAGAAACGTGTACATCAAGTGTCAAACCAGGGGACATGGATGAACACATTCTCCTGAACGTTTGCAGACAAAAAAGGAGTAATTTCCTACCGGAGTTTGTGAAACAATGGCACGAACAAAACAGTCCCAAAAAGACAAAAGGATGTTGACTGCTTCCTTAGGTGCTCCCTTTATACGTCACGGTTCGCGCCGTTTGACGTCATAGGCTGTCGCTGGCCAATAGGATTGGAGTGTTGTGATTTTTGGCATTTCGAACACGAGTCACGAGTGATGTTCCCCCATAGCGCAATCAGCGCAGAGTTAAAGTTCCCTTTTGAAAGGGAACTGTGAAAATGCGAGTAAAACAAACTTATTACACTAAAGGTTTGACTCAAAAGTGTTCCTTATGACACGTCAAATAAACCTAATCCATGGATATTGACATGTAGCCAGGAGTCGAGTTTCCTGACATTTATATGTGCCTGATTTCAACGCCGGAGAAATACATAAAGCAAATCTGCCTGTGAATATTTTATATAACTACAATATAGGTAGGTTTAAATCCGAGTGTTCACTTATATCAATGTTATATATATCATCATATTGTCCAGCCCTAAAACTTGTATAGTTTTTGTCAGTGTTTATTTAAAAACACCCAATTATGCAGAATATAAGATGCTAAATATTTAATTGATGACTTGTCAACACAATATATAACAATAAAATATATACGGGATGATTTTACCTCAAAATCCAACATTTTGACACAAAATGATAACTGCAAATCCATGTTTCTCTGCCTGGAGTCCAGCTGTTTCTGTGAATTGCAGTGATCCATTTGCTTTTTTTCTGTAGCTTTCGGCAGTCTTTAAATATTTACCTCAGGTTTTGTGTCAAATCTATTTGTAGAGTTAATCGCAAAGCTCTTTCCCATTTTGGATGTGTTTTGTGTGTTTTTCGCAGCATTCACGCTGAAAACCAATGCTGCCGCTCAGTCTTTTGCATGACTGCAGCATAACGGTCGACGGTGACGTTTTTTTTTTTTTTTTTGTAATTTAATACAGATGTAATATAATGCCAACTACACTGTTATAAATGTACATAAAAAAAATAAAAAATGAAAATATAAAAAACGTTGCAGGACTTACGATACTGATGACCGTTAAAACGCGTCATCAGTCTGTGAAAAGGGTCTCCTTTTCACCCCCCTCCCATGCACTCATGCACTGCATACAGCATACTTATTATTGCTCCACTGAGTAGAATCTGTTGGTTCATCGAGCTAAAATGTATGAGTATTTCTTTTGTTTCATTTTTTCAAGCGAGGTTGTTGAGACCATTTTAAATTTTAGAGCTCCCTCCACAAGGAAACTTTATGCCTTAAAGTGGAATGTGTTCACTTTATGGTGCAGAGAACGGCAGTTGGACCCACTTAACTACCCAGTGGCTTCAGTGCTGGAGTTCCCCCAGGGTTGTTTCTCAAGTCGTCTTTCCCCATCCACACTTAAGGTCTATGTGGTGGCCATAGCTGCCTTCCACACACCTATAAGTGGTGGCCCTTTGGGGAGACACCAATTGATAGTTTGTTTCCTTCCTGTCGTCCAAGCCAGGGTTCCTTTTTAGGACCTGGCAGTGGTTCTTGAGAGGTTATCCCTTGCACCCTCAAAAGGGTTGGGGAACTGCAGGCACTATCTGTTGATCCCTCTTGCCTTGAGTTTGCTCCTGGGAGGGTAAAGGCCATTCTCCACCCTAGGCCGGGATATGTGCCCAAGGGGCCATCGAATGTAGTGCAGTCTATCATCCTGCAGGCTCTTCATCCTTCACCACATGTCAGCTGATCATGAGAGGCTACACCTATTATGCCCTATCCAGGCCCTAGAGGCCTATGTACGGAGATCCTCAGGTTGGAGGAATTCTGACCAACTATTTGTGTTTTGGGTCACTTAAGAAGGGTTCCCCTGCCTCTAAACAGACCGTTAGCAGGTGGATTGTGGAGGCTTTTTCTTCAGTGTATGATGTGTTCAGTTAGTCCTTGCCTCTCCTGATAAGAGCTCACTCAACTAGAGGAGTAGTAGCATCTAAAGCCCAGCTATCAGGGGTCTCCCTTCAAGAGGTCTGTGATGCCGCTGGCTGGATCTCCCCACATACTTTCATAAGATATTATAGCTTGGATCTGCCCTCAACACCAGGTTCTCAAGTCCTCTCATCCTGAGCTGTGCCTGACAAGTTTCACACCAGGACAGGCACTAGTCATTGTGGTGCAGTAGGTATTTTCTTCTCTAAAGTGTCGTCTTCAACACAGCGTGAGTTCCCTCGAAAGGGAACGTCTCAGGTTATGATTGTAACCCTTGCTCCCTGAGAAGGGAACGAGATGCTACAATAGCTACTGCCATCTTGTGTGTCTGGGCCATACACACCTCCAAAGATTGACCGCTACAGCTCTCCCATAGGTGGAGTCATCTGCTCCCGAGTTCCCCGTCACGACCAGGAGGGCCATCCCTGACTCCTCTGTTACAGCCACTGAGGCCATCTCTGAATCCCCTGTGCTCCCTGTCTGGACTATAAAGGAGCACGGCTTATCCCACCTTCGTCAGCCCCACCATGGTCTTTTATTGACCTGAAACATGTAAAAACAGATACTTCAGTTTTATGTTTTCTGCAAAAATTTGGGGTTCCCTTTCATTTCTTTTTGATTTACATTTGTCACAATAGAACGACTTTTCACAGTTTCCTATGTTCATTTTTAGACTTGATGGACATGGAAGAAGAAAGTGAAAAGCTGAATGAAATGGAGGATAAACATCAGCATCAGAAACCTCAATCTCATAACTGAAGAAAAGTTATTCACGGGCCACCAACGTGGAAATATTTTCATTCAGAAAGGTATTAAGTATCACAAACCATACAAATGCCATCAGTGTGAGATGATTTTAACAGTGCAAAAATTATTTCTGGGTTGCATTAAATTGAATGTTTTTTTTTTTTTTCTTAGCTTAGGAAGGTGATGAAAAATGTAAAAGCACTTATAGGGCACATTAAAAATGTAATTTATTGCATCTTCTAATCGAAGCCACTAATACATGATGTGCAGTGTGCTGATTGTACACAAAAGCACCAGCAATGAAAAAGAAGCAAAACCTTGAGTAAGAGGCATATTTACTGAATAGAGAATAGTTTTCTTTATGTAGTGGTTTTCACAAGTGGCATCAAATGTTTTGAGTTTTGGTCAGATGGATTTTTTTGAGATATTGGTAACTTGTAGAGCCTCTTATTGTATTATCAACACAAGGAAGACACAAGTGTAATCAGCAGCCAAGACTATTCCCTGGACTCTGCAGTATAAGGAGTACATGAATCATCTGGTGGATCAGGGCGCTCTGATGCTCAGTCACCGGACGGGTCAATCAGACCAAACAGATTCTGGCCACATGGTTCAACTTCAGACTGCGCACACCAGACCTCATCATCACTGTACGCCAATGAGACACTAGACTTTATTTGTTACAACATGTTTATGTTTCATGATGTTGCATTTTGGATTCAGTTAGATTATGTAACTATAAATTATCATAAGAGTAGTGCACTACATTCTGGCTCATGCACTATATTCCAAGTCTTCTGAAGTCATGTGATGCTTAGAGTGAGGAACTGCAACCTGATGAAACATCTGAAGGCATCATATTTGGATTCAGTTCAACACAAAAAGAAACTCTACGTCCATTGATTGTGTTTGTACTGTTTCAGCCTCTATACAGGACACTGTGGTGGGTAAATGTCATGTCCTGTCTGTCTGTACAAATGTTTATGTGAGATGTTTTTTCTGCAGTTTGTATTTGCATATTTATTAGCATGCAGTTTAGTACAAGCAATATCAGTTATAGAATTTAACATTTATTTATTCAGATGCTGAAGTTGAAGAACTGTAACATTTTACATCTCATTTCAAGTTAACAGCTGGAGAACAAAGAGAGAAAATGGCTTCAGAAATTGACTCATTACAAGATGTAATCCACACATGAAGTAAAAAATGGCATTATTTATAGAAATGAGTTTCCATGGTTTCAGTGTTTTTACTTAGGTTTGGATGGTTAGCATAACCCAGTAAGATAAAGGGGCGTTTACACTTTTCATTCCATTGACTTCCATTCATATGCATGCAAATGTGTGAGTCAGGAAACACAAGTTCATGTGAATTTCATTGCGTTCCAGAGTTCAAGTTTGGTGAACTCTGCCCTGTGAATTTGTATCACATAAAGTCATGTGACCAATATAAGACTGATGCTTAACGGCTTTACTCTTAGCTGAATTAAAAGAACGCAATCTTTAAATCTACAGGTTTGCAGATTTGCAGTAAAATGGTGTAGATTGCATTTTTTTACATTTTGTGTAATATATTGTGTATATGTTGAATTATGCTTTTAAAAAAGACGCCACAGAGTGTTAAGTCATACTACGATCATTGAAGTGTCCATAGAAATTTTGCATGCTCAAAGTCTAGTGTGACTGTGGCTTTACTTGAAAACAGCCAGTTGTGCTGGAGTAGAGTTGGACCTGAAGGTTACAGGATTTGATTTGTTCAGTAAAATATACTTGATCATGGGTCTTACATTTGTAGCCTCATCAGTTTGAATTATCAATCTAATTTTTTGATTTGGTGTGCAGATTCATTTTGGCTTTGTACATATTTTAATCCTTAACAGCAGCACATGCATAGATACATTTTCCAGGTTTAATGTTTAACATCTGGGGAATGTATTTGTTCATTTTATCTGACAGGTGTGATGATCAGTGGCTTTGAGTTTTTACCTTCATTATTAAGGCATGGACTTAAATATGGATAGAGTTTGTCAGTGAAAGTCTGACCAGTGAAAGAGTAGATATGAGAGCTGGTGCCCACGTCATAAAAAGAGACCAGACCCTCCTCATAATCCACAAACACTCCCACCTTCTCAGGTGTCTTTCTGTGAGGGAAAGAGACCACTGGATCATCACAAACTAAATATTCATCCTCATTAATAAGAGCCACTGTCCAGAATCCATTCGCTGGAGTCAGTTGGTTTATCTCCTTCCTGTTAATGGATTCTCTGGCCACTCCTAAATCCCACTCAGTCTTTCCCTTCACCTGCACCTCATAGTAAAATCTCCCTGAACTGAATCCCTCCTTTGCCAGAACACAAAAACAGACATCAAATCTCTTTGGGTTTTCTGGGATGTCCTGCTCAGTGTCTCCATGACTGACTTCTTTTCCATCATCAGATAGGATAACACATGGATTTGCTGTATCAGGATCCAGAGTCAAATCCACTGAGAGAGATCAGACATTATAAGTCAACTTCAGAGCACAGCTGTTCATACAGTACATATATAATACAGATTAACAAAGTATTCAAAGTGTATTTGAGAAAATTATGTCAATCTCACTGTACCTGCATACTTCTGTACACACTTCAACCCTGTGGACACAGATAATATAAGATGATGAATTATTTGTAGGAATAGTTTCAGGTTAACAATGAGATTATCTCTATTCAGTGGCATGTAAATGTGGCTCATCCATCCATTTCTAAAACATAATGTGTTTACAGTAAATGTACTTATAACAAAAATATAAGGGCATATTAATTATTCAGTAACTAAATTGTCCTGTCATGACAACTCTTGGGAAATTGGTATGGTAATAGATTGGCGTGTAAATGTAGATCTGCTACGCTGCTGCAGAGCAAGTACAGAGACTTGCTGCCATTACATTCACAAACATTGCTGTGAGCATGTAAGACATGCAGCTGCACATGTAACATACATAAATTAAACCCCCATAGCAGATCTATACAGGTGGAGCTGAGGAAGGCGAAGGGTTTCTGAAAGCGTGCTGCAGACTGCTAACAGCAAACACTACCAGTATTTGTTGGATTGTTGAGCTGCAGCTCATTGGCTGCTGATGTGACAACAACAAATCAGCTGTGCTATGTAAATAAAGATGTGAGCGTTACCAAATGAGTTAGACCTATCAGCTTACAACATCTAGAGTTTCATGCCAGAACTTTGCATTTATTTGAGCTGTAAAGTGTCTAAATTGTCCTTGTGAGGTAGAAAACTTCTATTGTTATTTGCCCAGGTGTTGCTTCCTCATTATTCCTTGTATGTATATGTAATATTGTGTTGGTCCTGCTTTTGCTGCCAAAACAGCCCTGACCCGTCGAGGCATGGACTCCACTAGACCCCAGAAGGTGTGCTGTGGTATCTGGACCAGGATGTTAGCAGCAGATCCATTAAGTCCTGTAAGTTGTGAGGTGGAGCCTCCATGGATCGGACTTGTTTGTTCAGCACATCCCACAGATGCTCCATTGGATTGAGATCTGGGGATTTTGGAGGCCAAGTCTACACCTCAAATATACTGTTTCCATCATCTAGCCATCCTTGTTAAACTCGCTCAAGTCCTTACGCTTGCCCATTTTTCCTGCTTCTAATGCATCAAATTTGAGGGCAAAATTTTCACTTGCTGCCTAATATATCCACCCATGATGTTCCCCAGGTGTTCCCCAGGTAAGCAATGCATGTGCGTCGCTTACCTGGGGAACACATGGCACCAGCATGCACTATGGGAAGAAGGCAAGCTGGCGGAGGCAGTGTGATGCTTTGGGCAATGTCCTGCTGGGAAACCTTGGGTCCTGCCATCCATGTGGATGTTACTTTGACATGTACCACCTACCTAAGCATTGTTGCAGACCATGTACACCCTTTAATGTAAATGGTATTTCCTGGTGATCTCACAAAGCAAAAATGGTTCAGGAATGGTTTGAGGAGCACACGAGTTTGAGGTGTTGACTTGACCTCCAAATTCCCCAGATCTCAATCTAATCGAGCATCTGTGGGATGTGCTGAACAAACAAGTCCGATCCATGGAGGATCCACCTCACAACTTACAGGACTTAAAGGATCTGCTGCTAACATTTTGGTGCAGATACCACAGCACACCATCAGGGGTCTAGTGGAGTCCATGCCTCGAAGGGTCAGGGCTGTTTTGGCAGCAAAAGTGGGACCAACACAATATTAGGAAGGTGATCATAATGTAATGCCTGATTGGTGTGTATATGTATGTATAGCAATTGTGCTTCCTTTGTACTTGGTCATCTTATTCCCTAGCTATTGGTTGATGTTCTCTGTGCTTCTTGTTTCCTTGTGTTTTTGTTCTGTTCCTTGTTTCCTAGTGTTTAGTATTTATTTATTATTATTTTTTTAATCTCTATTAAAGTTTTATCTGCACTTGGATCCAGTTTTCCTCATCTCTGAGTTCCTCTTATGTCATAGAAGACCTGACCCACAATGGTCCCAGCAGAAGAAATTTAAAAACTCTGCCAAGAGAAATCAGAGAACTCTGCCCTATATCAGTGGTCCCAAGTTCGATGGTCTCAGCTCTCACCATTGGTTTCTCTGCATTCAAGTCTGGTGATCTCTGTGATCCCTAGCCTGGAGGTCCCAAGTCCGGCGGTCACTGAAGTCCATCCCCTGGCTTCAGTACTTCCTACAATAGCTACTGCCATCTTGTGTGTCTGGACCACACACACCTCCCCAGAGGTGACATTAACGCTACAGCTCCCCCATAGGCAGTGTCATCTGCTGCTGACTAGGAGGGCCATCCCTGACTCCTCTGTTAAGGCCACTGAGGCCATCTCTGAATCCCCTGTGCTCCCTGTCTGGACTATAAAGGGGCACAGCCTATCCCACCTCCGTCTAATGCTAATATGGAGCTTTTAAGTTGATGATTATGTTATGGTTATATTTTCTAAGCAACCCTACAAACTGAGACTAAATAATTGTCTATGGTAATCACCAGCACATAACAGATCCTTAAATCGGATTTGTCCCAGAATTTTCTTTAAAAATATTTCTCATTACTGACAACTGACAAAAAATATCTATGCACTGTATTTTATAATCACATACCAGTTTGACTGAGTTTTTCATTTAGTGTTTTGTGAGTTTTCTTCAGCTGAGCCAGAGCTTTATATAGAGAGTTCACATTCACTTCAGAGTCAATCCGGATCTTAGTCCAGTTCTTGGCATTTCGACGGCTGTACAGGGGTGAGTACATCTACAGCAGAAGAGAGAAATATTAAATATTTCTTTTTTATAAAGTTCATTAAATGTTTTACAAATTCTCTTTTGCTCTTTTGCTTACAGAGGCAGCTCATCAGGTTTGGGAAATAGTGAGTTTGTCCTGTAATATTTCACACGATGACTGATGTTTACAGACCTGTATGACATGGAAATGATCGTCAGTGTGTGAGAGCTGCTCCAGCTCAGTGTTTTTCTTCTTCAGCTCAGTGATTTCCTGCTGCAGCTCTTTAATGAGATCTTCAGCCTGTTTCTGTGCTTCTTTTTGCTGTTCCTCCATCATCTTCAGCAGCTCAGACTGACATCTCTCAAAGGAGCGGATCAGATCAGTGAAGATCTCAACACTGGATGATTTCTCTTTCTCCATGTTCTTCTGATGAATGAGATCAATTAGCAAATTAATTTATTATGTATTTACATATTAATTTAAAAGGGTAGTTTAAGAAATATGTGACTTTTTAAATCTATTAAATTCAGCACCTTTATTAATGTCACGAACGCTGACGCTGAACATTCTCCTGTGTGCCACCGGAGTATTAGTAATTGGACTACAAATCCCAGAACTCACATACCTGGACTGATTGTACACACCTGTGCACCATTTCATGGCCTATTTAAGCATTGAGCCAGCTAGGCTCAGTGCCAAGTCTTGTTTTGCCGAGGCTAACATTTCTGAGCATTTTCTTGCCTGGTTTTGACCCTTTTTAGATTATTATTATTTATGACTCTTGCTACCTGCCTTCTGAACCTGACCATTTGCCATTTTGCCACTCACTTTTCTCAGCTCTACTGAGTGTTTGATCTCTTGAATCTTCTTCATTCTGTCCTGGATCATCTGATGAACATCTGTCTGTGTCTGAACCAGCTGATCCTACATACAGAGAAAAACACATTTATCACTGAATTTATGTTTCCATCTTCTGACAAACTCTTATTTGAATATTGATTTTGAAAACCATTTAAAGACCCAGTTGTAGTTTTGTGCATTTCAAAGATGCATCTCATGAGGTGTTTAAAGTGTTTTTTCTGTAACTTTTTACCATCTTCTCTCGACTCTCCTCCTCTATAGGAACAGTGTTGTGAGTCCTGTGTTCTCCTTCAGAGCAGGACAGACAAATATACGTCTGATCATCTCTGCAGAACATCTCCAGAGGTCTCTCATGTTTCTGGCATATATAATCCTCCAGGTTTTCCACAGCGTTGATCAGTGTGTGTTTCATTAGACGTGGGACTCTGAGATGAGGCTCCAGATGATCATCACAGTAAGAGCTTTGACACGTCAGGCAGGACTTCACAGCTTTCTGCTTTCTTTCATCACAGAAGTCACAGAACCCTTTAGATTCTCCTAGATTGAGCTTCTTCTTAAAGTGTTGCACAACCTCTCTGAGTGTTGTATTAATCTTGAGATCAGGTCTTCTGCTGAATTTTTCTTTACAGAGCGGACAGAAGCAGGACCAAGTGTTTGTCCAGCACTTGCTCAGGCAGGTTCTGCAGAAGTTGTGTCCACATGGAATGGTGACTGGATCAGTGAACACTTCCAGACAGATGGAGCACTGGAGCTCCTCATTTAGTGCTGGACCACGGGAGGATGCCATGACTGAAAAGATAAGTAGGGCTGTCATTAGGGCTGAGCGATATATCGCATGCAATTGTCACGCGCATTTCGTCAGTAAAGCCGGTTCCCTGATTACCGCTAAATCGCCATCACCTGCTTTCAAATGGAGCGGCATTTAATAGACAGAGCCATAGTTCACTGACAAGCTACGCAATATCGCGTTCATTATCGAAGGCGATTCATCTGCGATATGAATGCGATACTGCGTAGCTTGTCAGTGATCTACGTTTCTGTCTATTAAATGCCGCTCCATTTGAAATCAGGTGATGGCGATTTAGCGGTAATCAGGGAACCGGCTTTACTGAAGAAATGCGCGTGACAATCGTATGCGATATATCGCCCAGCCCTAGCTGTCATGATTTCTTGATTAAATCTGAGTACTTAATTTTTAAAACATCCTTGATTGCAATTTGCCAGTGTTGATTAACTGTCAAAATACGGGAAGTGGTGCATTCCACGGACGAGAATCCATGGTCCGCATTATATAGGGTATGCATTGATGTCACTTTCCTGCCAGAACATGCCCTCGCAGCCGGACTGAGTGGCAAAAGAGCCTGTTGCATGACTGGATTTAATAGGGGGAACTGTGAAAACGTGAGTAAAACAAATAATTATCAGTTTAAACTAAAGGTTAGACTCAGTAGTGTTCCTTATGACTCACCAAAGGTCCAGTGATCCTTGGGACTTTGACATGCAGCCAGGAATTGTGTTTTTATTGTATTTATATGTGCCTGATTTTGGCACAAGGAAAAAACATAAAGCAAAAATTTGCCTGTGAACGCTTTATATAAATATAATATAGATAGGTCTAAATATGGTTGATCACTTATGTCAACTTTATATACACTGATCAGGCATAACATTATGACTATGTTCCTAATATTGTGTTGGTCCTCCTTTTGCTGCCAAAACAGCCCTGACCCGTTGAGGCATGGACTCCTTTAGACCCCTGAAGGTATGCTGTGGTATCTGCACCAAGATATTAGCAACAGATTGTGGGATTACAAATTTGTTCTATGTTATATCTAGGTTCCAATGTAATAGTATATGAACTGAAAACTTTATGTATATTGTGTCAAGGCAGGCAGACCAGGTGTCTGAGACACTAACCTTTTTGTCTCATGCACTTCCTGACCATGTGGCATGACCAGCTCAAGATACAGCTGTGCTTTTGTCTCTATGATAATGTAAAGGTATAGGTGATACTGCCAGACTGATTGGATTAGCACCTATGCACTTGAATGACACAGTTATGCTGATTAGATCATGGCTGGGAAATGTAGGGAATGATCTGATTCCTGTACTTCATTTGCATCCTTTGTTTAGATTGTCCACACCTCTACTCTATGTATCCCTCCCCCTTGAATGTATATGAACTACCAAGTCATTGCCTTAGTCAGATTTTGGATGACCACAGCGACGCACAGCGTGTTTCTCAATAAAGAGTAACTTCTGCTTCAAGAGATCCCAAAGTCTCCTGGTCTATGCTTCTGAGATTTCCAACAAGATCCTTTCAGTCTTGTAAGTTGTGAGGTGGAGCCTCCATGGATCGGACTTGTTTGTTCAGCACATCCCACAGATGCTCGATTGGATTGAGATCTGGGGAATTTGGAGGCCAAGTCAACACCTCAAACTCGTTGTTGTGCTCCTCAAACCATTCCTGAACAATTTTTGCTTTGTGGCAGGAGCATTATCCTGCTGAAAGAGGCCACAGCCACCAGTGAATACCATTTCCATGAAAGGGTGTACATGGTCTGCAACAATGCTTAGGTAGGTGGTACGTGTCAAAGTAAAATCCACATGGATGGCAGGACCCAAGGTTTCTCAGCAGAACATTGCCCAAAGCATCGCACTGCCTCCACCAGCTTGCCTTCTTCCCATAGTGCATCCTGGTGCCATGTGTTCCCCAGGTAAGCGATGCACATTCACTTGACCATCCACATGATGTAAAAGAAAACATGATTCATCAGACCAGGCCACCTTCTTCCATTGCTCCGTGGTCCAGTTCTGATGCTCACATGTCCACTGTTGGCTCTTTCAGCGGTGGACAGGGGTCAGCATGGGCACCCTGACTGGTCTGCAGCTATGAAGCTCCATACGCAACAAACTGTGATTCACTGTGTATTCTGACACCTTTCTATCAGAACCAGCATTAACTTCTTGAGCAATTTGAGCTACAGTAGCTCATCTGTTGGATCGGACCACATGGGCTAGCCTTCGCTGAGCCTCGGCCGCCCATGACCCTGTCTCTGGTTCACCACTGTTCCTTCCTATGAGCACTTTTGATAGATACTGACCACTGCAGACCGGGAACACCCCACAAGAGCTGCAGTTTTGGAGATGCTCTGATCCAGTCTTCTAGCCATCACAATTTGGTCCTTGTCAAACTCGCTCAAATCCTTACGCTTTCCCATTTTTTCCAACTTCTAACACATCAACTTTGAGGACAAAATGTTCACTTGCTGCCTAATATATCCACCCACTAACAGGTACCGTGATGAAGAGATAATCAGTGATATTCACTTCACATGTAAGAGCTCATAATGTTATGCCTGATCAGTGTATATCATCATATCGTCCAGCCCTGAAACATTTTGTATAGTTTTGTCAGTGTTTATTTAAAAACCTGCAATTATGCATGAATATAATATGGAAAATATTATGTGATAATTTATCAATACAATAATATAACAATACAATATATAGGGAATGATTTTACCCCAAAAATTCAACATAAATAATAACTGCAAATCCACGTTTCACTGCCTGGAGTCCAGTTGTTTCTGTGAATTGCAGCAATCCATTTGCTACTCTGATTTTAACAAAGATGACAACAGGTTGGTTGTGTATTTCTAGGTGTCATGTACAAGCCAAGCAACTGCCATTGAGATGAATGTAAATGCAACAGATAGCTTTTTATCAGGTATTACAGACTTCCTTACAGTTTGATAAGGAATAAATTGAAAGTCTAAATGAGACTGTAGGGAGTACAAAGTACAAGGTTTTCCCCTGGAGACGTAGTTGTAATACAACATTTTAAGCTACATGAGTAGGTACAAATTCCTCAAAATAATAAAGTATAGTAACTAAGTACTATAATCCGTCAGCTATTCCAGGTCTTTAACTGCTAGGCTACATCACTACAGACAGGGCAGCAACTCTTATCATTCTTTCTCAGTCTAGTTCTGGATTACTGGAGTATTTCCATATGAAATTGATAAAGAGTTGTTTCATGACACACAAACACTGACAACATGCAATCATTATGGTGACACATTCCAGTGTAGTCATAAAATATATTATAACAACAATGTAAATATGAACAGTTGTTGATTGATTACTACTAATGTCTCTACGAGCTACAGTGAAAGGATCTTTCTATATAATTTAAAAGACAACACAGCAATTTTGTATTTTTCAAATAAATAACATAATAAAGATCCTCTAAACATGCAATTTTCATTTTATGGATTAGTTTTCACTGGACTTTGTTCATTCTGTCTACTGGTCAAGTTCTTGTTTCTGAAGTATGACATGATATTACACATCAAACACACTTTTAAATAACAATAAATACTCCATCATGGTATTAAACTCTGTTAAACTCTTACATTTCTGTCACTTACCTGTGATTGAATATCATATGTAATTTCAGAGAGTTTGAATAAAAAGGTTGTTGTCTGAAGAAGCTTTCAGTTCATCTGTGATAGTTTTACCTTCAATAAAAACTCTTTCACTCACCTGCTGTGATGTCATACAGTAGATCCACCCATATTTCATGAATATGAAAGTGTGTAAATAGTCTTAGGGTAGATATGCCTATAGTAACTAGAATTTTTATGAAGCCCAGCTGTATATAATTAAATAAACGTCACAGGATAAACATGATCACAAGTTAAATTGTCATTCCTGCATCTTGTTCAAGGGTAAACCAATATTGGCATAAAAGATATACATACATGTTACATGTTTTGTTTCTTGAAAGAATTGATTTGACCAAAGCTTGAGTTGACAGTAGAGTAGCTTGAGATAGGACAGAGATGTAAAATTATTACACAAACTATCTGTAAAACTTTTAACAACCTTGTTTTTAAAGGGTGAAATTTAAATAATATTACTGAGTTAGATCTCTACTCTTATTTAAATTAAAAAGTACTAATTAGATCATGGCAGGTAACATGGCACCTCACTACATGGTAAAAAGTAAAAATATTGTCTCTATATTAGAATGGGTTTATGGTATTTAGTCTATAAATGTAATACAAATTATAATTTAATATAAATACGAATGCACAAAACTGCAAGTTTATGACAAAAAAATAGTCTGTAAGCTGGCGTTTATTAGCCTACTCATTGATTTAATACATGTCTACATTAAAAATTAAAATAAAATGAGATATTAACCTACATTTCTGACTAAATACCACGGTTACAGTTAGTGTTACCACAGTAAATCCATGATAAATGTTGAATTGTTGGTTGAACAGTATACGTTAACTGATCGGCTCAGTGTTTCTCCTGATTTGCAAGTTAGTGTTGTTGATTCAGTCAGCGCTGTTTCAGCTGGCTTTAAACTAAATTAAACCACAGTGAGATTTGCAGCTTGTACCTGAGACCTCTACGCCGAACTCGAACACTTCTCACTGGATGTTTAGCGCTCGTGTGATCGACACACATTTGTGAGCTCGTGAGTCGCGCGCTGTTTCGTTTTGCGTTGTTTCCCTGGCCTAAAATCCAGTACTGCCACCTTGTGTTCACATTGTGAAACTGCACGATTTGTAAATTATGCATGGCAGGCCACACATGATATATTTTAATAGACAAGCTGAGAGCCGTTTGAAATTCAGTTTTGACTGCCCTGGTATAAGAGGGATTGGGAATGCAGAGCGTCAGAAAGATCCCGACTTTCAGTGTTTAACAGCAGTTTAATTTCAGCTGTGACGTGTTCATGCACTTCAGATTTGTTTAAAAACATAAATTGTACTACATTAATATGATATTTAGAGAGTGAAAATCTTCCAGAGAGTTGATATTGTGTTTCTGTCTGTCAGTGATGAGGAGAAGCTTGCGACGGTTACACTGATGGAGAAGTTTGTTCCCACCGTCTCCGGCTCTCAGAAGCTCCTGGCATCGATGGACTGCCGTCAGCTCACTCAGGTTCACGGATTCACCGATATTGTGCTCAAACCAAAGTGAAAAACTCTTTCATTGTGAAGCTTTCTAACGCTCTCGCTTCTCTTGAAGAATATTTACTAGATTTAATGATCATCTGCACTAAATAATAATTCAGTATTTTCATACACAAAAGATGAAAGTCAACAATAAAGATCCTGTTTTATTCATATTCTGTCTGTCTGTTGTATATTGTGTGAGCAGATTTTCAATGTGTCTCCAATGTGTATTTGCATAATATTTAGCAATATATTTAGTTTATAAACAATATCAGTTATATAATTGAACACTTGTCTTTATTCAGATGCTGCAGTTATTACAATATACAGTAAATCAAGAACCACAATATTTCACCAGTAATTCAGTGTTAACAGCTGGAGATGAGAGAAAGAAAATGGCTTCAAAGTTTTCTTTACAAAATAACATAATAGAAACACAGGAAATGTAGAATATTATGTAGAAATTCACCATATAATATTATTATATCAATTTATGTAAAATTTCATAGTAGATTTGAAAAGTAAAATCAAAGTATAAATGAAAGAGAAAAGCGAACAAATCTTGATTCATATAAAGAAAAATATAAAGACTCATTTTGGCTATTCACATGTAGCCTTAAAGGTGCTGTAGAACGTGTTTTCAAAAGATGTAATATAAAGGTCCTTTCACACTGGACGCGAGATGGTTTTGTTTTTTGATCAGCTGTTTGTGTAATGAGTGCTTCCACACCGAACGCGAATGTGCTGCTGCGAAAAAACGACGTTTATTTTTTTCGCTTCGATGTCGATTTTTTTTTCACTTTCGAAGCGACAGAAAAGGCTTCAACCAATCAAATACAAGGAAACCAAGGTACATGCAAGTCGCTGTAGGCTATAGACAAGGATAACATAACCTTTTGAGGTAAAACTTGTTGATTTTTTTTTTTTTAAAACCTAATTGTGTCCGTGACTATGGAGAGTGAATGTGTTGCTGTCAGTACGACTTTGGAACTTGTTTACATTGTGACTGGAAACATCGTAATATCAACACTTGAACATGACAATCAGTGAGGACAGCACCTTATGCAGACTGCCAAACACTTCGGTAAAGTTGGTTTTATATTCGCACATTCGGACTTCTGATAAATTCAGACTTTCCAATAAATGTGCAATAAATTAATGTTTGCGAATTTTAAGCAGCGACATGATATTGACAACCAACGATTGTCAACTTACAACATTTTTCACAGTCGATCAAAATAGGCAAGTATTGTTTTAATGGCATTTTTACTTGTGAATGTCCACTGAATGTGCAATGTAGTGTGATTAACAAGCCTATTGAATACGGATGTCCAAATGTGTGAATATAAAACCAACTTTACCCTAGTCTGCCAAACGCTGTTCCAGATCTATTGGTTCCCTGAAGTTTGTGGTTTGTCTCGTCAGATGCGGTGCCATTGTCTGGAGGAGCTCCTCAAATTGAAATTCGAAAGTATGTACGGCCGTGATAAAGTTAACTCCTGTACAAGATTAGCGTACTCCCCCTCAGACTCTCTGTTCTTTAAGACTGGGTGCACCCAAAATGTTGTTTGTCCTGAGCAGTTAAACTGTTAAACTGACCAACTTTTTCAACAGGATGAAGATGCGCGTCGCGGCTGATGTGAATGGTTTTGATGCGAACTATTCGCTTTTTTGTTTAGCTTTTTCGTTTCGCTTTTCCGTTATGCGTCCGGTGTGAAAGGGCCTTAAGTCTAAGGTGTCCACTGAATGTGTCTATGAAGTTTCAGCTCAAAATACCCCATAGATTTTTTTAATTCATTTTTTTAACTGCCTATTTTGGGGCATCATTAACTATGCGCCAATTCAGGCTGCGGCCCCTTTAATTCTTCACACTCCCTGCCCACGGTGCTCGCACTTGCCTTAAACAGCATAAACAAAGTTCACACAGCTAATATAACCCTCAGAATGGATCTTTACAAAGTGTTTGTCATGCAACATGTCTAATCGCGTAAGTATGGTATTTATTTGGATGTTTACATTTGATTCTGAATGAGTTTGAGGCTATGCTCCGTGGCTAAAGCTAACATTACACACTGTTGGAGAGATTTATAAAGAATGAAGTTGTATTTATGAATTATACAGACTGCAAGTGTTTAATAATGAAAATAACGACAGTCTTGTCTCCGTGAATACAGTAAGAAACGATGGTAACTTTAACCACATTTAACAGTACATTAGCAACATGCTAACGAAACATTTAGAAAGACAATTTACAAATATCACTAAAAATATCATGTTATCATGGATCATGTCAGTTATTATTGCTCCATCTGCCATTTTTCGCTATTGTTCTTGCTTGCTTACCTAGTCTGATGATTCAGCTGTGCACAGATCCAGACGTCCTGCCCTTTAATACTGGCTGCCCTTGTCTAATGCCTTTCATAATGTTGGGAACATGGGCTGGCATATGCAAATATTGGGGGCGTACATTTTAATGATCCTGACTGTTACGTAACAGTCGGTGTTATGTTGAGATTCGCCTGTTCTTCTGAGGTCTTTTAAACAAATGAGATTTACATAAGAAGGAGGAAATAATGGAGTTTGAGACTCACTGTATGTCATTTCCATGTACTGAACTCTTGTTATTCAACTATGCCGAGGTAAATTCAATTTTTAATTCTAGGGCACCTTTAATAAAAATATAATTATTGGCACCCTTGTTAAATAAGATCAAAGATGGATGTAAAAAACATATTAATTGTTTATCCTTTTGATCTTTCATTCAAATTATTTGTAAAAAAAAAAAATCAAACATTTTATTAAATGTTTTTCTCCAAAACACACTGGCCACAATTATTGTAATTTTTTAATGAGTATATCCCCATATTCCTATATTTACAGTTTTTAGTACAGTTTTTTTTTTTTTTTTACTTCAATGGAATTTTTTACTTCAATTATTTTTAAAATAAAAGAAAAAAAGGATTAACAATGCAGATTTATTTTCACAGCTGGCTTTGCTCATATTTACCAATATTTATTGCCAATAATTCTGACCATGGTTATAATATACAGGGATTTTTGTTTTTTGTTTTTGCACTTAATTTCTTTATAATCTATAATCGTAAGTAAAATGTACTTGATTGTGGTTTGTGCAAATAGTTTTTTGGTTTTCATTTACATCAAATACGAATCGACATAAATAAGTTCATGTGTGATGATCAGTGGCTTTGAGTTTTTACCTTCATCATTAAGACCTGGATAGAAATATGGATAGAGTTTGTCAGTGAAAGTCTGACCAGTGAAAGAGTAGATATGAGATCTGGAGTCCACGTCATAAAAAGAGACCAGACCCTCCTCATAATCCACAAACACTCCCACCTTCTCAGGTTTCACTCTCAGAGATAAAGAGACAGATGGATCTTCACAAGCTGAATATTGATTCTCATTCTCCAGAATCACAGTCCAGACTCCCTCCTCAGGAGTCAGTACGATCGTCCTCTTCCTGTTAATGGATTCTCTGGCCACTCCTAAACCCCACCCAGTCTTTCCGTTCACCTCCACCTCATAGTAAAATCTCCCTGAACTGAATCCCTCCTTTGCCAGAACACAAGAACTCTTATCAAATCTCTTTGGGTTTTCAGGGACATTCTGCTTAATGTCTCCATCACTGACTTTTTTTCCATAATCATACAGGATGAGATATGGATTCGCTGTATCAGGATCCAGAGTCACATCCACTGAGAGAGATCAGACATTATCAATCAACTTCAGAACATACATTTTCAGATATACAGTATATAATACAGATTATAACAAAGTATTGTCAGTGTATTGAAGAAAATGGTGTCAGTCACTGTACCTCTAAACGTCTGCACACACTTCAACTCTGTGGACAAAGATGACAATATAATGATAAATTATTATAGGAATAATTTCAGGTCAACAGTCACTGTATCTCTATTGGCAGCATCATAATAATGTAGTGATTTCTGGTTATGTATTATTGTTTGTACATGGATAGTTATGTCATGTCTCTAAAGTAAGTTAAAATAATACTGCAGTAACTGGTTATGGCATAAGTTAAAGTTTGAATTTAGCTTCACATAGACTAGGTTTAGTAAGTGATTTTATCATAGCAGTTTAATGCTAACATTGCAAGTTTAAGTTATATTGTGGTTATGTTTTTGAAACATTGTGAACATTTGCAGACAGAGATAAAATAATTGTGATGACCAGCAGCAGGTCACCAATGTTTCTATTGGTTACACTTTATTTTAAGGTGTCTTTGTTACACTGTAATTAAACATTTATGTTGAGTAATATTAAGTAACTTACTGGATTATGGTTTGGTTAGGATTAGTTGCAGCATGTAATTATGCATAATTTATAGTTATTACTATTCTAACTACATATAACAATGCCACTATAAAATAAAGTGCTACCCTTTTTCACATATAGTCCTTGAAAATGTATTTTCTTAGATATTTACATACCAATTTGACTGAGTTTTTCATTTAGTGTCTCTTGAGTTTTCTTCAGTTCAGTCACAGCTCTATACAGCGAGTTCACATTCACAGAGTCACTACTGATCCAAATCCAGTTCTTGATGTGTGGATGAATGGACAGGGATGAGCACATCTACAACAGGAGAGAGAGGTGTCAAACTTATTCTGTTATCTTGTCTTAGTTTCATTTTCACAAGTTCAACTCAGCTCGGCTCGTGCTCCGAGTTAAACCCCCCTATAACAGTACTGCATAGAGGGAGAATCAGAGAAACAGAGGAGGAGACGGGGAGGAGGAGGGATGCTGGAAGAACTGTCGCTGGGATGACGCAGTGACTGCTGCTTATATAGGCTTATAATGATGATTGACAGGACTGAATGTTTAGGCTCCTCCCAAACCTACGTTTGGAACTACATTTCCTGAACTTTTAGTTTGCTCAACATTTCCTGTTTCCTGTGTTCATTTTCCCGTCACTTTTTTGTTACTATGGTTACTGATTAATTTGATCACACCTTGTATTCTGTTCATTATCTGTCTATCTGTTCATACTTGTGTGAGTATGAGAATTTATAGAATTGACAAAAAAAAAGAAAATGGAAAATACAGAAATATTTAATAAAACAACTGCTTAGGAGAAAAACTGACAGCCTTACAAGATATGTAATATAATTGAAATCTACAAGCAAAATAGATAAAGTGCAATAAATTAAATACATAAAAGGGTATTTTGGATGTTTTCTTTCCACTGAAACACTACCCAAAATCTCAAAATTGACCAGTGCATGAATTGTTTTTGTCTGTAGTATCTTGCCTTAACACATTTCCCTTTGATTTTATTACTGATTCTTCCTGTTCTCTATGTTTCCTAAAGCACAGTAATAAATGGTCAGGCTGCAGGATTGCTGAATGACTAAAGAATATTTATCAGTATGATGGTGAAAACTGTACATTTCTTGTCTATTACTTATACCATAGATGGAGATAAGCACAGTTAGAATAGTAAAATATCTGTGAGAAAGTTTCTATAGTGTGAAAGTGGCATGCGAAGGCCATCCAGGTTCGTGCACACACATTAGGAGTAGTGAGTAGTGAGGACTTGTTTGGTCAACTTCATTCAGGTGAAAATACCACACCCCTATGGAATGTATGGAAGGTCCCCTTAAGGGGATTATGTCCCCAAAATGTCCCCAAAGGCGGGACATTCTAAAACGCTTAACGTGAAAAAGGCTTAACGTGGCTTAATGTACTAAGACAGTGATTTTAACAGACCAGACTTACTAAATATCATTATAATAAAGTATACCATGTGCAAAAAATCAGATGAGCCCAAAATATGATCTTAACACGTTTTATAAGCTCATCTGATTTTATGCATATAGTATACTTTATTAGCATGATATTTAGTGAGTTTGGTCTGTTAAAATCACTGTCTTAGTACATTAAAGCCGGGGACACACCTAACGATTAGCTGAAACATTCTAAGACTGAACTGAACACACTTACCGATTGTTTCCTTCGACTGGAGCCGATTTTAATCGTTGACAGTCGGAGAAGAACACAAACGTTTACGATTGAGACCGCTGCTAAGCAACACACTGTGCGCGGGATCTTGAAAATGGATGTAAACAAACAGCTCGCGTTCTTCATCTGCAGCTATATTTGTGCGGAAAATAACAAAAAAAGAGGAAAACGCGCACTTTGTTTTCAACAGAGAGAATTTGAGGTGAGTAAACTTTGGTAAATTAACCTATTTTTAGAGCTTGCACTCCGGTGGTGTCGCCGTTGTTAAGCAACGATAAGCTGCGATCCTCAATGAAGCTTGTTCGACTTGAAATGGCACTGTACAGACTATTAAATTACCACAGAAGTAAATTATACTACCACAATGCGACCTCAAAGGGCACTTTCACTTTCGCGATCAAAGGGCTCTTTATACTCTCTCTGTATATATTGTATCATTAACTGTTAATTTTGTATCCGTATCTTTCCAGATAAATAATATATATACAAAACATGATAAAAAAAAGTCTAACATTAGTCATTATCTTTATCACATGTTGCCCCCCTATTGGCTGGTGCCCCAGGACACTCGCCCAATCCCGTCTATGGATAATCCGGCCCTGTACCTGATACGTTCAAAGCTTCCGCAATAGCAGCCCAGCTTCTTTCCTTATCACTTCTATTATGGTACGTTATTCCTTCGAAGATATGTTGTATAGATATTCGTACTCTTGCCAGAGTTCAACCAGTTTTTCTTCCATACCGGTTGTCCAATGTGTATTTATGTTGCAAACGTTTTTTGACGCCATTTCGCTGCTTGTTTACAATCGCCTGACACAGTCTCCAAGGAAACAGAGACATCATCGGTCGCAAATATTATGCTGCCTTCACGTGCTCTCAGCGCTATTGTAAAAATGACTTTCCTTTCGAAACTTGAATGCGATTTGCTCATAATCACTACTTCAGAAGTGGGAATTATCAAATTTGAGAAGAATCTTTGTGAGGAGGACTGGCAATGACTGTTTCTAAAATTCTAAGACTAGAATCGTTAGACGCAGCACACTGCACGATTTTAAGCACCAACTGTAAACACCGACTGAACGCAACTGGCTCTGACTCGGCGCGATTGGACATGATCAGTCGTAAGTATCAAATTACATTCATAATCGGCCTTACAATCGTTAGGTGTGTCCCCGGCTTAAGCCACGTTAAGCCTTTTTCACGTTAAGCGTTTTAGAATGTCCCTGATTTGGGAGATCAGTTACCATGGTGAGTGACTAGTGGCAGGAAATGGAACAACAACAAGTCCAGAATGAGTCCAAAACAGAGTGCACAACACCTTAAAGTCCTTTATGTCAATGGCTGAATGCACACAATGGCTCTCAGTGAGCGCTGTTAAAACTGAATGAAGAAAATAAGCATTTCTCTGCCACCTGCTGTAAGGATGCGTTAAATCTGCAAAGTGGTTGAATAAAGGGGCGTTTGATCTTGTGAAATACGAAATTTTAGTAGGCCTACATTTTACAGTTCCAGTATTTTTATATGGGACAATATAAATATGGCCTACTGCCCTAACAAAATCCAAAGTTTTATCATTTTTACTTTACCAATGTTTTTTTTTTCATGAATGGACCATTAAACGCTTTAAACGCCAAAAAATGCTTTAAAGCAGAAATAAGGCCGTGATATATACTGCCCTATGAAAGCCACATTTCAGCAAATAGATCTTTATTAATTCATGCGTGTCCATACTCACATTTTTTTCATAATTTTGAGCAAATAGATGTTTATTAATTCATGCGCATCCATACTCACATTTTCTTCATAATTTTGAGCAAATAGACCATTCTTTGAGCAAATACTGTAGATGCTTTCTTCATAGGCACTGATGCACAAACTAAATAGTTTTTAGTATACACAAACCGGAAATTATAACGTGATAGATTTCTCGCGATAGAAGATAACAAGATAGATTTCTCATGCGCATGCGTAACTCTGTATATTTTTCAAAGGACCCTTTAGGGGCTCCTTAGGAATAGGCTTGTGAGAAGCTATAAATAGATGTGAAACAGGTGTGCCTTTAGGTTTCTTTGTCTTTGTCTAACAAAGTATTGAGTATTATGTGCTGTGTGTGCTACCTCTCTTTCAAACTATCCCTGTGGCAGAAGTCAGTTTTGTTAGGCAGGAATGAAGCTTTCAAAAGAAAAAGTTTAACATGTCATGAGATACCATCAAGAGATGCATGCCGCCATGTTCATGGCCCATCACTGTGGATGACCCACATGAGTTCTGTATTAGATGTCTGGGGGAAGATCATGCTGTTCTTGCCCTCGAGGGCACAGAGTCTGAGCACTGTGATATATAGTCCATCAAGGTGCTCTAAGAGATCATGGGGTTCATGTGCTGCCTTCGACACAGTAGATCATAATGTTCTGCTGTCCCGTTTAGAACAGATAGTGGGCATCAGAGGTTCAGCTTTACATTGGTTCCAGTCATACCTGACAAACAGGAGTTTTTCTGTCAATATTGGCAAATTTCGTTCATCTTCTGTACCATTGACCTGTGGGATTCCTCAGGGCTCCACATTAGCTCCTATGTTATTTTCTTTGTACATGCTCCCTCTTGGTACCATCTTCGAAAAGCATGGCTTAAATTATCATTGCTATGCAGACGACACACATATATATTTTCCTCTTAAACACAAGAATGGCATTGAACAAGTGGCCGCTTGCCTTTTAGATGTCAAAACATGGATGGCTCTGAATTTTATAAGTTTGAATGAGAGAAAAAAGAGGTTGTGGTGTTTACCCCCTCTGATGTACATGGTACAGGAGATGTAAATCTTGGTGTTCTGGCACCTTATGTTAAGCCATGTGTGAAAAACTTGGGCGTGTGGTTGGATAGTTACGGTGGCCCAGTAGTGCACAACACAACAAAATTAAAAAAGCAAACATAAGTTCACAACACAACGGAATAAAGCCACAACACAACGGAATAAAGCCACAACACAATGGAATCGAGCCACAACGCAACGGAAATGCTCCCGACCACTAGGGGGCTCTCAGAGCTCGGTAAAGTTAGTTTTCCTTGCCACTGTTCTATAGAGTTGGCAGTAATATCAATACCACGATTAGTTTAAACAGTGTGTATCCACTGCATATCGACATGAAATATTAATTCAATATCACCTACGTGCAAAATAGCTTCATATTTATACTTGTGAATGATTTGACGCGCTACCACGGCGCATGATGAAGGGAACGTCTGCCAATCCCACCAAGTGGTTAAAACGTATAATTTGTATTCATTAAAATTGCTTTTAACATTTAAAAACATACATATTCAAATTCCAAAGCTTGTCAGTCTTACCAACAGGAACTAACAACCTTTGGAATTTGAACATGTCTGATTTTAAATGTTAAAAGTAATTTTAATGAATACAAATTATACGTTTTAACCACTTGGTGGAATTGGTGGATGTTCCCTTTATCATGCGCCATGGTATCGCGTCAAATCATTCACAAGTATAAATATGAAGCTATTGTGAACGTAGTTGATTTTTATTTAATATATCATGTCGATATACAATGCTTACATAATTAAAACTAATCATGGTATTGATATCTTTGTAAAACTGTCGACTTTATAGAACAGTGGCAAGGAATAGTAATATTACTGAGCTCTGAGAGCCCCCAAGTGGTCGGGAGCATTTCCGTTGTGTTGTGGCTTGATTCCGTTGTGTTGTGGTTTAATTCCGTTGTGTTGTGGCTTTAATTTGTTGTGTTGTGGCTTGATTCCGTTGTGTTGTGGCTTGTTTCCATTGTGTTGTGGCTTTATTTCGTTGTGTTGTGGTTTAATTCCGTTGTGTTGTGGCTTTAATTCGTTGTGTTGTGGCTTGATTCCGTTGTGTTGTGGCTTGTTTCCGTTGTGTTGTGGCTTATTCCATTGTGTTGTGGCTTTATTTCGTTGTGTTGTGGCTTGTTTCCGTTGTGTTGTGAACTTATGTTTGCTTTTTTAATTTCGATGTGTTGTGCACTACTGGGCCACCGTAGATAGTGCCCTAAAGCTCGATAAACAGATCAACCAAGTTGTGAAGTCCAGCTTTTATCAGCTGCGAACCTTAGTAAAAATTAAATCCTTTCTGTCATTTGCAAATTTTGAAAGAGCAATACATGGTTTTATCACCACAAGACTTGATTATTGTAATTCTCTTTATTTGGGGATTAATCAATTTTCCATAAATCGCCTTCAGATGATTCAAAATGCTGCTGCCAGAGCCCTGACAGGAGTTCGCAAACGGGAACATATAACTCCTGTCCTTCAGACACTCCATTGGCTACCTGTGCGGTATAGGATACATTTTAAAGTACTGGTATTAGTTTTTAAGTCGCTAAATGGGTCAGCACCACCTTACCTTTCAAATCTGTTGACAATCCATCAGCCTACACGCGCTCTCAGGTCTGCTAACCTGAGGCGCTTAGTGGCTCCTAGATCGAGGCTCAAGACCAGGGGAGATCGAGCCTTTTCAATAGCGGCACCAAAACTCTGGAACAGTTTGCCCACTGACATTAGAACTGCTTCTACTCTGTCCATTTTTAAATCCAAGTTAAAAACTTTTTTATTTGAGTTGTCTTATATCAGTGTTTCTCAACTCCAGTCCTCGGGACCCACTGCTCTGCACATTTTGTATGTATCCCTTATTTAACACACCTGATTTAGATCATCAGCTCATTAGGAGAGTCTGCATGAACTGAATTGAGTGTGTCAGATAAGAGAGACATACAAAATGTGCAGAGCAGTGGGTCCCGAGGACTGGAGTTGAGAACCACTGTCTTATACTATATGACGGGTGATGATATTGTCCTGTTTCGATGTTGTGTCATTTATGCTGTGATTTTGTCGTTTTTACATTGTACAGCACATTGGTCAACGGCAGTTGTGTTTAATTGTGCTTTATAAATAAATTGAATTGAATTGATGTGTCGATCTGGCTGAGAGTCCCTCCCTTTCTCTTATTCCCTCGCCATCGTGAGGTCCTCATGCATCCTTAAGCTGACAGATTTCTGTCAGGTGGCCTAGGGGAAGAACCACAGTGCCAGATCTTCATGACGAGTTATCTCATTCATAGAACAAGCCATATTCTTCCCGTGTCTTTGTACACTCAACGTAATTTTATTCAACTATCGTCGGCACAAAGGCACAGGGATCTGTGATGCCACTGGTGGATCTCTCCCCTGGCAGCACATGATCTTTAGAGAAGCCAACAATCCACTCCAAGCCACGTAGAATAATATCCACACTGGTGGGGAAAACGTTTCAGGCAGCGGTTCAGGCTGGTGCTGCCCTACACACCATGACAGTTTTGTAGGCATACCAGGCTGAACTGCTAAAACAATTGAGCATGAGCAGGGGAAATATTGTCTCTTAGTGCAACCAAGCAATCGGCCCGTGCCATAAGAGAAGTGCTCACTAACACAGATTCAGACAGATTTGTAAACAATATTTGAGAGAAATAGGCCATTTGTGTACATAGAAAAGGTCTTAGATCTTTGAGTTCAGCTCATGAAAAATGGGGGCAAAAACAAAAGTATTGCGTTTATAATTTTGTTCAGTGTAAATCACCATGGTGGACTGCGTTCACGCCATCTGAACAAACTAGTGCAACAAGTTCCTGACCCTCAGGGTGATTCACATTCCTGGACAAATTAATGTTGGAGCAGATTTACTGTCGAGACAGGCTGTGACACACAGGGAATGGAAGCTTCCCAGATTTGGGAAATTTTTTACGAGGCAGAGGTGGACCTCTTCACTTCACAGGAAACAGCATAATGTCCAGCGCAACTTCTCTCTGAATTACCCAGCCCCCTAGGTTTGGACGCCATGGCCCATTGTAATGACTGGATCGATCACATCACATTGGCATTCCCGTTCCTATTGTGTATGAATGCAGCATCGAGAGTAGCTTTTGATAGGGAACGTTTCAGTTTACTTGACTGGAATGAGACAGGGGGTGTGTCTGGACGTCTCTTTAGACAAAGTTATAACCTGAATGCACACCTGTTTCACATTTATTTACCACTGGACACTCTCACTGGGCCAATTGGGTGAACCTTACAGAACAAAGTGTTTGTCCTGTAATATTGTCCATGATGACTGATGAGACAGATGTCAACAGACCTGTATGAGGTGGAGATGATCATCAGTGTGTGAGATCTGCTCCAGCTCAGTGTTTCTCTTCTTCAGCTCAGTGATTTCCTGCTGCAGCTCTTTAATGAGATCTTCAGCCTGTTTCTCTGCTTCTTTCTGCTGTTCCTCCATCATCTTCAACAGCTCAGACTGACATCTCTCAATGGAGCGGATCAGATCAGTGAAGAGCTCAACTCTGGAGGATTTCTTTTTCTCTCTTTTTCTCTGATGAAGGAAAACAAATAAAAGTTATATTTGTTAATCTATTACATATTTACATATTATTTAAAGTGTTAGTTCACCCTAAAATGAAAAGTCTCTCATCATCAATTAACCGCATGTCACTTAAAATGCTTGATTTTCAGTGGAATACAAAAGACACTCAAGTGCACCAAGATTTGTGCTCTATGGGAAAAAAGCATATGTGTTTGGAGCAACATGAGGGTTACTAGATGATGGCAGAACTTTCAATTTAATTCAATGCCTTTATTAATTAGGTTGAAATACCATGATGCATAAATTTTTTTAGATATATTTTTGGTAGGATAGTTACAGAGCAAACAGAAAGTGAAATGGGATAGGGCGACTGAAAAGGACCATGAGTCAGGAAATGAACTCGGTTTGATCAAAGCACAAACTTTTCTCAGCTCTACTGAGTGTTTGATCTCTTGAATCTTCTCCATTCTGTCCTCGATCATCTGATGAATGTCAGTCTGTCTCTGAACCAGCTGATCCTACATACACAGGAAAAAAACATTTATCACTGAATTTATGTTTCTGACAGTTTTGTTTGATTTTTTTCTTTTTAAACCATTTAAAGATCATATTAATTCAAAATTATAGCTTTGAATCTTTTAATCCTGACAGTTTCAAGGATAACAAAAAGCTTTTATCAGAAGTAATGAAAGACTATTGGATTTGGGTCAGGTTCTTCAACATGCCAAGACACAGGAAAGAAAACACCCCAGGTTACTTCACTGTAACCCTGTTCCCTGAAAAGGTGAGAACGAGAAGCTGTGCTTGGCACTATGGGAACGTCTTTAGTTGTGACCAGCTGTGAATTTGTGTAAAACAACTTCAATTAACCCTCTGGAGTCTGAGGCTGATTTGGGGCCTGGAGAAGTTTTGACATGCCCTGACATTTGTGCTTTTTTCAGTTGTTCATAAACATATTAATGGAAAAAGTGTCATTACACTGTATTCAGCACAAAGGCTACCATAATATGTGAGGAACATGTATGTACATGTTTGTGTTTTTGAAGGAATAACATTTATGCATGGTTATTGAAAAAACAAAAAACTTAAGTCACTGAAATAAGGCCAAAAAAAGTATAGTAAATCTGTGTTCACAAGACTTTTGGGTATTGGAGGTTGTAAACTAGAGTTTTTGCTTCAAAATTATGTAAAAATTATGCTGCCTACTCCTTCATATAAAACAATATATTGATTTAGTTTTTGTAAGACACTTTTTGCCAAGAAACATAGTATGCGTGGAGGCGTGAATCAACATGAATAATGGGCCATTCTCACCTGGGAAGACAAAAGAATTGGATAGTAATGAGCTGAAATGACTTGCATATTAATGAGGCATTTCAGTCAGGTAGGCTGTGAAAAGCTCATCATGATATATGAAACATACAGAAAAATAATATTACAATATAAAGTAATGGTTTTATATTATACTTTAAAATATAATGTATTTCTGTGATGCAAAGAGTCTGAATATAGGCTTTTAGTTTAAAAGCATGCACATTTGGAGAAATATTGGATTCTCATATGCTTATGTCAATTTTCTATACAGAGGAGTTATATTTATTTAAAATTCATTATCATTACTATGAGCGCTGGTGTTTTCAATTCATCCTTGAAGTCGGAGGGCGCTCTGTGCATTTTTAGTCCACAAATTCATCTAAAAGAAGAAGAGGCTATTCCATGAATGGAGTTTCCAATTCATACTGCAGCCGGAGGGCGCTAAAGAAACAAAAACTCATCTAAAATTCATCTATAGAAGAAATGAAAACAGGAACTAACTGTATGTCTTCTAGAGCTCCCTAACCATGACTTTTACATCCAGATAAACACTTTTCAAGACAATAAATACACGATTGAGACGATGAATGCATGTATTGCCTCTGAATTTGCGTCTGAATAGCGCTGGCTCCGTGGGCGTGGCCGCATTAGCGGATAATGAGCTGAATCACGGACTTCTGACATGGCTCTCTTTTCATACAGATTACATAAACACGGAAGGTTTGTTTTCGATTTGACTTACATGATTTAAAACCTGACATCTTAACGTTTTTTAGACATAAGTTTAATTTTTCTGTGATTAGTATTCACTAAGTTACAGTTAATTTTCTGAGAACTATCAGATTGGACTTCGTTCAGAGGGAGAGGAGAAATCACGCATCATGTTAGTTTTCTTTATTTTACAAAAAGCACAACATTGTGTTTTTACTCTGAGTGTATACAAATAAAAGAAGATATTCTATAGTTTCAATTGATATATTACTTATGTCTCTATGACAAAAAATGACGGAGTATTTTAAGTCTGTTTTGCTGCAATGTGAAAAAAAACCTGCAAAACGCGCCGACGCGTTTTCAGACCTCAGAGTGTTAAATTGACCTATATTTATATAGCCTGTGTGACGTCATTGGAATGCATCGTAAGCAAGGCTATAATTAGATGTGCCACAGGTGTATCAGCAGATATTTTGTCTGAAGAGCAGTCCTGGGACATCCCAGTGCGGCAATGAAATGCAGCTGTAACAGGGAACAGGGTTACAGTAAAGTAACCCGGGGCTTTCCCTACACTCAAAGCTGTGCTTGGCACTATGGGAACGAGAATACCCACGCCGCCACACTGTGTGTCCGGACCCCCTGGCTGTGAAGTGTGACACAAAGCGCAGAGTCTCAGACACTAGCTTGCGATGTTGTCTCAATGACGTAAGAGCCTGGAGTCACATGAACATCCAAACTATGAAACCTTATGAATGTGTGCAGAGAGGACCAACCTGCCACATCACAAACATGTTGCAAGGAAGCACCCCCTGCCAAAGCTCTAGAAGAGGCAACTCCCCTGGTGGAATGAGCCCTGATGCCTGTTGGCGAAGTGTGACCACGCGCCTCATAGGCAAGGACAATAGCATCCCTCACCCAATGCGACATGGTCGGAGGGCAGGAGGCTTCAGGAGTGACTGGATGCAAGATCGAGAAAGGTACCTTTGGGAGATAGTTAGGATGAGGATGCAAAATAGCTTTCACCATTCCTGGGGCAAAGTCTAAGCAGGGTGGCACAATAGATAGAGCCTGCAAATCCCCAATTCTTTTTAGAGAAGTTACAGCCATGAGAAAAAAAAAACATTTTTAGAGTTAACAGCTTGTCAGAAACTTACTCTAATGGTTCAAAGGGGGTCTCAACCAGGCCCTCCAGGACTATTGCTAGGTCCCAAGAAGGGATCCTGGTTCTAGAAGGAGGCTTAAGCTGCCTAGCTCCTCGAACGAAGTGAGAGAGCAGGACATGCTTCACCAAAGGCACCCAATCAATCAGAGCATGGCAAGCCGAAAGAGCAGCCACATAAACCCTGAGAGTGGTGAGGCATGTGCCTGTTGATAATTTCTCCTGCAGAAAATCCAGAACTGTAACAATTTGTCAGTTTACTGGATCTGCATTGTGTGCAGTACAACATCTTACAAACACACCCCACTTGTTGGCAAAACTTGATCTAGTGGAGGGAGCTCTAGCACTCAAAATGGTCTCAATAACATCAGGTGAAAGTCCTGTGTCCCCCAGTTGGTTCCCCTCAGGGGCCAAACATTAAGGTTCCACATCTCCGGCCGGGGATGAAATATTGTCCCCTGCACCTGAGACAGAAGGTCCCTCCTCTCCAGTATCGCCCAATGCGAGCCTTCAAGGAGAGATATTATCTCTGAGAACCATATTCTGTTCGGCCAACGTGGCGCTATCAATACGAGGCAAGTCCATTGTTGACGAACTCTGGCTAGAACTCCAGGGAGCAGAGCAACTGGAGGAAAGGCATACAGGTGCAACGAAGGCCATGTATGCGCCATCACATCTAGACCCAGGGGGGCTGGGTGACTGAGAGAGGAGTAAAGAAGACATTGCACTGTCTGTTGAGAGGCGAAGTGGTCACCCTCCTCTTCGTAGAATCTCAGCCATATCTGTTTCACTACCTTGGGGTGAAGTTTCCAAGCCTGTGGCGCGTAACTCTTATTTGCCTCAGGGGTTTGGCCCTTGGATGAGCATCTCTTCAACCTGTGTCATCATCATATACCCCCGTGCTTTGGCACCTACGATAGTCGAATAAATCAATGTTGAGGGCACAAAAACACAAGAGGTATATGGTTTTCTCCATGACTTTGAGAATTCATCATGGAGGTCCTCAAAGAATGGGAGAGACTGACATTGTGGCCCCTCCCCTTTGCCACCGGACAAAAACCTATCCTCAAGCTTAGATGATTTGGGGGTCTCTTTTTCCTGTGGCCAGTCTAGCTGTAATCTAGCCACAGCTCAAGTTACTACCTCCAGTAATTCCTAAACGGATTTATTATCACGTGAGGAATGCCCAGAGGCAGCAAACTTGAGAAGAGAATCGTTGTGAGCTGAAGAAGCACCGGAACAGATAAGAGAGAAAGTTCTGCGCTCTGCCTATCAAATCTAACTCCTGACAAAGAGGGAAAGAGAGATGACAGAGATTGCTTTTGTAACTGTCACGAATCCTGTTCAGTTCCGGACTACATTTCCCATCATCCTCTCTGCCAGTCATCATCAGTCACATGCACACACTCTACACCAATCACCTGTTGCCACATACAGCCTAGCACTCCACACTGATCACCACACCCAGCTGCAGATCATTACCAGGACTATAAAGGACTTTCACACACACCACCTCACCGCGAAGTCTTGATTCACCCTGTGACAATTCCGAGCGTTATTTCCCTGTCTGCCTGTCTGTTACCATCCCTGTCTGTTTCCTGTTTATTGACCCGTTGCTGCCTGTCCTGACCCTTGCTTTGTATACCGACCTGTGAGTGATATCTGCCAGTCCTGACCTCTGCCTGTACCTGGATTACGATTCTGTCTACCCTCTGCTGTACCTGTTTGCTCCTGTTTGACACTGCCTGTACGACCACACTTACATTTATTAAAACGCTGCACTTGGATCCCCTGCCTGAGTCTCCCTGCGTTACAGTAACACACACAACTTCACAGAATGGCCTCTGAAGACAAAAGACCTGCTGATGCACCTGTGGCACATCTAATTATAGCCTCGCTTACGACGCATTCCAATGACGTCACGCAGGCTATAAATATAGGTCAATTTCATTGATGTTGCTATAAACATATTCACAGCTGGTCACGACTAAAGACATTCCCATAGCGCCAAGCGCAGCTTTTAGTGTAGCCTTTGAAAGGGAACTGTATTTATTGAGGTTTTTAAATGGTTTTGTTGTAACTCTTTACCTTCTTCTTTCGACTCTCCTCCTCTATAGGAACAGTGTTGTGAGTCCTGTGATCTCCTTCAGTGCAGGACAGACAAACACACGTCTGATCATCTCTGCAGAACATCTCCAGAGGTCTCTCATGTTTCTGGCATATATAATCCTCCAGATTTTCCACAGCGTTGATCAGTGTGTGTTTCTTTAGACGTGGGACTCTGCGATGAGGCTCCAGATGAGAGTCACAGTAAGAGCTTTGACACATCAGGCAGGACTTCACAGCTTTCTGCTTTCTTACTTCACAGATGTCACAGAATACCCCAGATTCTTCTAGTTTGAGCTTCTCCTTAAAGTGTTGCGCAACCTCCCTAAGTGTTGTATTAATCTTGAGATCAGGTCTTTTGCTGAATTTTTCTTTACAGAACGGACAGAAGCAGGTCTGTGTGTTCGTCCAGCACTTGCTCAGGCAGGTTCTGCAGAAGTTGTGTCCACATGGAGTGGTGACTGGATCAGTGAACACTTCCAGACAGATGGAGCACTGGAGCTCCTCATTTAGTGCTGGACCACTGGAGGATGCCATGACTGAAAAGATAAGTAGGGCTATCATGATTCCTTGATTAAATCTGAATATTCAATTTTTAAAACAATTTGCCTTTGTCGATTAACCGTCAAAATACAGGAAGTGGCGCATTTCACGGATAAGAATCCATGGACCGCATTATATAGGGTATGCATTGATGTCACTTTCCTGCCAGAACATGCCCTCTCAGCCAGACTGAGTGGCAAAAGAGCCTGTTGCATGACTGGATTTAATAGGGGGAAATGCAAAAACGTGAGTAAAACAAAGAATTACCAGTTTAAACTAAAGGTTAGACTCAATAGTGTTCCTTACTTTAGATGACTTTAGTTTTAAGACTAGTCTAAGCAGTTAATGCAACTGGCCAAAGAGCTGGTAATTTCTATGTAATGTTTATGTGCAAGGATGCACTTTATTTTACAGTCCTATTTCCATGAACTGACTATGAACATACTAGTGAATATACCAGTTAGTAAATGCGTAAGTTACACCCCGTAAGAGCTGGTAATTCCTATGTAATGTTTATGTATAAGGATGCACTTTCTTTTACAGTCCTAATTCCATGTACTTACTATGAGCGTACTAGTGAATATACCAGTTAGTTAATGCTGAAGTTACACATTACTTAGGTTGGTGGTGGGGGGGTTGAAGCATGGTACAAGATACTTCTTGAGTACTGGATGATATACTATTGCGATTCAGCTTGCCTAATCTTTACTGGACAATGATTCACTTCACCGATTGGACCAATAGGGGTATTTTGATGACATACATACAATAGATCAGTAACACTACAACTGTACTTGGTATACTCAGTTGTCATGTGTCAAAAGCCTTGCTTAAAAGGACTACTGGATAAGTATTAACACTATGAATGCTGTATAGTTACTGCAGTGTATCATTTTGGTAAGCACATTTGTTTCTCAGTAGTTAAGTAAGTGTCTGTTATGTGTCCACACTTGTGGGTGAGTACAACATAGTTACCATGTATATACCACTAGAAAGTACAGTAATGTGTCTGTTAGTTATTATATACGGTCACTATACTAAGTGCCTGTTATCACCCAACACTTGTCTATAAGTACAAAGTAGTTACCATTGGAAAGTACAGCAGTGTTTCTTATTAGTTTCCATGTACATACATGTCAGGTAAGTACCTTGTGTTACCACTCTTGTACTTGTATGTACAACATAATTACTATATATGTACCAGGAAAGTACACATACTGTAAAATAAAGTGCTACCGAAAACACACGTGCTGCAAATACTCATAACTCAACTAAATACAGAAATGCAATACTCACAATGTACATACGATCAAGGATGTTAAAATAAACAAAAAACTCACCTTTTAGGTAACTGACAACATCAGTGATGAGCAGACATTGAACAATTAGCGGTCCCACCCAGGTTCGTCAATTATTGGGTCCTGTTGCAAGATTGTATTTGTGGTCTGTGCTATTTGCAGTGCGTTTCTGTATTTAGTTGGATTGTGAGTATTTGCAGCACACATGTTGTCAATATGATTAAGATGTTTTCTTAACTAGCTAATTTTTTTTTGCAGCTTGTTAAGCTCTTTCGGCAACCATACACATCCTATATAAAAAATTAAGATTACGTTGGTTTGCGCAATTTCTTGACATTTCACGGATTCCTAACATTTGCGCATACATCATTATGCGACAGGAAGCTTGTGCTCCAGACTGCCATGAATGTGCTCAGGACCATTTGCCGAGGCTGTGGATTACAGGAAATATTGTTGTAAATAATGTTCATGTATCAATGTATCGTCAGGAGCCACAGGTATTAATTTGTTTTGCCTGTATATCTTTTTGTTTTTGTTTTGTTTTTACTCTCAAAGTGATGGCAGCCATTGACTTGCATTACATGAATCACCAAGGATCTCAGTTTCAGCTAAAAATCTTCTTTACATTTCTACTGAAGAAAAAGAGACACCTACATCTTGGATAGCCTGAGGGTGAGTAAATTAACAGCAAATGTTCATCTTTGGGTGAACTATCTCTTTAACAAACTCCATCTCTGCATATGGTTGCTTATAACGTTCACCTGCGTACGCAGCACCATTTTAATCAGATTTGTAGCATAAATCTATAAATTTATAAGCCAACACAGGAGAGAATACATCAATATGTTTCTAAATATGCGAATTGTTGTTCATCGCGATTTCAAAATAAAAGTTTAAACCCTTGCTCTGAGTTTGCATGTTTTGATGTTGTGATCTTGTTCAAGAAATTACAGTGGTTGTAGCATTTCTATTGTTAAATATTAACGATTAAGTGGACTTTTGAATTAAATGTTGTTTTGCCAAGGATTTATCATGCTGTAAAGTGTAACAACAACAATTACCATGTTGCCCTCTGCAGGCATTTGTTATAACACGTAATGTACATATATGTTGATTATGTTTATGTTATGTATATTAAATAGAGTCAGACTGGTAACTCAGTGGTTGTGGGTTCGATTCTCAATACCGGCATGAAAGGACTGAGCTGCCCCTGAGCAAGGCATCTAACCTTCGAGTATGAGTTACGGCCTTCACGTCATGTCACTTTCACTTATTATTGCCTCATTGATATTATACCTATGTATTTTAAGTGATTTTACTGGTTATCGTTCACTTAGGTCTATTTTTATTACCACAAAATATATATATATATATATATATATATATTTATATATACACAATTAATTGATTAATCAAAATAATCGACAGATTACTCAACAAAAATAATCATTAGTGACAGCTCTAAAGAAAAGTAATGACAATATATCATCTACATTGCTGGATAATTCTAAGTATTTTTTACGTACAGGGTAAAAGTTTAGTTAGCACAGTCCACTTAGCCCCTGCTGGCAGATGCGGTAACTACACCATTCTATGGCCAAAAGTATCATTCAGTAATCCACATGTAGCCATGTATACTGACATGCAACATATAAATTATATTATAGACGTTGTGCTCATGAACAAAGATGACAACAGGTAGGTTGTGTATTTCTAGGTGTCATGCACAATCCAAGCAACTGCCACTGAGATGAATGTAAATGCAACTGATAGCTTTTTATCAGGTATTATAGACTTCCTTATTGTTTGATAAGGAATAAGTTTAAAGTCTAAATGAGGAGTACAAAGTACAAGGTTTTTCCCTGGAGACACAGTTGTATTACAAAATTTTAGGCTACATGAGTAGGTACAAATTCCTCAAAATAATAAAGCATAGTAACTAAGTACTATAATCTGTCAGCTATTCCAGGTCTTTAACTTCTAGGCTACACCACCACAGACAGTCTAATTCTAATGAACTTGAGTATTTCCATATGAAATTGATTATAAGGAATTGTTTCATGACACACAAACACTGATAGTGGGGACAACATGCAGTCATTATGGTGACACATTCCAGAGTATTCATAAAATATATTGTAACAATGTAAAACAGTCGTTTATGTCAAAGTAAGTGATTATCATCTCTCTCTGGTGTGTAGAAGAAACTAATGTCTCTACGAGCTACAGTGAAGAACAACAGCATTTACTACTATCAAGAAAGGATCTTTCTATATAATTTAAAAGACAACACAGCATTTTTTTTTTTTTTTTTTTTCAGATAAATAACCTAATAAATAAAGATCCTCTAAACATCATGCGATTTTCATTTTATGGAGTAATTTTCACTGGACTGTATTCATTCCGTCTACTCACACAAACAATAAATAAATAACAATAAATAACAAATACTGCTTTATGGTATTAAACTCTACTAAACACTTACATTTCTTATATTACTTACCTGTGATTGAATATCAGATGTAATCACTAGTTTCAGAGTGTTTGAATAAAAAGGTTGTTGTCTGAAGAAGCTTTCAGTTCATCTGTGATAGTTTTACCTTCAATAAAAACTCTTTCACTCACCTGCTGTGATGTCATACAGTAGATCCGCCCATATTTCATGAATATGAAAGTGTGTAAATAGTCTTAGGGTAGATATGCCTATAGTAACTAGAATTTTATGAAGCCCAGCTGTATATAATTAAATAAATGCCACACAATATACAAGATCACAAGTTAAATTGTCATTCCTGCATCTTGTTCGAGGTTAAACCAATATTGGCATAAACGATATACATACATATTTATGTTACATGTTTTGTTTCTTGAAATAATTGATTTGACAAAAGCTTGAGCTGACAGTAGAGTAGCTTGAGATAGGACAGAGATGTAAAATTATTACACAAACTATCTGTAAAACATTTAACAACCTTGTTTTTAAAGGGTGAAATTTAGAGTTAGAGCTATACTCTTATTTAAATTAAAAAGTACTAATTAGATCATGGCAAGTAACATGGCACCTCACTACATGGTAAAAAGTAAAAATATTGTCTCTATATTTAGAATGGCTTTATGGTATTTATTCTATAAATTTAATATAAATACGAATCCACAAAACTGCAGGTTTATGACAAAAAAATAGTCTGTACTTTGGCCTTTATTACTCATTGATTTATGTCTACATTAAAAATTAAAATAAAATGAGATATTAACCTACATTTCTGACAAAATAACACGGTTACAGTTAGTGTTACCACAGTAAATCGTTGATGAAAGTCAACAATAAAGATCCTGTTTTATTCATATTTTGTCTGTCTGTTGTATATTGTGTGTGAGCAGATGTTCAATGTGTATTTGCATAATATTTAGCAATATGTTTAGTTTATAAGCAATATCAGTTATAGAATTAAACACTTGTCTTTATTCAATTCAATTCAACAGCTGAAGAAGAGAAGAAAATGGCTTCAGAGTTCTCTTTACAAAATAACACAATAGAGACACTGGAAATGTAGCATATTATGTAGAAATTCACCATATAATATTATTATATCAATAAATGTCAAATTTCATAGTAGATTTGAAAAGCAAAATCAAAGTATAAATGAAAGAAAACAGCAAACAAATCTTGATTTATATAAAGAGAAATATAAAGACTCATTTTGGCCATTCAAATGTAGCCATAATTGGCACCCTTGTTAAATATGATCAAAGATGGATGTAAAAATAAATATGAATTGTTTATCCTTTTGATCTTTCATTCAAATTATTTGTAAAAAAAAAAAAAAAAAAAAAAATCTAACAATTTATTAAATAAATGTTTTTCTCCAAAACACACTGGCCACAATTTTTGTAATTTTTAATGAATAAAATATCTCTGAAATATATTCCCATATTTACAATTTTTAGTAGTTTTTTTGTTTTGTTTTTTTTGCACTTGTACACATTTTGTCTATCACATATTATAATCGTATGTAAAATCTACTTGATTGTGGCTTGTGCAAATTGTTTTTTGGTTTTCATTTACATATTCTGAAAACAACACATTCATAGTAAATCATTTCAGATTTTTTTTTTATGCATTTCAGCTGACAGGTGTGATGATCAGTGGGTTTGAGTTTTTACCTTCATCATTATCACATGGGCTGAAATATGGATAGAGTTTGTCAGTGAAAGTCTGACCAGTGAAAGAGTAGATATGAGATCTGGAGTCCACGTCATAAAAAGAGACCAGACCCTCCTCATAATCCACAAACACTCCCACCTTCTCAGGTTTCACTTTCAGAGATAAAGAGACAAATGAATCTTCACAAGCTGAATATTCATTTTCATTCTCCAGAATCACAGTCCAGAATCCATCCTCAGGACTCAGTATGGTCTTCACCTTCCTGTTAATGGATTCTCTGATCACTCCTAAACCCCAGTCAGTCTTTCCCTTCACCTGCACCTCATAGTAAAATCTCCCTGAACTGAATCCCTGCTTTGCCAGAACACAAATGATGACATCAAATCTCTTTGGGTTTTTTGGGACATTCTGCTTAATGTCTCCTTCACTGACTTGTTTTCCATCATCAGACAGGATGAGATATCGATTCGCTGTATCAGGATCCAGAGTCACATCCACTGAGAGAGATCAGACATTATCAATCAACTTCAGAACAAACATTTTCAGATGTACAGTATATAATACAGATTATAACAAAGTATTGTCAGTGTATTGAAGAAAATGGTGTCAGTCACTGTACCTGCATACTTCTGTACATACTTCAACTCTGTGAACAAAGATGATAATATAATGATGAATTATTATATGAATAATTTCAAGTTAACAGTGAGTTTCTCTCTATTAAAGGATTAGTCCACTTTTAAATAAACTTTTCCTGATTATTTACTCACCCCCATGTCATCCAAGATGTTCATGTCTTTCTTTCTTCAGTCAAAAAGAAGTTTTTGATGAAAACATTCCAGGATTTTTCTCCTTATAGTGGACTTCAATGGGCACCAAACGGTTGAAGGTCAAAATTAGTTTCACTGCAGCTTCAAATTGTACTACACGATCCCAGATGAGAAATAATGGTCTTATCTAGAGAAACCGTCGCTCACTTTCTGAAAAAAATTTGAAAATTATATAAGTTTTTCATCTTGAACTAGCTCTCTTCTTCTTCTCCTCTATTAGAACTCCGACAGTGTAGACACTGCTAAGTGTATTACTGCCCTCCACAGGTCAAAGTTTGAACAAATTTTTATATGCAATATGCTAGTTCAATAGTATATAACAATTAGTTCAAACTTTGACCTGTGGAGGGCAGTAATACGCTTAGCAGTGTCTACACTGCCGGAATTCTGATAGAGGAGATGAAGAAGAGAGCTAGTTCAAGATGAGCATTTAAGGTTAAAACTTATATAATTTTCAATTTTTTTCAGAAAATGAGCAATGGTTTCACTAGATAAGACCCTTATATCTCATCTGCGATCGTGTTGAACAATTTGAAGCTGCAGTGAAACTAATTTTGACCTTCAACTGTTTGGTGCCCATTGAAGTCTACTATAAGGAGAATAATCCTGGAATGTTTTCATCAAAAACTTTAATTTCTTTTCGACTGAAGAAAGAAAGACATGGACATCTTGGATGACATGGGGGTGAGTAAATTATCAGGAAAAGTTTATTTAAAAGTGGACTAATCCTTTAACAGCATCAGTGGAATGTAGTGATTTCTGGTTATGTATTATTGTTTGTACATGGATAGTTATGTCATGTTGCTTATTTGTCTCTAAAGTAAGTTAAAGTAATACTGCAGTAACTGGTTATGGCATAAGTTAAAGTTTGGATTTAACTTCACATAGACTAGGTTTAGTAAGTGATTTTATCATTCCAGTTTAATGCTAACATTGCAAGTTTAACCCTCTACCGCATAGTGTTGCCATATGGCAAAACACTCTTTGTGTTCATTTCCTTGCCACTGTCTCTTTAAGAGAACATTCTCGTTTTTTGTTGTTGGTAAGAGAAGACCTTAGTTTAGCCAATGATGTGCTTTGGTTAAGTCACATAACATGCATTTTTTTTCTTTGTGGCGCGATTTCTGACAGACTGCCGTCTCTTGTCGGTAGTTGCTGAAAGCAAACTAAAACGTCAGTAACAAACAAGGACCCACCCATGTCACATTCACAAAAAAATTGTTAACATCATGTCAGGTAAGTTATGATGAGATATTCACCACTCAAAAAAGTTTTTATGGAATTCGTTTTTGGTAAATCGCTAAAATGTCTGTGTTGCCATATGGCAACACTGCGCAATAATGGAATGGCATTATTATAATAGGTTAGATAGCTAGCAGAGGTCAGCTGCAGTTGTAACAATAACAACATTAATGCTAGTGATATAATGTTGATTAGTCGTATGTTAAGGACTGCCATGGCATTTGTATTGTGGATTAAATCAACATCAGAGATCTGCCATCACAGCCAGTATACTGGCCCAGACCAACCTCTGGCCTACCATGGTGTCTCAAAAAGGCAGGTGCAAGTGGATGTAAGTGTATTGTTAGGGTGAAGTGCACCAAATGTGATGTGTACATGTGTCTCAGCTCTGAAAAAAAATGCTTTTTGAAGTTTCGTACAGAAAAAAGGTGAAGTTTCAAGGATTATGGGGGGTTCATGTTCATAACCTTCCTCTCATAAGATTGCGTAATGTTGAATTTTCATAAACTGCAATGTTTTTGGTTTTATGTCAATGTTTTATGATACATGATGGACAGTATTATATTTGTTTTTAACTGTCTACATTTGCAATTTTTTTTCTATAGATTTATCATAACGCGTGCGGTAGAGGGTTAAGTTATATTGTGGTTATGTTTTTGAAACATTGTGAACGTTTGCAGACAGATTAAATAATTGTGATGACCAGCAGCAGGTCACCAATGCTAAAATTCTACTGGTTACACTTTATTTTAAGATGCCTTTGTTACACTGTAATTAAACATTGAGTAATATTAAGTAACTCCATGTACTTACTATAAGGTTAGGATTAGGGTTTGGTTTGGTTTGGTTAGGATTAGTTGCAGCATGTAATTATGCATTATTTATTTGACATTCACATACCAATTTGACTGAGTTTTTCATTTAGTGTCTCTTGAGTTTTCTTCAGTTCAGTCACAGCTCTATACAGAGAGTTCACATTCACATCAGAGTCAATCCTGATCTCAGTCCAGTTCTTGGTTTGTGGATGACTGGACAGGGATGAGCACATCTACAGCAGGAGAGAGAGATGTCACACTTATTCAGTTATCTATAGTTTCATTTTCACAAGTTCACCTGCCCATTCCATCTAAATGGTTAATGATAAAACAGGCTTGCTGTCCTTGAAGGAGGCTTGAACCCGAGGCTCGGCTCGAGCTCCTAGTTAAACCCCCCTATAACAGTACTGCATAGCGGGAGAATAAGAGAAATAGAGGAGAAGATGGGGAGGAGGAGGGATGCTGGAAGAATTGTCGCTGGGATGACGCAGTGACTGCTGCTTATATAGGCTTATAATGATGATTGACAGGACTGAATGTTTAGGCTCCTCCTGAACCTGTGTTTGGAACTACATTTCATGAACTTTTAGTTTGCTCAACATTTCCTGTTTCCTTTGTTCATTTTCCTGCCACTTTTTGTTACTATGGTTAGTGATTAACTTGATCACACTTCATTAATTTGATCACAGTTCATTATCTGTGTAGATTTATGTTCCTGTGAGTTTCATTTCACTGTCGGTTATTGTTTGTGTAACACTTGTGCTTAGACACACTCGTGGACTTTGACTATCTGAGTTTGTTTTCTTATTAAATCCTTTTGTTTTAGGAATCCCTTGACTCATCTTCATCTTTGGACTTTAATAGCATGACAAGAGGACTGTTAAGTGTGATATTTTTATATTTTTTAAGGAGTTAATTCAATATTTTTTTATGCAGGTCCTTTCATACACAATTGACGCAAGACACTCCAGATGAATAGTGTAAAATATCCAAAGTATGGATAATACCGCACCACCCCCAGTTGATTGATTACTTTAAGATTTGTTAATATTTTCTGTATTAAAACTTGTACTGAATAAATGAGGCATTGTCTCATTAATTATACACTGATTTGTGTAAATACCAAGAACATAAATCTAAACACTGAATAAAGTGAGGTTCAAAATTCTTGTTTGATTTTGTTGACATATTAGAGTTAAATGTTTTTACTGAGGGAATTTTTTAATGTCTCCTTTTATCAATTTATAAATCAGAAAATACTGACAACAGCCAGAAAAAAAGGGATTTTCACCAGACATGCAAGTTAGGTGAATTGGAGAGTTAAAGGGTCATGAACCCCTAAACTAAATTTTCTGAGATTTTAACAGGAGGTATGCATGTTGAACATCATTGAATACAATGTTAGCATCTGTTAGATTTAATTGTAGAGGGAAAGTGCTTAATTCTGAGATTTTTGTCTGCTATTTTCATCTTCTGGGTTTAAAATCTACACCGTGTTCACGTCACAAGCTGTGACGTAGCGGCGCACTATAACACTTCGATGACGCGTCTGTCACAGACACGTCAGGTTCCACCTCCTTCCATTACCCACGCACTCAATCACCGGAATACTAATCACCGCCACCTGTACATCATCAGCACTGCTATCATCACCACCTCAAAAAACCCACACTCACACACAGTCACTGTCCGGTCTCGTTTGTACCAAAACTCCATGTGTACTTACCTCAAGGACTCCAATCTACTACTTACCTGCTTCCAACGTCTCCAGTGTCTCCAGTCTTCCCCGCGTGCTTATCCTACTGTGTGTGAGTGTTCCCAGTCTCCAGTCTCCAACGTGCTTCTCCGTACTCCATCTGCAATTATCGAAAGGACAGTATCACTGCTTCTATCAACATACCAAACTTCCACTATTACCATATACTCACCATATTTCTCTGCTGATATCAATAAACAACTGTACTTGCTTTTACATCTGCCTCCGTGCCGTCTCTGTTGTAACAGAAGACCGGACCTTAACAACAGGATATCAGCATGAGTTCCCAAGACCCATTTCAAGAGCTCGTTGACGCTTTGCGCCGAGCACTCACCCCACAACCACCGTCACCGTCACCATCACCTGCTGCCGCTTCCGCCTCCACTTCTTCCACTCCATCACCGATGGTGCACGCCAGTCCCATGGCCCGACCGGCGCCCTACTCAGGATCGGCGGAAGATTGCAGCGGATTCCTCCTGCAATGTGAGTTGGTCCTGGAGATGCAACCGCATCTCTACCCCACCGACACGGCTAAAATAGCGTTCATAATCTCCCAACTGCAAGGCAAGGCGCTCCAGTGGGCCGACTCACTCTGGACTCAAAAAGGTTCCGTGGTGAAATCATATTCTTCATTCGTCACCCACTTCCGTGAAGTCTTTGGAACTCCCTCAGCTGACTCTTCTATTGGTGAGAAACTCTATAATTTGAAACAAGGATCAAATTCAGTGACTGATTATGCCTTGCAGTTCCGGACGCTAGCCGCCAGTAGTGGATGGAACGAACAAGCCCTCATCACTTCCTTTCATCAGGGGTTGGAACCCAGAGTGCGGTTGCATCTCGCTGCATACGAGGATTCCATCGGCCTCGAACGCTTCATCCAGCTCGCCATCCGCGTAGGCACTCGCGCGGTCGTGTCTCGATGAGCACCAAGGCCAGCCACTCTCCACCATCTTTTCCCGCCGTTCCGAACCCGTCAGCTCCCCAGAACCAGCCAACGAACCCATACAAATAGATAATTCCCATCTATCTCCCTCAGAACGCCAAAGTAGGCTGACCCTGAACTTATGTTTATACTGTGGATCTCTGGGGCATGCAATCTCCGCATGCCCAATTCGTCCTCCTCGACCATTGGTGAGTGCCATCATTCCCTCCATTAAGAAGATGAAACCACTCACTACAATTGTAAACCTTACTGCTGTTGATGTGTCTGTTCCAGTGGTGGTGCTCCTCGACTCAGGGTCAGCAGGAAACTTTATCTCAGGCTCCCTCTGCCGACACCTCAAACTCAAAACCTCGCCTTCTCCGACCATCTACCAAGTCCACTCCATCACGGGCAAACCCCTGAGCAGGAAGAGGATCAGCCGCTGTGTGGGACCCCTTCAACTTTGTGTAGGTATACTACACGTTGAAGACATCCATTTGCTGGTTCTGGAGGATTCCACCGCTGACGTGGTTCTAGGGCGTCCGTGGCTCGAACAGCACAGCCCCACCATCTCCTGGCGCATGGGCAAGATCCTGAAGTGGGGCGAATGCTGCTTCTCCAGTTGCTTCTCTGAACTTCCAGTTCTCAAGTCTCCAAGCTCCAAGAAGATCTCCATCTGTACTACTTCCATTGAAAGCCCCATAGAGAAACGATCCACCGATATTCCATCCTGTTACGCCCCCTTCAGCGACGTCTTCTGCCCGCAACGCACCTCCAAGCTTCCTCCCCATGGGACTGTGCTATAGATCTGTTACCGGGTGAACCAGTGCCTAGGAGAAGGATCTACCCCTTGTCAGTGCCGGAAGAGAAGGCCATGGAAGAATACATTGAAGAGGCCCTTAACCAAGGATATATACACCCGTCTACTTCCCCTGCTGCCTCAAGTTTCTTCTTTGTGGCTAAAAAGGACGGAGGCTTGCGGCCCTGCATAGACTATCATTCCCTTAATAAAATAACAGTCAAGTTCCGGTACCCACTTCCCCTCGTCCCAGCGGCCCTGGAACATCTCCGTGGTGCCACTGTGTTCACTAAGCTGGACCTCCGCAGCACGTACAACCTCATCCGGATACGCGAGGGGGACGAGTGGAAGACCGCCTTCGTCACGCCCACCGGCCATTATGAATATCTGGTCATGCCCTATGGACTTGTCAACACCCCCTCCGTATTCCAGGATTTCATACATGAGGTGCTCCGGGAGTTCCTCCACAAGTTTGTACTCGTGTACATTGATGACATCTTGATTTACTCCCGGAGCCTGGCCGAACATCGCCACCACGTTGCGGAGGTCCTCCAACGCTTACGGCAGTACCATCTTTTCCTCAAGGCAGAAAAGTGTTCCTTCCACCAGCCCTCAGTCCACTTCCTGGGATACTTCATTGATCACAGTGGCATCCGGATGGACGAGGGGAAGGTAGAAGCCATCAAGTCCTGGCCTGCTCCCACAACCATCAAAGAACTCCAACGCTTCCTTGGCTTCGCCAATTTCTACCGTCGCTTCATTAAGAACTACAGTTCCATCGTCCACCCACTAACCAACCTCCTCCGTCATCAGCCCAAGTCTCTGTCCTGGTCCGAAGATGCCACCAACGCATTCGAAGCCCTCAAGGAAGCCTTCACCACCGCTCCCCTCCTCGTCCACCCGAACCCTGACCTGCCCTTTGTCGTCGAGGTGGACGCTTCCACCACAGGAGTGGGAGCGGTACTATCACAGCAGCAGGGGAATCCAAGTAGACTCCATCCATGTGCCTTCTTCTCCCGCAAACTCAACCTGGCGGAGGTCAACTACGACATCGGTGACCGTGAGCTCCTAGCCGTCAAGCTAGCGCTGGAGGAGTGGAGGCATTGGTTGGATGGCGCCAATCATCCCTTTCAAGTACTCACAGACCATAAGAACTTGGAATACCTCAAAGCTGCCAAAAGACTCAACCCTCGACAAGCCCGTTGGGCCATGTTCTTCTCCAGATTCGATTTCACAATCTCCTATCGCCCTGGTTCCAAGAACATAAAAGCTGATGCATTATCCCGTCTCCATGCTCCTGAGGAAAAGAATGAATCTCCCGAAACCATCCTTCCAGAAACCATCTTCGTGAATCCCATCCAATGGTCCGAAGAAACTCTACCCTCCTCCAATGCCTCCTCCTACACTCCGCCGGGTTGTCCCCAGGGCCTTCAGTACGTCACCCGGACACGTCGCACTCCACTGGTACACTCTGCTCACTCATCACTTGGCACTGGTCACCCGGGGGTCAATGAGACCCTCTCGCTGCTAAAGGAGCGCTTCTGGTGGCCCAGCATGGCCAGGGATGTCAGAAGGTACGTGCAGGGCTGCAGGGAGTGCGCCATCGCCAAGAGCCCTCGTCACCTGCCAGCCGGCAAGCTCTCTCCACTGCCCGTTCCTGAGCGACCTTGGTCACACCTGGGGGTTGACTTTATCACGGATCTCCCGGCATCGGATGGTCACACCTGTGTGCTAGTAGTAGTAGACCGATTCTCCAAGGCCTGCCGTCTCATCCCCCTGAGAGGTCTACCTACCGCCTTAACTACAGCCGAGCTCATGTTTAACCACGTCTTCCGATATTATGGAATCCCCGAAGACATCGTATCAGACCGAGGGCCCCAATTCATCTTTGTCTGGAAGGCCTTCCTGTCACTCCTGGGTGTGACCATCAGTCTGTCATCCGGCTACCATCCTCAGACAAACTGGCAGACAGAACGGAAGATCCAGGAGATTGGTCGCTTCCTGCGTACCTTCTGTCATGGCCACCAGAACTCCTGGAACCAGTATCTGGGTTGGGCCGAGTACGCCCAGAACTCTCTCCGCCAACCTTCCATCGGTCTAACACCCTTCCAATGCGTACTCGGTTACCAACCCCCGCTGTTCCCCTGGGACGGGGAACCTTCCAATGTCCCCGCAGTCGACTACTGGTTCTGGGAGAGCGAGAGGGTATGGGACTCAGCCCACCATCAACTGCAGAGAGCCCTGCGCAGATGCAGGATGACAGCAGACCTTCGGTGCTTCGGTACTAGAATACCTCGTCGACTGGGAGGGCTACGGCCCAGAGGAGCGCTCATGGGTGCCTAGAAACGATATCCTTGATCCCAATCTTGCAAGGCAAGTCAAGGCAAGGCAATTTTATTTGTATAGCACATTTCATACACAATGGTAATTCAAAGTGCTTTACATAAAAAAGAATAATAAAAATAGAACATAAGGAATAGAAATAACAGTAAAAACAGAGAATTTTGCTATCTGGATGGAAGAGCTAGGAAGTCTCAGGGAGTTTGTTGTTGTTGTTGTTTTTGTTGTTGTTGTTGTCGTCCATCAGAGTTGGATCTAAACGGATCTATCCATCAGAGCGGATCAGAATGGATCTTCCTCACACAACAGGTTTTGTCTACCTGTTAAGGCACTTCAAACTGATAAACACAGTTTCAATCTCCCCTTTTGCCAAGACACCTCAAACTGCACCACACAGCCCTAATCCCCCTTCCGGAGATATCTTACCTATGCAATGCAGTTCAAATTTCCCCTTTGGAAATTTCCCCCTTTGGAAAGTGTCCTGACTGTAATCCAGAGATATCTTAACCATGCACTACAGCTTAAATTTCCCCATGGTTTGTCCCCTTATTCAAATTTACCAAATTTTAACCTAATCACTTTCTTCCTAATTCTCCCAGCTCTTTCAACCAGACAGCAGTATTTAAAATGCATTAAAAGTTAGAATAACAAGAGGATACATAAAAGATATAAAATACATTAAAAATGAAATAAAAACAGGAAAAGGAATTAAAAGAATAAAAAGATAATACGTATAAAATAAAGTGCAAACAGTTCAGACATAGCACAGTGCTCAATCAGCAAATGCATAGATAAAAAGATGTGTTTTGAGTCTGGATTTGAATGTGGCTACTGTTGGAGCACACCTGATCTCTTCTGGAAGCTGGTTCCAGCTGCGGCTGGCGTAACAGCTAAAAGCAGACTCTCCTTGCTTTGAGTGAACCCTTGGTATTTCTAAATGACTTGATCCTGATGATCTGAGTGATCTGTTAGGTTTATATTCTATGAGCATATCTGCAATGTATTGAGGTCCTAGACCATTGAGTGACTTATAAACAAGTAACAGTACTTTAAAATCAATTCTAAATGCAACTGGAAGCCAGTGCAAGGACCTGAGGACTGGTGTGATATGTTCATGTTTTCGGGTTCTGCTCAGAATCCTGGCAGCAGCGTTCTGTACGAGCTGCAGCTGTCTTATGGTCTTTTTGGGAAGACCAGTGAGGAGCCCATTACAATAATCCACCCAGCTGGTGATGAAAGCATGAACAAGTTTCTCTAAGTCTTGACTGGAGACAAAGCATCTAATTCTTGCAATATTTTTGAGATGATAATATGCTGATTTAGTTATTGTCTTTACATGGCTACTGAAACTCAGATCTGACTCCAAATTCACAAGATTCCTGACTTGATTTTTAGTTGTTTGACCCCTAGAGTGAAGGTACATGTTCACTTTGAGAACTTCATCTTTGTTTCCAAACGCAATGATTTCAGTTTTGTCTTTGTTTAACTGAAGGAAGTTTAGACACATCCAATTTTTAATTTCATCAATGCACTGGCACAGGGAGTCAATGGGGCTGTAGTCGTTAGGTGATAGGGCTAGGTAAATCTGGGTGTCATCTGCATAGCTGTGATATGCAATTTGGTTCTTTCTCATTATTTGGCTCAGTGGCAGCATATATAGGTTGAACAGGAGGGGTGCAAGAATTGAACCTTGAGGGACTCCGCATATCATGGATGTCCACTCAGACTTATGGTCTCCTATACTCACATAATAACCTCTCTCATCTAAGTATGACCTGAACCATTTAAGGACCATCCCAGAAAGCCCAACCCAGTTTTCCAGCCTGTCAAGAAGAATGTTGTGATCGACAGTGTCAAACGCAGCACTGAGGTCGAGTAGAACCAGCACTGATAATTTACCTGAATCTGTGTTAAGGCAAATATCATTTATTATCTTTATGAGTGCTGTCTCTGTGCTGTGATGCGGTCGGAAACCAGATTGAAAGTTGTCAAAGTATCCATTCAAGCTTAAGAACTTGTTCAGCTGATTGAAAACAACTTTTTCAATGATCTTGCCTATGAAAGGAAGATTTGAAATTGGCCTGTAGTTGCTCAATATGGTGTTATCCAGATTGCTCTTTTTCAGGAGGGGCTTGACAACTGCAGTTTTCAGGGATTTTGGAAAAGTCCCAGAGAGAAGTGAGGCATTTACCACTTCTAGGAGATCTGCTTCTAAACAGTTAAACACACTTTTGAAAAAAGATGTGGGAAGTGTGTCAAGGGCGCAGGTTGATGTTTTAAGGTGCTGTACTGTTTCTTCCAAAATTTTACCATCAATTGCTTTGAAAACAGACATAATAGCTGCTTTCTGATGTTGTGATCTGATCTGTTTTACCCCAGTGCAGCTCAAGGATGTGCTGATCGCCTTTCTGATATTATTAATTTTCTCAGAGAAGAAGGAAGCAAACTCACAGCATTTGCTGTCTGAGAGCATTTCACTGGGAATCTGACTTGGGGGGTTTGTTAGTCTCTCTACAGTAGCAAAAAGAGTGTGGGTGTTGTTTAAGCTTTTGTTTATAATATTTGAGAAGAAGGTCTGTCTAGCTTTGCCTAATTGACCATTGAAAGCATGAAGGATATCTTTATAGATGTTATAATGGATTTCAAGTTTTGTCTTTCGCCACATGCGCTCAGCTTTTCTGCATTGTCTTTTCATATTTTGCACTGCTGTTGAGTTTCTCCATGGTGATTTTTGTCTGCCACTTTTCTTCCTGACTTTCACAGGAGCAATGTTATCAATAACATTCTGTACTTTTGAGTTAAAAGAATCAAGGAGAAAATCAACAGAGTCTGCAGATATGCTTGGTGTTAAAGATATAGCCTTCATAAACAGAGCACTAGTATTCTCATTTAAGCATCGCTTTTTGACCGAGATAGATCTAGCTTCAACAACTGGAGAGATCAATAAATCAAAGAAAATACAGAAATGATCAGATAGCGCTACATCCTTAATGACAATGGATGAAATGTTTAGACCCTTACTAATAATTAAATCTAGAGTGTGTCCACGATTGTGTGTAGGTCCATGTACATGTTGAGTCAGATCAAAAGTATTCAAAACAGTTATGATTTCTTTTGCCATATTGGATTCTGCATTTTCTATGTGGATGTTAAAGTCCCCAGTAATAGCAAAACAGTCAAACTCTGAGGAAATTGCTGATAACAGTTCTGTTAAGTCCTCCACAAAGGCTGGAGAGTATTTTGGAGGCCTGTAGATAACTATAAGTAGAATGCGAGGAGCACCTTTTAACACAATACCCAAGTATTCGAAAGACAAGTAATCACCAAATGACACTTGCTTGCATTGATAGACATCTTTAAATAGAGCAGCAACACCTCCACCTCTCCTAACAGCTCTGCAGACACTCTTAAAAGTAAAGTTAGGAGGGACTGTTTCATTCAGGATTGTTGCACTGCAGCTGTCTTCAAGCCATGTTTCATTTAGAAGAATAAAATCTAGGTTGTTTGTGGTTATTAAGTCATTGACTAGAAGTGATTTATTTTTAAGTGAGCGGATGTTCAAAAGTGCTAACTTAACAGTCTTACTTTCTGTCTCTACAGTAATCTTAGTTTGACGTGTAATAGGTAGCAGATTAAATGGGTTTGCCAAACGGTTTGAGAAGGCCTTAGGCTTTCTATAACGTAATAAAACAGAAATAGAGAAAGCTACAGGCACACTGGGTTCCCACTTGTTCTGTAAACATTTGATAAAGTCACTGTTATCATAGCGGGGACCCGACACACATCACTGAGAGCTGTTATCGGTTGTTTTTGGTTCACCTAGAACAGACGGAGGAGGTTGAGGGCCCTGGCGTTGTGGCAGGGGCCGAAGAGCTCTCGCAGGAGGAGGAGGAGGGCGAGCTGGGCCCACAGGCTTTGGTGGTTTCGGGGCTTGACGCTTTTTTGTTGATATCTGGGGGCTCGCAGCAAAAGAGTGGGAGAGTTTGGTTCCAGCATACACCAGTTCCTCCATTTTCTCTGAGAAGCACAAAAGAGGGGATGCTGGAGAAAGGGATAACATGTCCGGTGAGAGGGGCTGTTGCTCTGGTGTTACCGGAGGCTGTAATATGTTGTCCTGGCTTCCCTGGCTGTTTTCCCGAAAGTCGTCCTTGGGTGCTGAATCTTGGAGCAGTTCTAACACGTCACTGTCTCTCGGTGAGCTCTGTGGGCAGGGCTCAGTCAGGATTGTGTGCATGAGCAGTGGTTGTTGTGGCTGCGTGGTGTTATCATTGACCTTGTGGGATGTGTCAACCGCATGTCCATTCAGGTGCTGAAATGAAGTCCTGTGGACAGTTGTACTCTGTCCAGGTGTGTTTGTGCCATTCAGGTTGAGTGGATTTGCACACACTGCTGAAGGATGATGGAGGCAGAAGTAGATATTGTCCTTTAGCACTCTTGAGCCCAGTTTGTTTGGGTGCAGGCCATCATGAGTGAACAGTTGTCTCTGACTCCAGAACAGATTGAAGTTATCGATGAAATTCAGTCCTTTTAAGTTGCAGGTTTTTTGCAGCCATGTGTTAAGACCAAGCAACCGTGTAAATCTATTTGTTCCTCTTGCTGGGAGTGGTCCACTGATGAACGACTGAACTTTTAGTCTTTTAAGCATTTCAAAAAGGTCATTGAAATCCCTCTTAAGGAGTTCTGACTGCTCCTTCCGAATATCATTCTTCCCCACATGAATGATTAGTCGATTTGCAGTTTTATATTTCATCAGAATGCTCTTAAGTTCCCTGTTTACATCAGAAACTGTTGCTTGTGGAAGGCAGCATGTAGTTGTATGCCTGCTGCTAATGTTTCTGATAATAGAGTCACCCACTATCAGAGTCCTGGGCTCGGCTGCTCTCTGAGCTGAGTGCCGCTGACTGTTCAACCTTGAGCGGCAGTTAGCATCGGTGTTAGCTGCTGGCTGATTTGATCTGTGTTCGATCATGTTTGGGGATTCCTCACCCACATTCATTAACACTTCAAATCTGTTCTCCAGATGTATTGGCGGTGGTAGGGAGCTATTGTTTGGGGTAGAGGATGCTACTGCATTAATATGTGGCACTCGTAACAATCTGATGTCTCGAGTGCCTTTGGGTCTCGCTCCCTGTGTGTGCCATCGATTAATATGTTGATCAATTTCGGCACTCGGTATGGTCTGTTTAGGGGCATTAGATTCATGGGACTCACCGACTGTGTGCTGAGGACGTCCATGATGAAGCTCTGTTGTGTGTTCCTTCTGGTTTGGTAGTCCCGCAAGTAACTTTGTTTCAAGAACTGCAATCCTTTGTAGAAGTCTGTGGCAGTTTGTGCAGCAGGTAGATTCTTCAACCAGAGGAGGCATATTATTTCTAATCCTTTTGGATGTAGGCAGCTGTGTTTTCCCTTCTCCGGAATGTAATCTTATGGCTGCCGTCAGTGGGAGGCTGGTTGGATAAAAATTCCCCTTTTTCGTAGCAATTCTTCCAGTCAAAAAGATTGTTGGTGCCAAGATTTGTCGTTTGAGCACTGTGCCTATTTGCTGTAGTTAAAATTAGGAGATAAAATATAAAAGCAATAGAGCAAAGCGCGGAGCTGTAAGCGAGAGCGTCCGAACAGTAGTGAAGCAGGAAGCAAGCATTCCACGCTGGCCACCCTAACAGACCTGCCCCACGTCCAAGAGGACGACCACCACGACGTCGGGGTCCTCGGCCCTCAGGAGCGGGCTGTGGGAGGGGGGGTACAGTCACAGACACGTCAGGTTCCACCTCCTTCCATTACCCACGCACTCAATCACCGGAATACTAATCACCGCCACCTGCACATCATCAGCACTGCTATCACCACCACCTCAAAAACCCCACACTCACACACAGTCACTGTCCGGTCTCGTTTGTACCAAAGCTCCATGTGTACTTACCTCAAGGACTCCAATCTACTACTTACCTGCTTCTAACGTCTCCAGTGTCTCCAGTCTTCCCTGCGTGCTTATCCTACTGTGTGTGAGTGTTCCCAGTCTCCAGTCTCCAACGTGCTTCTCCGTACTCCATCTGCAATCATCGAAAGGACAGTATCACTGCTTCTATCAACATACCAAACTTCCACTATTACCATATACTCACCGTATTTCTCTGCTGATATCAATAAACAACTGTACTTGCTTTTACATCTGCCTCCGTGCCGTCTCTGTTGTAACAGCGTCGGTGTCTCATAATTATTGAGACTGAGTTTTCTTATCCTATGAGAAGACACCGTCTCCTAATTATTCAGGACACCGCATGATTCTTTCAAATGACAGACATGTCAAACTGTTAAATCGCGCAGTAGATGAGAGAAGCGTTCATGGGTGTTAAGCGTTATTTTCCATCAAGGTGCTCCGTGATCCTGCCATTCCAACTTAAATTTGAGGTCATGATAAAATGGAGTCAGATAAAAGTTTAACTGAAATTAAATTACTTTGCACACCAAAAAGACAGAACATGCAGGAAACCTTCAGCTACATCACTGGACACCGTCATTGTGTGAATCTTACAGGACAGAGTGTTTGTCCTGTGATATTGTACATGATTAGACAGATGTTCAGACCTGTATGAGGTGGAGATGATCATCAGTGTGTGAGAGCTGCTCCAGCTCAGTGTTTCTCTTCTTCAGCTCAGTGATTTCCTGCTGCAGCTCTTTAATGAGATCTTCAGCCTGTTTCTCTGCTTCTTTCTGCTGTTCCTCCATCATCTTCAGCTGCTCAGACTGACATCTCTCAAAGGAGCGGATCAGATCAGTGAAGAGCTCAACACTGGAGGATTTCTCTTTCTCTGTGTTTCTCTGGTAAATGAGAACAGGTAAAAGTTCTATTTGTTTATAAATTATGTATTACATATTATTTAAAGGGATTGTTCAACCCAAAATTAACCGCATGTCACTTAAAATGCTTGATTTTCAGAGGAACACAAAAAACACTCAAGTGCAATACACTAAGATTTGTGAAATATGGGAAAAAATAATGGAGCAACTTGAGGGTTACTGGCAGAACTCTCATTTTAATTCAATGTATTTATTAATTAGATTGAAATATGATGGTGCATAACATTTATTGAGATATATTTTTTGGTAGGATAGTTAAACAGTAAGTGAAATGGGATGGGGGGATTGAAAAGGACCATGAGTCAGGAAATGAACTCTGATTGATCGAAGCACAAACCTTTCTCAGCTCTACTGAGTGTTTGATCTCTTGAATCTTCTTCATTCTGTCCTCAATCGTCTGATGAATGTCAGTCTGTCTCTGAACCAGCTGATTCTACATACAGAGAAAAACATTTATCACTGAATTTATGTTTCCATCTTCTGACAGTCTTATTTTAATTTTTCTTTTTAAACCATTTAAAGTTCATACGACTTCAAAATTATAGTTTTGAATTTTTTAATCCTGACAGTTTTGCGAGTAACAAAAAGCTTTTATCAGAAGAAATGAAAGACCATTGGATTTGGGTCAGGTTCTTCAACCTGTGAAGACACAGGAAAGAAAACTGCATTTCACAGTGTGTTTAAAGTGTTTTTCTGTACTCTTGACCTTCTTCTCTCGACTCTCCTCCTCTATAGGAACAGTGTTGTGAGTCCTGTGTTCTCCTTCAGTGCAGAACAGACAAACACACGTCTGATCATCTCTGCAGAACATCTCCAGAGGTCTCTCATGTTTCTGGCATATATAATCCTCCAGATTTTCCACAGCGTTGATCAGTGTGTGTTTCTTTAGACGTGGGACTCTGAGATGAGGCTCCAGATGAGAGACACAGTAAGAGCTTGGACACGTCAGGCAGGACTTCACAGCTTTCTGCTTTCTTTCATCACAGATGTCACAGAACACCTCAGATTCTCCTAGATTGAGCTTCTCCTTAAAGTGTTGTGCAACCTCTCTGAGTGTTGTATTAATCTTGAGATCAGGTCTTCTGCTGAATGTTTCTTTACAGAATGGACAGAAGCAGGTCTGTGTGTTCATCCAGCACTCGCTCAGGCAGGTTCTGCAGAAGTTGTGTCCACATGGAGTGGTGACTGGATCAGTGAACACTTCCAGACAGATGGAGCACTGGAGCTTCTCATTTAGTGCTGGACCACTGGAGGATGCCATGACTGAAAAGAAAATAATATAAGATAATATATCATCTACATTGCTGAAGAGAGCAATGTTTAATAATTATATGCACTGAATAAATTAGGCTATGGATGTTGCATGTTAAATACTATTATAATTAACAATGATTATTTATATACCACTGTTTATATGTCAGAATGTCAGACCCTCCTCCAACACTAACCCTAACCACACCGAGCCTATAAGCTCCACCACTAACTTCTGATCTGATTGCTGGTCTGTACTTTCAGCTCTGTGGCACTGCAGTTGGGTACTATTGAGTGGTAGAAAAACAACTGAAGGTACTAAATACAGAAACTAAATATTTAGAGTTTGGTTCAATAACTCCATTTTGATTAATTTGAGTAAAAAGGTGTTTTCTTTACCAAGAAAGTGGCAAGATGAAAACCACTATTTTCTGTTTCAAACATTCACATAGCATCTTTTGGTAATAAAAACATTAAATTCAAATCTACATTTTGATTTTAAAAAGTTTATTATAAAAACGTATTAATTTTTTCCCAAAATGCAATAAATCCATCAATATAAAAGTTATTTTCAAATTGAAAATACACAACAAAGTAAGCTGATTCACATATATGACAGCGTCTGAACTTTGTCAATATTTATCTTACATACAGACATTTTACTAAAAATACATTCGGTCGTCGCTCCCAAAATGAATTCAACGGGTCATCTTGTAAATGTTATCAATTTTTTGTCATTACCGCCACCGCACGGTTAAATAAACACATTTGCCGAGTGCATTGGTATTAAAAATGGCTTTTTAAAAAAGCCTTCAATGTTTAAAGTGGGTGGAATGGAGCGCTGTGATTGGTTTAGCAGATATATCGCGTTCTGCAGAAAAAGGAGACGTTTTGGAAAGAAAGGGAGAAGACAGAATAACACGACGGATATCGCATTTTGCGCAAAATTAATAAAATACTTTTCAATACCGACCAGATACAATACTGATTTTGGCAGAAACTCAATTTTTTTTTTTTTTTTTTGAAAATGGAGTTTATCATGTTTTGGAACCAAACTCTTCATATGTCTCTGGGAGCCACAGTACAGCAAATTTAAGAGGTTTTTACAACATTTTAATACCATCATGAAAATATATTTTATAAAAGACAACAAATAAAATGAGTGGAACTGTAATTTTTCAAACAAATAACCTACTTTATAAATATCTGTAAACACAAGGTGGCAGTTCTGTTTAATGGACTTTTCACTGAACTTTGTTTATTCTGTCTGCAGTTCAAGTGCTTCTGTTTCTGATACGTGGCAGGAACACAAACTATAATTTTACCAACGGGCCTACCCAACAAACACAGAACGTTGGCACAACGTAGCCAACCTTCTAACAACGTTTTAACAACGTGGCCAAAAGGTTGCTATAACTGCGTTGCGTTGTGAACGTTGTTACAGCGTTGTCACAACGTTGACATCTGACCACCGCTCAGTTCCATTGCTCAAGGTCGCGCTTTGGTGTCTGGCACGACGTGTGCTCGTCACTCTCTGGTTCCTCTGGAGCGCGCATTTTAAATTACAAACTACCGTTGAACCGTCTCTTCATCGAGCCAGGATACGTGAGTATTGCTTTTATTTTATATCTATAAATAAGACATGCAAATATTCAAACACGGCCTAAATGTTACATTTATTTGTTGTCTAAAAACTGAACTAAAGTGTTTGCGATCTAATGCAAAATTTACCAGTGTAATTCTAGCTAACGTTTGTCTTTTAAGTAACGTTATGCAGATCAGAACATTAAAATGTCTTCTGGTCAGGTAACTTAAATGAAAAATATTTCAACATAACGCCAAAAGTTATGATCCATAGTGAAAATTACTTGAGTGATGGTTGACATTTTAGCACATTATGAACAGACAGCGATCCAGGAACAGACCATAGGAACAGACAGCGACTCCACTGTTAATGTTTAACGTTAGTCCATTTTTGGGAAACTAACATAAACACACAAACCAACTTAAGTGCTATCCATCGATCCATCAACACGGTATTGTTTACCTTGTTTATTAGAAGCTGTTCTTTAGTGTAGCATGTCACATTACCGATCAAAATCTTGGGGTCAGTAAGATTATTTTTAAATGAATGAATGCATGAATTTATACGTAATGTACATTAATAAATACACTAACGTTAATCCAAGGTAGGACACATCAAATTGATCAAATATGACAGTTAAGATATGTAATCCACGTAAATATGAAGCAGCTCAACTGTTTTCAACATTGATAATAATCATAAATGTTTCTTGAGCATCAAATCATCATATTAGAATGATTTCTGAAGGATCATGTGACACTGAAGACTGGAGTAATGATGCTGAAAATTCAGCTTTGATCACAGGAATAAATTACAAATGGTAATACTAGATTTCTTATATTGATTTTCTTTTATTTCTTTACTCAGCAGGCTATGTTCTTACTCCTAGCTTTCAGTCAGGCGACTGGAGCAGAGACCTGGAGGACAAAACACCCATAGAGCTGCAGGACAGGCCTGTTAATTTTCCATCTGTTTCAAACAACAAATATTACATTGCGTCTCAAAAAAAGGTAAACAACATATGAAAGTAAAATGCATGTTTTGGGCACTTGTGATCCATATACAGCACCTGCAGCAGTACGGAGCAACTATACACACATTCAGTGATGCCACAGCAACATTTAGGCCATTTCTCTTTTAAGGTAATCTTTCTTTTGGTAACACTTTAAAGGGTTATTACTCACCCTCCACACCCGTAAGACCTTCATTCATCTTCAGAACACAAATAAGATATTTTTGATGAAATCCGAGGGTATCTGATCCACACATAGGCAGCAACGTCATTGCACCTTTTGACGTCCAGAAAGGTAGTTAAACACATGGTTAAAATAGTCAGCGTGACTACAGTGGTTCAACCTTAATGTTATGAAGTGATGAGAATACTTGTGCAAAAACAAAACTAAGATAACTTTATTCTACAAATTTGTCTGTCCCGTGATTCTGCTACATTGTTTACGTTCAGCGGTTCCGTGTTTAGGTCAGAACGCGGGCTCAGTATTCGCCAGTAAAATTGTTATTTTTGTTTTGGCACACAAAAAGTATTCTCATCACTTCATAACATTAAGGTTGAACCACTGTAGTCACGTTGACTATTTTAACCATGTGTTTAACTACCTTTCTGGACGTCAAAAGGTGCAATGACATTGCTGCGTTAGTGTGGATATGTGGATCAGATACCCTCAGATTTCATCAAAAATATATTCATTTGTGTTCTGAAGATGAACGAAGGTTTTACGGGATTGGGACGACATGAGGGTGAGTAATTAATGACAGAAATTTTAATTTTGGGTGAACTAACCCTTTAAAGTCTCATTTGTTAACATTAGTTTAGTATAAGCAATGAGCAATACATTTGATACATTTTTATTATTCATCTTTACAAATGTCAGTTAATAATAACATGGCTGTTCATTGTTTTTTCTTAACAAATTTTTTTAGATTTCTGAAACACACCAAACATGGATGACAAGAGTGAAGGACAAGGTTATGGCTCATCAATTTTAAGGTAAGATAAATAGAGCTTTTTATGAAAAATAATCAGAATTTTACCATTTTGAGATCTCACACACAGAGGATGTTTTGGGAAGATTTCTCCTGTCTGCTCACTAGTCACTCTGGTCAGTCCCGGTCTAGTCCTGTCATATCAATCTCCGATCTGCTCTGTTCTCTGCCCCTGTGCCTGCAGCACAACCCTCTCTGGTCCCGGATGTCTACAGGTTTCAGACTCATGCCTCAAGGTTTCTGCGCTTGCATCTCTCTGGATTTGTTGATCTTTCCTGGACTCATTCTGGTTACCAATCTTTTCACCTGACCTTTGACTATGCTCACCTGTCAGCCATGTACAGAGCCCAATTTTGTTCAATAAATGTTCTGAACTGCCTTTGCTGTTTATTTTTTATTTATTAAACATATATATTTGCATACCTTTTTGAATATCATATGCAGTTTTAATAAAGTTGAATTATATAACCTTGTATGCAATTTTTACTCTTCAAAGTGTACATTTGCAGGTGTTGATTATAATTGATTAATTTGTTGCCCATAAATAATAAGTATAAACAATATATTTTAAAGTATTATATAGTGATTAAAAATTAACGACAAAATATAACATGCAGAATGGGAAATATTTATAATCTACTGTTAAAAAAAAAAAAAAAAACGTTGTCAGAACGTCGTGTCGCAGTTGCTCAAAGTTGCGCTATAACGTTGCTACAGCCCTGTGGCGTCTTACAATTCTACGTTGTCACAACGTTGTGGGCACGTAGACCGCGACGTTGCCATAGTAGAACTGCAACGTGCCACAGACGTTGCCACAACGTAAATGTGTTTGCTGGGTACTTCTTCATGCTATTAAACTAGTGAACTTATAATTCCATCACTTACCTTTGAGTGAATATCAGATTTGATCGTTAATTTCAGAGTTTCTGAAAAGAAATGTTGTTTTTAAGAAGCTTCCAGTTCATCTGTTTAGTTTCACTTTCTCTGAAGTCTTACACACGTGCAGTGATGTCATATAGCTCCACCCATAATCAAAAATATGAAACAGTTCCTAATTCATCTCTGCTGAGTGTGTAAACCATAGGCGTAATTTGCGGGTGGGACATGTCCCCACCACTTTTTGAAAGGGTCGATATAGACACCTTAATCGCCTACGTCACTGTGACGTCACCGCTCTAGCTGGAGGCAAAACATAAATAAGAACTCATAGCAGGCGCGCTAAAAGTTTTTGACTTTAAAATGTCGTCTTGTTGTGTTTTTGGCTGCCAGAATAGAAGGAACAGCACTTTTGGTTGAAAACTAAAGTTTTACCAGATCCCGGCAGACATTCCTTAACAGAAATCAAAAAGATAATTGTGGTTGAATGCAATACGGCGTACAGACTGGACGGAGACGATCATAAATAATACTCGTGTTTGCAGTGCACACTTCATATCAGGTAAAATAATCGATGCATATGTAATGGTGTGTTGGTTTTATCTAGTACAAATCAGCAAAAATCGCCAACTTTCAGCGCACTAGCTAGCTTAAATGTTAAACAAACATACAGATGGGTGTGCCATCCTTTGAATGGTCTCTTAAAATAATCCACATTGCTAGCCATAATCAGTTAGCCCAGCGTTAGGTTAAATTAGACAAAATTCCCCGAACCATCCGAAAGTAATTCATATGTTGTCTAGGAAATATCCAAAACTTAAGTTAATTTACAAAAATAGCTGTCACGGTCCCGAAGAGTCAGTGACTGTACATATTCGGACAGTTCTGAACCTTCTTCTGCATCTATGTTTAATAAATCCCTCCTAAAACATGCTAGCTTACACTTGTCAACATTGAGTCCAGCGCTATGGTCCAGCGTCTCTTTTTGCCTCCAGCTAAGCCCCGCCCACCAGGAAACGTTGCAATGTTTACAAACTTTTAAGGGGTCTATTGTCCCCACCACTTTTTGAAACATCTCGCGGCATCTCGCGAATATCTGATACAAAAGAAACACCTCTAGTTGATTATCAATTTGTGTTAATAATAGGCGATCTGGCGCTGGGATGTGTTGTTTTTGAAATCATGTTGAGTGCTCGTTGTCGCTGTTATCAGAGGCGCAACAGTGTTCTCTTGGCGCTCGTGCACACTGAGCCGTGTTCACACGGACGAGCGCTTCAATCTATCGCTGTTGCGGAGACATTCTATTCGTTACGTTGAAATCACAAAACAAAAGACACATAAACGTGTCCCTGCTCTTGATATACAATCACTGACGAACATCTTTGGTTTTAATGAGAAAAAAAAAAAAATCACACATGGCTGGATTCGAACCCAGAATCTCTTGCATGCTAAACGAAAATAATACCTCCAGTCCATCAGGACAATTTATTTTCATTAGCGGATCCACGTATTTATTAACTAATATACATACTCTCGAGACATTGTATTATAGCGGATGTAAGGAAGAAACTATCATATTAATTTTAATATCATATTATTATTATTGTAATAATACAATTACAATGCCCCCCCACATACACATTCCTGTCCCACCCACTTTTTAAAACAAAGTTACGCCACTGGTGTAAACATTGTTATAAATATATAGGCAGACTATATGTGTAGTTTTGTTTAGTTCCTTAATGCCCACTGTAGGACGAGCGCACACGTCACGATCCTGAAGCGCGAATCTCAGACATTTAAATTTCAACGGTTATTTTGGCGGTGATTCTGGCGGAGATTCTGCTGATTTATCAAACTAAGATATGTGAGTATTGCTTTATTGCATTTTTTGTCAGAAAATTTTAAATAATTATCATCAAATTTATGAAATTCTCGTCAACAGTGTTTATTCCCAGTGCAGCACAGGAAGACCATATTACAAATATGCTGACAATATAGCATGGAGTACTATTTGTTTGCTCTGAGTCTGGACGATGTGTGAGGTTCAGATGCTGGAGGAGCTGAAAACGAAATGAAGGGTGTTGTGTTTTCTGGTCCATACTCCCAGTAGGTGGCGCTAATGCACTATTTTGTAGTCTAAGTTCTGAAGGAGACAATATATGTCAGTCCATGCTGGATATTAATGGTTTAATCCGTTTAATCAGAGAAATGGAGAGAGAGAAGGCGTCACTGGAGGTTGATGGAGAGAAACCACAAGCTGAACGGAGAGGTTTGTACAGGATAATGATTTATTTCATTCTAAACCTTAATTACTGTTATTGTTTGTCTTTACAGTATTTTATTTTGTTCTGCTTTGATTTGAATTTGATTCGAATTGATTTGATTCTCACAATGCAAACTTCTAACTCAGTTGGAGGTAAAGTTGATGGAGAGAAACCACGTTCCAGAACCCGCTGTCACAAGTGTTGAAGAACGTTTTGTTCCGGATAGAGGGATTGGGAATGCAGAGCGTCAGAAAGATCCCGTATGGTATGGGTAAGACTTTCAGTGTTTAACAGCATTTTATTTCAGCTGTGACGTGTTCATGCACTTTAGATTTGTTTAAAAACATAAATTGTACTACATTAATATGAGTGAAAATCTTCCAGAGAGTTGATATTGTGTTTCTGTCTGTCAATGATGTGGAGAAGCTTGCGACGGTTACACTGATGGAGAAGTTTGTTCCCACCGTCTCCGGCTCTCAGAAGCTCCTGGCATCGATGGACTGCCGTCAGCTCACTCAGGTTCACGGATTCACCGATATTGTGGTCAAACCAAAGTGAAAAACTCTAAGTTTTAAGTAGGCTACATTATGAAAATGTACTTTTTTTCACCTGGGTTGCTATGCGTTTTTGACGTGTTTTTGACTATATTGCAACTTTGCAAGTAGCATATGGCAGTCTGTTTACCCTAAATCCCACCTTATCTGCTGATATTTCAGTCATGTAATTCAGTAACAGGCTAGCTACCACGAAGCAATGACATTTTAAAATATACACGGGTTATATGCTACGCTTACAACTGTTTAATACAAAAAAAAAAAAAAAAAACTGGAACAAAGTAGCATGAATTGCATGAAAATGACTTGAGCTAGCTGTATTTTCTTTCTTTTTTTTTCCTTTCTTTTTTTTTTTTCTTACCTCTGTCCTCCGCTGCAGCAGCCAAATTTAAACTTTTTGAAAAGAGTTTGGTTAATTTTAGGCATTTGGCAGCATCAGACTTAAGAGCCTTTTTTTGCTTTCTTGAACCTTTTCTCCACCGCTTTTCCTTTTTTCTAACTTTTACTCGTGTGGCGCTCTCTCTCTGATGACTGATTTTGACTGAGTTTGATTGACAGGCTATCTAACCAATCATAATGCCATATCCACATTTATGTCCAAGAAAGCAGTTAGATTAACGTCGTGGATTTGAATTTTAAAAATGGTGTGTAGTGTCACAGGCCGCTACAGCAATCTGTCAAGACACATTAAAGAGCAACAAAACGGTATTTATTTAAATTTCTCTTGTCTGTCGACGCATTGTCAGTGTTCTTTGCTCAAATGTATTTTTCACTCTGACAGAGCATGATGTGTGGAGTGAGAGCGCCACAGTAACTAAAGGGGGCGGGGCGGCCGGCCCATCTCGGGACCAACTGGGCCGGCCATTTCTTAACATTTATTATTCTTAACATTATTATAAACATAGTGAAATCATCCTATGCGCTTTCAGCCTGTAAAAACAATTTATTTATTTTGGATTTATTTATTATTGGATGCCCATGCGAAATATTCTGAAATTAAGAAAAAAGACAAAAAAACAATCAATAAACAGCAAATATTTTTACATTAAAGCTTAAAATTTGCATTCACATCATCAATTTCACTAATTTGATGAAGAAAAAGTAATTTTGAAACACTGCTGAAACGTCTCTAACATAAAAACAACCCCTGGAGAGCATCTGTGAGTTTTACATTTTTTTTTTTTTTTTTTGCTTTTTAGCCTGTCGCCCAGAATGAGATCACGCAAAGCATGCATTAAAAAAGTGATCAAAAGAACTCAACAACGAAACGTCATGACTATCTAACGTCACAAATCAGTTAAGACACATTAAAACATCCTGCGTGACCGTACAAAGTTCTCGCCACCATTTCCTCACATTAATGCTAGCATGTCGTCAGGGTTTAGTAAAAGGAGAGAACTATTTAATAAACAGTATGCATGATTTAGTACATTAATTAGGGAATGGGTGAATTAATCATATCGTGCATTTACTTAAAATGAGGGAACGAAAACCTGCTCACATATTGTTAAATCGTGGCCACGATACATACATAACATTATATTGCTAACGTTTTACAAAGCTAGCTCATCATTAAGAACACTCGAAACTTTTCAAATGTACAGACTTTGGTGATGACAACACAACCATTGAAAGAAATTACTGAATAAATTAAATCTAAAAATCGGCAATATAATGCAGTTTATTGCTTACTTGTCGAGACTCGAGTGCAGATGGAGTGCAGTGCAGATTGGAGAAGCCTTCGATGATCACGGGTATTCTTTCAGCGTATGCGCAGATTCCTTGCTTCAAGATGATGTAAATTTTACTTGATTTTCTTAAATAGCGTCAAGTACTTTATTAATTTGTGTAAATATGCCAGAGAGTCACAAGTGAAATTTACTTGTCTGTTGGATGTCTAATATATACAAGTAAAAATTGAGTACATGTTTAGATTTTACTTGATATTCTAGAGTTTTCACTTTTACAAGATTATTCTAAGCAAAAGATGCATGATTTTTCCTGTTTTATTTACTTAGCCATAAAATAATTTTTTTACAGTGTAATAAATAAATGTTACACCCCCTTATGCTCACAGATATGGTTTGACCCAAGTTTTCAGCAGCCAAAGACACTGACCTGTTCAAACAGATTTTTAACGCGTATACACGTCAAATACACATATTTAACACGTAAAATACACGTTAAATACGTGTGAAATACACATAATTAACGTGTTGCTGACGTGTTCAAATTCACGTGTTTTTGGCCCATTTGGCCTTCCATACAAACACGAGATGGGGCGTGGTGCGCGTATGCGGGAATGAATGGTGTGTTGCGGAGGGAGGGCATCTGAGCTTGACAAAGCCGACCTGATTTATAATAATTTTTTAATTCAGTAAATATATTTGTTTGACAGGTAAGCTGTGCGCAAACAGGAATATATATATATATATATATATATATATATATATATATAATTTTTTTTTTTTTTTTTTTTTTTTTTTTTAAAAGCACCCCAGAAAAAAACACTTTCTCTCAAGGAAGAAAAAGGGCAGGTGCCCAAGCCCTTTTATGTCTATGTGTGCACGTGCCTGATTTTCATTTCAGTCAACAATAAAAATCCTGTTTTATTCATATCCTGTCTGCCTGTTGTTTATGTGAGCATATTCATCGTTCTCCAATGTGTATATGCATAATATTTAGCAATATGTTTTATAAGAAATATCAGTTATAGAACTGAACTCTTGTCTTTATTCAGATATTACAATATAAACCAAAAATCACAATATTTCACAAGTAATTCAATGTTGACAGCTGGAGAGAGAAAATGGCTTCAGAGATTTCTTTACAAATTCATATGTAGAAACACTCTATATAATATATATTATTATATCAAATAATATATTTAATTCAAAACTCACAAATATTTCATTATACAGTCACGGCCAGAATAATTGGCACCCTTGTTAAATATGATCAAAGATGGATGTAAAAATAAATATGAATTGTTTATCCTTTTGATATTTCATTCATATTATTTGTAAAAAAAAAAAAAAAATCTAACATTTTATGAAATAAATGTTTTTCTCCAAAACAAATTGGCCACTTTTTTTTTCTTTTTTTTTTTTTAAGATGAGGTTAAGTGCTCACAAAAGAGATGAGTTTTCAGCTGTCTTTTGAATATTGCCAGGGATTCAGCATTCCGGATGAAGGCAAGAGAGAGTTCCACCAGCAAGGAACAGTGAATGAGAATGTTCTGGAGAGTGATTTCGTGCCTCTCTGTGATGGTACCACAAGCCTTCGCTCCTTTAATGAGTGCAGGCTTCTGGTAGGAGTGTAGACTCGTAAGAGTGAGTGGAAGTAGGAGGGTGCGAGCGTCAACGCCTTCAATTTGATGCGAGCAGCAATTGGTAGCCAGTGTAGAGAGATGAAGAGAGGTATGACGTGGGCTCTTTTGGGCTCGTTAAAGACGAGACGTGCTGCAGCGTTCTGAATCATTTGTAGAGGCTTGATTGTGCATGATGGCAGTCCAGCCAGAAGAGCATTGCAGTAATCAAGCCTAGAAATGACCAGGGCCTGGACCAGAAGTTGTGTTGCATGTTCTGATAGTTGTATAGTGCAAATCTGCATGACCGAGCTGTCTTTGCAATGTGGTCTTTGAAGGTCAGTTGGTCATCAAGGATTACTCCAAGATTTCTGGCCGAATTTGATGGGGTAATTGAGGATGTGCCAAGCTGGATGCTGAAATCATGCTTTAGAGTCGGATTGGCAAGGAAGACGAGAAGCTCAGTCTTAGCCAGGTTGAGCTGTAGATGATGTTCTTTCATCCATGCCTAGATGTCCGCCAGACAGCTAGAGATTCGTGCAGCTACTGTGGGATCATCTGGTTGGAATGAAAGGAAGAGTTGTGTGTCATCAGCATAGCAATGATAGGAGAAACCATGTGCCTGAATGATGGGACCGAGTGATGTAGTGTAAATGGAGAAGAAGAGGGGTCCAAGAACTGAACCCTGAGGAACCCCTGTGGTCAGTTGATGAGCTTTGGATCCCCTCTCCAGGCAACCCTGAAAGACCTTCCTGTGAGATAGGATTCAAACCAGAGAAGTGGAGTACCTGTGATGCCGAGTGATGAGAGGGTGGACAGGAGGATCTGATGATTCACCATGTCAAAGGCAGCAGATAGATTGAGCAGAATGAGAACTGATGATTTGGAATCAGCCTTTGCAATCCGCAAGGATTCAGTGACCGACAGCAGTGCAGTCTCAGTCGAGTGACCACTCTTGAAACCAGATTGACTGACGTCCAATTGATTGCTCTGTGAGAGGAAAGATGACACCTGATTGAAAACAACTTGTTCAAGTGTTTTTGCTATGAATGGTAGGAGAGAAACAGGTCTGTAGCGGTCTACAAGAGACATGTTTAATGTGGGTTTTTTAAGCAGTGGGGTTACCCCAGCCTGCTTGAATGTGTTAGGGAAAGTGCCAGTGTGGAGAGATGTGTTGATAATGTGTGTAAGTGCTGGTAAAAGTGTGAGAGCGATGGCTTGTAGAAGGTGTGAGGGGATGGGATCTAGAGGGCAGGTAGTGGGTTGACTGGAGAGAAGAAGTTTAGATACTTCTGTCTTAGTGAGGGGGGAGAATGAAGAGAGGAGGTGTGTGGCTGTGTGTGTGGTTGGTCTGAGTTCCTGTGTGTGTGGAGCGGAGAACTGAGTGCTGATGGTAGAGGTTTTGTCAGTTGTTACGTCCCCCTTTTGTCTAAGGGTGGCGGGAGAGTAACATATAGAAATAAAGACTAAAAATTGTATCCCTTCTAAAACACAGGGCCAAAACGAGAGAGAGAGTTGGTTCTGTCGGCACTCCCAGAACTCACACAAACACAGATTAACTCTTCAAGGGTTTATTTAAAGTAAAGTCTCTTATAACAATCAAGGATAATGCAAAACAACGGGGAGAACTCAAACAAGTAAAGATAAATAACGGGAAGACGCTTCTAGCTTCAGGAGGGGGTTAAAGCCAAAATAAACAAAAGAAGTAAACTATCTGGGAGTAAGGGAGCCTACATAACCTATCAAACAAAAACATCAAATAAACAACAAATCTCTTACCTGACTACCTTACTAACCAAAAACAGGAGAAAACAGGGGTTAGTAAAAACAAAAGGCACCTCCCTACTGCGTCTGCAAACATTAATAATGGGCAATTACATACTGCCACAACAGCAGATACAACAGGTTTTCTTAAAGAAGCTTTCACAACAGAAGTTCTGGCAGGGAAGATAGGCCATGCTCTCTCTCTAGTGAACAGTCAGTTCCCTCTGTATAAATGCAAGCTCCTCTCCACAACACTAATGAGGAACAGGTGGCATCAATTGGGTTCCTGCAAGAGGACAGGGAGGAACAGAGGAAAACGGGGGGGGGGGGGGACTACACTTCCCAGCAGGCAGTTGGCATCAAGAAGACACAGTCACATACACATTCACAAAATTAAACAACAATGAATGACATACATCCTGGGACGTAACACAGTGAAAAAAATAGCAAAATTATAAGCAGTTAGGGATGAGGTGGGTGGTGGTGGAGGGGGCAGAGGAGAGAGTTGAATGTTTTGAAAAGTGTGCGTGTGTTTGAAGTGCTGTTGATTTTGTTGTGGAAATAGGAAGATTTAGCAGCATGAATTTCAGCAGAACAGGATGAGAGCAGAGACTGATAGCTACTTAGGTCAGATTGGACTTTTGATTTGTGCCATTTCCTCTCTGCAGCCCTGAGTTTGGTCTGATGTTCACGAAGAACATCAGATAACCAGGGATTAGAGGGAGTAGCACGTGCAGGCCTGGATGGAAGAGGACAGATACTATCTAGAGAAGAAGTTAAGGTGGAACATAAAGTGTCTGTTGCTGTATTCACATCCAGAGAGGAGAATTGTGAGGGTGAGGGAAGGGAGGATGATACAGCAGAGGAAAGATGAGAAGAAGAAAGAGAGAGCAGGTTTCGTCTGAAGGTAACTGGTAAAGGGGTTGGTGGTGAACAAATGGGGTGCTGTAGATTAAAAGTGATGAAGAAATGATCGGGAACGTGCAGAGGTTTTACCAAAATGTTGTCAGTGATGCAGTTGCATGTGTAAATGAGGTCAAGCTGGTTGCCAGATTTATGTGTACTTGTGGTGATGAGCCGATTGAGATCGAATGAGGCTACAAGAGAGAGGAAGTCTGAAGCATATGGCTTCTCTAGATGAATGTTGAAATCGCCAAAAACTACAAGTGGGCTACCATCCTCTGGGAATGAGGACAGCAGCATGTCCAGTTCCTCTACAAAGGTACCCAGTTGGCCTGGGGGGCGGTAAATTACTACAATATGAATTTTGACAGGAATTGAGATTGTAATAGCATGAAACTCAAATGAATTGTTGTTGCAAAGAGAGGAATGAGTCGAGTATTTCCAATTGTCAGAAATGAGAAGACCTGTGCCCCCACCCCTCCCAGATTGGTGAGGGGTATGAGAGAAAGTGAAGTTGTTAGAGAGAGCAGCAGGGGTTGCTGAGTCCTCTGGACGAATCCAGGTCTCAGTCAAGCCCAAGACATTAAGAGAAGAATTAGTAGCAAAGGCTAGAATGAAGTCAGCTTTGTTAACTGCTGACTGACAATTCCATAGACCCACAGAGACAGAGAGAGGAGTGTTAGTGTTATAAGAGGAGTGCCTTTTACGTAAGTTAGTGGAGCGTTGCCGAGAGACAATAGGAATGTGTTGAAAGCACATGCTGAGGATGAAGGAAAAGTGTGAAAGTAAGGAAAAACCTAAGTGCCTACCAGTGTTGCTGCTCGGTCAAGTCGCGCAGGTAGAGTCGCAGGTCTTTACCTGAGTTGGCCTTCACACGAGGAGGCTGAACACTCCCGCTGACGCTTTCGCAACGGCGCACACACACAATTAATATACTGCTTATTAACATGTGATTGAAAACAGCTAGGTCCGCCCTGCAAATTAGCACTGCAAAAGCCAAATGGCTGTGAATGGCTGAAAACCAAAACGAAACTTTGCTCAAGTGCGGACAATAACACCAATAAAGTCTGCAAACGCAGCTGTTATTCTAAACAAGTACAATAAAAATACAATTATAGTCAAGGTAGAAAATAGGACAAGTGCCAAATCAAAAAGGAAACCTTCCTAGCAGCAAATAATAACACAGAACAGATATTAAAGCTGCTGTCCGCAATTTTTCCTCTTTGTCGCCATCTCTGTTTGAAACATGCGATTGCAGTCATATGCGGAACAGTTATCTGTACGGATGAATCTAATGTTTGCTGTCAGTCACCGCACCGGTGTGGATACTGAACATCAGAATCACAGATTCTACGTCTTGAAAGTATGACCAATATAAGAATTTAACATTTCTATAATATTCTATAATTAACATTTCTAGAATATAAGAAGTAACATTTCTGCCACTTTTGTTCTGACCAACTGAGGGAAAAAGCATTAGGCCTACAATAAATTGCGCTGCCAATGATGATTAAATCTAACGATCGCTTAGCCCGGATCATGCCAAACCGTGCAAATTATTATTACTGTTATATTGTTCTCAAATTGTTACTGTTAACAACATCAGCATTGCGTGACTATGTATTTAGTGTGTATTAGCGTTACCTGTAGATTTCAATTTCTGTATCCACTCCACAGTCCAAGTCTTTTGCTTTTTGACTACGGGTGAATCTCAGTTGTCACTGATGATTGTCATTTGGATCTTTCTGGATTACAATCCACCATCAAAATTATTAGTTTAATTATTTCAGCTGCTGTGAGAAAAGGCTATAAATGTGCCGCTACCGGCAGCATCCTCACATGATGTAACTGGACAGGACTCCTTCCTTTGTTTACGGACGTGATGTAATGACGCACAGGAAATCCGCCATGTCGCTCTTATTATAAAACATTATTACAAGCTTACTGTTGTGAATCGAAACAAGATAATTAGATAGTTTTGAACACTGGCTGGTTATGTACTTGCTCAAAAGTTGATTTTGGATCATTTTTAACCAAAAAAAGTTGCGGACTGCAGCTTTAAGCAAAACACTTACACGCTCTTGCCGCCACCACTGCCAGCTCGCTAGTCCTTTTTAATGAGTGAAATATCTCTGAAGTATATTCCCATATTTACACTTTTTAGTACAGGTTTTTTTTTTTTTCAATGAAAGGTGAGATTTTTTTAAATAAAAGATAAAAAGGATTAACAATGCAGATTTATTTTCACAGACGCCTTTGCTCATATTTACCAATATTTATTGCCAATAATTCTGACCATTATAGTTTATTTACTTGATTCTGGTTTGTGCAAATTGTTTTTTTGGTTTCTATTTATATATTCTGAAAAGATCAGATTCATAGTAAATCTTTTTTCAGATTTGATGTTTTTTATGCGATTCAGCTGACAGGTGTGATGATCAGTGGGTTTGAGTTTTTACCTTTATCATTAGGGTATGGGCTAAAAAATGGATAAAGTTTGTCAGTGAAAGTCTGACCAGTGAAAGAGTAGATATGAGATCTGGAGTCTATATATTGATTCTCTTTCCTCAGAAACACAGTCCAGTATCCTTTTTCAGGAGTCAGTGTGATTTTCACCTTCCTGTTAATGGATTCTCTAATCACTCCTAAACCCCAATTAGTCTTTCCCTTCACCTGCACCTCAAAGTAAAATCTCCCTGAACTGAATCCCTCCTTTGCCAGAACACAAAGACTCTCAAATCTCTTTGGGTTTTCTGGGACGTCCTGGTTAATGTCTCCATGACTGACTTGTTTTCCATCATCAGACAGGATGAGAGATGGATTCACTGTATCAGGATCCAGAGTCACATCCACTGAGAGAGATCAGACATTATCAATCAACTTACTTCAGATCAAACACTTTCATAAGTACAGTATATAATTAGCAAAGTATTGTCAGTGTATTGAAGAAAATGGTGTCAGTCACTGTACCTGCAAACTTCTGCACAGACTTCAAACCTGTAGACACTGATGACAATATAATGATGAATTATTATAGGAATAATTTCAGGTTTACAGTGAGTTTATCTCTATTGGCTGCATCAGTGGCATGTAGTGATTTCTGGTTATGTATTATTGTTTGTACATGGATAGTTATGTCATGTTGCTTATATGTCTCTAAAGTAAGTTAAAGTAATACTGCAGTAACTGGTTATGGCATAAGTTAAAGTTTGAATTTGTAAATTGTAATTGAATTGTAAATTTTGCTTCACATAGACTAGGTTTAGTAAGTGATTTTATCATAACAGTTTAATGCTAACATTGCAAGTTTAAGTTACATTGTGGTTATGTTTTTGAAACATTGTGAACATTTGCAGACAGATTAAATAATTGTGATGACCAGCAGCAGGTCACCAATGTTTCTATTGGTTACACTTTATTTTAAGGCATCTTTGTTACACTGTAATTAAACATTTGTGCTGAGAAATATTAAGAAACTACATGTTCTTACTGTAGGGTTGGGATAGGGTCTGGTTAGGATTAGTTGCAGCATGTAATTATGCATCATTTATAGTTATTACCATGCTAACTACATGTAACAGTGACACTATAAAATAAAGTGTTACCCTTTTATCACATATAGTCCTTGAAAATGTATTTTCTTAGATAGTTACCAACAAATATATACACTGAAAAAAATGATTTTTTGATGCTGTTCACTTTATTTAAACAACTTATTTTGATTCAACACCATTGTATTAGGTTTCTGGTTCAAATTCAATTGCTTCATGTTAAATTAAGTTGAAACAATTACTTTTTGACTTAACTTGATGTTTTCATATTAGAATAACATGTTTCAATCAAGTAAACCCAACCAGGACTCAGTCAAACAGGATTTTAACTTCCCATCATGCTTTGCAAAGGGGATGAACTAGGAGTGTAAATGTTGAAATAAAGTGTTATTTTAAGCAGTTTTTAGGAAGATGAGAAAATGGAAAGACTTTTTATTGTTTACTGTTCTATTATGTTAGTATTTAAAAGTTTCTGTTAATTAATAGTTTTAGGGTTACCATTGTGGTGAATTGTTGCACTTGTGCTTGGGTTGAGGACCTGCTAACAAAATTTCAAATTACTTTAATAAGAAAATAATCACTGTGGTAGTGCTCTGGGTTGCATTTCCCAAAAGCATTGTAAGCCTATGTTGATTGCAAAACCATTGCCACCAATGGATTTATGATCAATTTAGGTTTTGCAATGTTTTTGGTTAAGGCAATTTAGGATGAATCCAGTATCACATCTAGATTTCTAACACAGAACATCACAAAATTAAACAATTAAACAAAAATCAATGTATATGAAAACTTTTTATTTATTTATTTATTGCTTTTTATTTATTTTATTTTAAATGAACACAATTGATTCTAGTTAATTTAACATGGTTGATTCTATTGGTTTTTACTTGTCTCAATCATGTGGAACCACTGTCCATGATTGAATTGAGTAAGTTGGACATAACTATTTTACATAGATTCTTCCTTAGTCAGTTGTTTTGTCACAACTCAAGGATATTGCATAGAGTAAAAATAAACCTTTAATGTTAACAGAAACTAAGTTGGTTGTGTGGAACCACTGTCCATGATTGAATTGAGTAAGCTGGACATAACTATTTTACATAGATTCTTCCTTAGTCAGTTGTTTTGTCACAACTCAAGGATTTTGCATAGAGTAAAAATAAACCTTTAATGTTAATAGAAACTAAGTTGGTTGTGTGGAACCACTGTCCATAATTGACTTGAGTTAGTTTAAAGTGTCATTTTTTTGAGTGTATATACACTGTATTTGATATTCACATACCAGTTTGACTGAGTTTTTCATTTAGCTTCCCATGTAGAGTTTTCTTCAGTTGAGTCAGAGCTCTTTTCAGAGAGTTCACATTCACATCAGAGTCAATCCTGATCTCAGTCCAGTTCTTGGTGTGTGGACGACTGGACAGGGATGAGCACATCTACAGCAGGAGAGAGAGATGTCACACTTATTCTGTTATCTTGTCTTAGTTTCATTTTCATGAACTTTTAGTTTGCTCAACATTGTTTCCTGTTTCCGTTGTTTGTTACTATGGTTACAGATTAATTTGATCACACCTTGTATTCTGTTCATTATCTGTGTAGATTTAAGTTCCTGTGAGTTCTCATTTCACTGCTTGCTATAGAGTTACTGCCCAACGCCATGCCCCCTAAAAGTAAAGTTTACCCACTGTCCAGAAAGGAGACCTAAGCCATGGAAGATTATATCGAAGAAGCACTAAGCTCAGGGTTCATCCGACCCTCCCTTTATCAGAAACTACAGTATGATTGCTTCTCCCCTGACATCTCTCTTGAAAGGAAAACCTACCAAGCTAAGGTGGACTGAAGAGGCCAACCAGGCATTCAAATTGTTGAAAGAAAGGTTTACAACAGCCCCCATGCTAAACACCCTAATCCGGATCTCCCGTTTGTGGTGGAAGTAGACGCTTCTGACTGCGGTATAGGAGCTGTGCTCTCTCAACGTCACGGCCAACCCGGTAAACTATACCCATGTGCATTCTTCTCAAGAAAGTTAACCGCAGCAGAGAGGATTTATGATGTAGGGAATAAAGAACTTCTGTCCATGAAAGCAGCCACCGAAGAGTGGAGACACTGGCTCGAGGGAGCAGTCCACCCCTTTCAAGTAATAACTGACCACAAAAATCTAGAATATATCAAGAGAAACGGCTTAACCCACGGCTGTCTCGCTGGTCCCTATTTTTCACCCGATTCCAGTTTACTGTGACATATCGACCAGGCAGCAAAAACAGTAAGGCAGATGCCCTATCCAGGCGGTATGATCTCCCCACTGAAACCCTCACACCCGAATGCATTCTTCCTCCATCTATTATCATCACTCCGGTCACCTGGAACATAATGGAGGAGATTCAGAGAGAACAACTGCAAGACCCCGCACCTGAGAACTGCCCTCCTAACAAGCAGTATGTTCCACAAAATTTACGTCATAGAGTAATGCAATGGGTCCACACCTCTGTTAGCGCCGGTCATCCAGGTATATCTCGCACCCTTCACTTGCTACAGAACTCATTCTGGTGGCCCTCAATGACAAGAGGTATAACTACTTATGTCAAAGTCTGCCAAGTCTGTGCTCAGTCCAAGACCCCAAAAGACTTACCTTCAGGCCTCCTCCATCCACTACCCATCCCACAACGTCCCTGGTACCATCTCTCCATTGACTTTGTAACCAATCTACCACTTTCCAATAGCTTCACTGCTATCCTGGTCATAATTGACCAGTTCTCCTAGTCCTGTCGCCTGGTGCCTCTAATGGGTCTCCCCACAGCTACGGAGACTGCTCAAGCGCTCTTTCACCGCGTCTTCAGGAATTATGGTTTACCCGACAATATTGTCAGCGACCGAGGAACTCAGTTCATGTCCCAGTCCATTTGGAGAGCCTTCTGTAAACACCTGGACATTAATATCAACCTCACGTCAGGTTACCACCCTCAGTTGAATGGGCATGTTGAACGACTCAACCAAGAAATTGGGAGATACCTTCGATCATACTGTAGCCAAGAACAACACCGCTGGTCTGAATTCCTTCCATGGGCGGAATATGCACAAAATTCCCTGACTCATTCCTCTACTGGCCTGACCCCCTTCCAGTGCATCCTTTGATATCAACCCCCTTTGTTCCCGTGGTCTGGCAAACCTTCTTTGGTCCCTGCAGTGGACGACTGGATCCGACGTAGCGAGAGGGTGTGGGACAGAGCACATGTCCACCTGCAGAGAGCTGTGAGAGTACAGGAACTCCAAGCCAACCGACAACGTTGCCCACATCCTCCCTACCAACCAGGTCAACGGGTCTGGCTTTCAACAAGGGACCTCAAGCTGCGGCTACCCTGCAGGAAGCTCAGCCCCAAGTATGTTGGTCCTTTCAAGATTCTGAAGCAAATAAATGAGGTGACATACCAATTAGAGCTTCCTGCTAACTACCATATCTCTCCATCCTTTCATGTTTCCCTCCTCAAACCGGTCCACCCAGGAGCTGACCCTGAGGCTCAAGAGCCACCACCACCACTGGACATTGATGGAACTCCTGCTTACAAGGTGAATGAGTTACTAGACTCAAGATGAAGAGGGGGTCAGCTCCATTACTTGGTGGACTTGGAGGACTACAGACCTGAGGAGAGATCGTGGGTAGCCGCCCACGACATCCTGGACCCTTCTCTCATCGACGACTTTCATCGTGCCAAACCCGACAGACCAGCGCCCAGACCACAGGGACTTCCACGTCGAGTGCCAGGAGGCGCTCCTAGAGGAGGAGGTTCTGTAACGCCACACCAGCAGAGGGAGCCCTCACCTGAGTACTGACTGTGTCTCTTCCTCACATCTAACCTCGAGGGCATAAAGTGTGAGCACTGTGATTTATTTTCCATCAAGGTGTTCCCTAATCCTAATATTCCAAATAAGAGGTCGTGATAAAATGGAGTCAGCTAAAAGTTTAATTGAAATTAAATTACTTTGCACACCAAAAAGACAGAACATGCAGAAAACTTTCAGCCACATCACTGGACACCGTCGTTGGGCCAGTTGTGTGAATCTTACAGGACAGAGTGTTTGTACTGTAATATTGTACATGATGAGTCAGATGTTTACAGACCTGTATGAGGTGGAGATGATCGTCAGTGCATGAGATCTGCTCCAGCTCAGTGTTTCTCTTCTTCAGCTCAGTGATTTCCTGCTGCAGCTCTTTAATGAGATCTTCAGCCTGTTTCTCTGCTTCTTTCTGCTGTTCCTCCATCATCTTGAGCAGCTCAGACTGACATCGCTCAATGGAGCGGATCAGATCATTGAAGAGCTCAACACTGGAGGATTTCTCTTTCTCTGTGTTTCTCTGATAAATGAGAACAGGTAAAAGTTCTATTTGTTTATACACTGCTCAAAAAATGAAAGGAACACTTTTTAATCAAAGAATAGCATCAAGTCAGTTAACACCCTGTGCATTTCACAGATAAGAGCAGGTTCACCCTGAGCATGTGACAGACATAAAAGGGTCTGGGGAAGCCGTTGAGAACGTTATGCTGCCTGTAACATTGTTCAGCATGATCGGTTTGGTGGTGGGTCAGTGATGGTCTGGGGAGGCATATCCACCTCTACTGGCTATACATTGGCACTTTGACTGCCATTAGGTATCGGGATGAAATCCTTGGACCCATTGTCAGACCCTACGCCGGTGCAGTGGGTCCTGGGTTCCTGCATGACAATGCCCAGCATTATGTGGCGAGAGTATGCAGGCAGTTCCTGAAGGATGAATGAAATTGATACCATTGAATGGCCCCTATGCTCACCTGACCTAAATAGAACACCTCTGGGACATTATGTTTCGGTCCATCCGACGCCGTCAGGTTGCACCTCAGACTGCCCAGGAGCTCAGTGATGCCCTGGTCCAGATCTAGGAGGAAACACCCCAGGACACCATCCGTCGTCTCATTAGGAGCATGTGGGGGCCATACAAACTAGTGAGTACCATTTTGAGTTCCTGCAATGAAATTTCAGCAAAATGGACTAGCCTGCTGAATAATTTTTCACTTTGATTTTTGGGGTGTCTTTGAATTCGGTCCTCTGTATGTTGATAATTTTCAATTCCATCAAACGATGTGGCATCCTTTCATTCCAAACACATTACCCAGTCCATAACAGTATAGATATCCAGCATGATATTTTTCCCCACTGAGATCTGATGTGTTTTTAAAGTGTTCCTTTCATTTTTTTGAGCAGTGTATATTATGTATTACATATTATTTAAAGGGATTGTTCAACCCAAAATAAAAATTCTCTCATCATCAGTTACCTGCATGTCACTTAAAATGCGTAATTTTCAGTGGAATACAAAAAACACTCAAGTGCACCAAGATTTGTGCTCTATGGGAAAAAATAACTTGAGGGTTACTGGCAGAACTCTCAATTTAATTCAATGTATTTATTAATTAGATTGAAATATGATGGTGCATAACATTTTTTGAGATATATTTTTTGGTAGGATAGTTAAACAGAAAGTGAAATGGAGAGGGGGATTGAAAAGGACCATGAGTCTGGAAATGAACTCTGATTGATCAAAGCACAAACCTTTCTCAGCTCTACTGAGTGTTTGATCTCTTGAATCTTCTTCATTCTGTCCTGGATCATCTGATGAATGTCAGTCTGTCTCTGAACCAGCTGATCCTACATACAGAGAAAAACATTTATCACTGAATTTATGTTTCCATCTTCTGACAGTCTTATTTGAATTTTTCTTTTTAAACCATTTAAAGATCATACGAATTCAAAATTATTATTATTACCTTCTTCTCTTGACTCTCCTCCTCTATAGGAACAGTGTTGTGAGTCCTGTGTTCTCCTTCAGTGCAGGACAGACAAATACACGTCCAGGGCCTGAAATTAACACCCGACCACGCGCCAAATGCGGGTGAATTTTGCAATTGGCGGGTAAAACTGCCAATCTACCTGCCACATTGGCGGGTAGCCAATGAGAATTGAGTGATTCATTAGTTGTTGTTTTTTGCGTCTGTTGTTTTTTTTTTTTGTTTTGTTTTTTTTTAAAGTCCGCCATTTCGTTGGATATTAGCTCAAAATGTGGCGGCACATTACTGGGGTAAAGAGGCCATCTGAAACGAACAACCAACAAAAAGATGAGGATGAGTCAAAGAAAAGTAAAAGACGACGTTTTAATTCAAAGTGGACAATTGGCGACAATGGCAAGGTTCGTGAGTGGCTGATTTATGACAGCAGTACAGACGAAATGTACTGCAGTGACTGCCGTATGTATGGCTCAGAGAAAGCGAAGTCAAATCCTTTTGTAATCGGGACTAAAAATTTAAAATTAGAAGCAATTAAGGACCACGAGTCATCAAAAAGCCACCTACACACGATAAGTTGCAAAATAGCAAAGACTGCGCTTCCGGAGGAGACCGCTGCGGTCAAGGCACTGACGTCCATGAAAGCAGCGCAGTTTGAGAGGATGCGACTCCTGTTTCGGAACGTTCACGCGATCGGCAAGAAGATGAGGCCCTTCTCTGACTACGTTTGGATGTGCGAGTAAGTATTAATCTGTTGGTGAGATGGGATGAGATGAGATAAAGCAAAGCTGACGTTGGTTATGGTACAATGACAGTTACACAGATGTGTGTGCGTGTGTATGTTGAGTTGGGAACCAGTGAGAAAATGTCCGGTACCCGGTAACTTTACCAGTAATATTAATATTAATTTAGTTCTGCTTAACGGTTCCTGAAGGCTGTAATTAACAGTTGCCAGACTAAATCAGCCATCAACACAGCCGTGTGTGATTTGTTTACATACGAGCTGCGGTAACTTAGGTCTAACTTATATCTGTTGAGTTAGCACGGTGTGTGTGTGTGTGTATACCCGTTTTTCTATCCCGGTGGGGACCTCAACCTGAATGCACACAGACTCATGGGGACTCGAGTCGTGTCACAGTGGGGACCTAAATAGAGGTCCCATGCGTACACAAGCTTATAAATCATACAGAATGAGTTTTTTTGGAAATGTAAAAATGCAGAAACCTTTCTGTGATGGGTAGGGTTAGTGTAAGGAGATAGAATATATCGTTTGTACAGTATAAAAACTATTAAGTCTATGGAGAGTCCCCACAAAGATAGTGAACCAGACGTGTGTGTGTGTGTGTGTAGGTGCGTGCGTGCGTGCATGCGCTGGCATGCATGTGTTATCAAGCTAACTGTGAATTGTCATTGTTTCTGTAGGGTGGATGAACAGAAAGGGTTAGCTGTAGGGAAGACATACAGAAATGCAAACCAAGCCCAAGTCTTCATGCACTACATAGCAGAGGTTGAAAGGAGGAAGGTAAAGGAGGAGATATCTGCCACCAAGTTCATCTCCATAATGGCAGATGGATCCACAGACAGTAGTGTAATGGAAGAAGAGTTGGTCTACACTAGAATGAGCAGAGCAGGAAAAGTCAAGGTGCAGTTTGTGGGGATCCAGGCATTGAAAAAGGCAGATGCAGCACATATAACAGATGCAATATGCTCCCAGATGTCTGCAGTCAGTGGTGGTGAGGAGGAATGGAAGGAAAAGCTAGTTGCTTGTGGGACAGATGGAGCGGCCGTTATGACAGGATCCAAGACAGGAGTTGTCAGCAGGCTTCGTGGGGAAAGGACGTACATTTTAGGAGTCCACTGCATGGCACACCGCCTTGAGTTGGCATTTAAAGATGTAATGAAGACCAACAGTCATTGTAGGAAAGTTGAGGACCTCTTGACTGGCCTGTTCACCCTCTATCACAGGAGCCCACTGAACAGAGCCAAATTAAAGGACAGTTTCTCAGTGCTAGGGATAAAACCACTGATGCCCACCAGAGTAGGAGGTACAAGGTGGGTCTCTCACCTATTGAGGGCCTTGGACCATTTCTTAAGGGGGTTTAAGGGGATTGTTCAGCACCTTGAGCAGGTAAGTAGTAGCTTATAGGTACTGTTGTATATTATTTATCTGTCAACATTTTGATTTAACATGTCAAATGCAGTTCTTCCATTTCCAGTTTAATTAATTTTGTTCTTGTTTTCTAAAGATGCAGTCACCAGACGATGAAGGGGTAAATGCTGCTCAACAGAGCAAGGCACGAGGGTTCTACAAGCTGGTGACAGATGGAGATACTCTTAAGTTCAGCAGTTTCCTGCATGATACGTTGACTCATCTTAGCAACCTGTCAGTGAAATTGCAGCAGTCATGTTTAACAGTAGCTGACGTCCACAGTTGCCTGACTTCCACCCAGGCTGTGATCCTCAAATACAAATACAGGTAATTATATTATAATTATATGATTTAATAATTATATTGATTACTGTTTATAGTTTAAAAAGTGTTATCAAATCTTTGCTTCAGCTTAAAAATTGGTTTTCTCATTCCTAAAACCTAGTCCAATTTTACCTCCTAATATTTGACCTCCCTCTTGTCATGACTCTGTCTTGACACACATGTATTAAATTAATTTATTCTGATAAAGGCAAAACGCTCTTTACTCACACAGCATGTATCCAATGAACCACTCATTGTGATTGTATTGTAATGATTAAAACTGTAAAGTCTTGATGTACAAATCCTTTTGAAAAAAGTAAACTAAAACTTAAAACTTTGACTACAGACCTGGACCGATGCTGAGGAAGGTGTTGGATTCCAACACTTACATGGGTGTTAACCTGAGACATAGTGACACCAGCCACATGATGGCTAACAAAGACAAACTTCTGGACAAGCTGTCCGACAGCATGGACAACAGATTTGGGGATGTGGAGTCTGGAATCCTGAGCGATACAAAGATAGTGAGCTTCCAACAATGGCCTGATCCAGAAAACAGTGCAGGTTAGCATCTCAAAGCAACTTGCAATAACTTAATGTACAATTTTTTTCTAATGCCAGAGAGCAGTATGATTTTCTATTATTAAAGAACACAACTTTAAAAATGGTCAAAATGTTACACTCAAAACAACATACACTTCTACTACAAACTTTTAAAATAATCTTTTTATATAATTTCAGACTTTGGTGATTCAGAAGTGGACAGGCTCACAAGTCACTTCAAGCCGATATTGATCTCTTCTGGAGTTGATGTCGATCTGATTGCAGACCAGTGGACCATCATCAAGTCCTGCCTCTACAAGGAGCCACAGACACTGGAGAAAATCACCTGGGCTGAAGTTAACAGGATGCTGAGGGAGACATGCCCTGACTTCCTGGACCTTGTGGATCTGGTGTTATGCATGCCTGCATCAACAGCAGACTGTGAGCGTGGGTTTAATGTAATGAAGATGGTGAAGTCTGATTGGCGGTCCAGTCTCAAATGTGAGACACTGTCTGACCTGCTCTTTGTCCATCTGTCATCCCCCTCAATCAAAGACTTTGACCCTAGCACAGCAGTTGAGATGTGGCATGCCAGCAGCATACGGTCAAGGAGACCAGACCTCATGAAGATGCAGCAGCAGTGGAGGAAGAGGAGTGCATCTGCTCCTTTTTTGTGGACTCAGATTAGCAGCAGTCAGTATATATGAATATGACATATGACTATGTCTGTGACACAGCAAATCAATGAATTAAAAAGATTTAAAAAATTATAGTCTAAGAGTTATTATTACTTATAATGATTTCGTTAATAACTTGACAGCACTTAAATGTGTATTCTTACAAGTTAAAGAACAATGTTTGTGTGATTTCTATTTTTCACCTTTACGAGGCAAAAAAAACCAAAACAAAAAAACTGGCTGGTAAAAAGTTACTGTGGCAGGTGGATTTTTAAATCCACCTGCCACAGTGGCTGGTGGTCAAAAAAGTTAACTTCAGGCCCTGTACACGTCTGATCATCTCTGCAGAACATCTCCAGAGGTCTCTCGTGTTTCTGGCATATATAATCCTCCAGATTTTCCACAGCGTTGATCAGTGTGTGTTTCTTCAGACGTGGGACTCTGAGATGAGGCTCCAGATGATCATCACAGTAAGAGCTTTGACACATCAGGCAGGACTTCACAGCTATCTGCTTTCTTTTATTGCAGATGTCACAGAACACTTTAGATTCTCCTAGATTGAGCTTCTCCTTAAAGTGTTGCACAACCTCTCTGAGTGTTGAATTAATCTTGAGATCAGGTCTTCTGCTGAATCTTTCTTTACAGAATGGACAGAAGTAGGTCTGTGTGTCCGTCCAGCACTTGCTCAGGCAGGTTCTGCAGAAGTTGTGTCCACATGAAGTGGTGACTGGATCAGTGAACACTTCCAGACAGATGGAGCACTGGAGCTCCTCATTTAGTTCTGGACCACTGGAGGATGCCATGACTGAAAAGAAAATGATAATATATCATCTACATTGCTGAAGAGAGCAACTTTCATAATTAAATGCACTGAATAAATTAGGCTATGGATGTTGCATGTTAAATACTATTATAAATAACAATGATTATTTATGTACCACTGTTTATATGTCAGAATGTCAGACCCGCCTCCAACACTAACCCTAACCACACCGAGCCTATAAGCTCCACCACTAACTTCTGGTCTGATTGCTGGTCTGTACTTTCAGCTCTGTGGCACTGCAGTTGGGTACTATTAAGTGGTAGAAAAACAACTGAAGGTACTAAATACAGAAACTAAATATTTAGAGTTTGGTTTAATAACTCCATTTTGATTAATTTGAGTAAAAAGTTGTTTTCTTTACCAAGAAAGTGGCAAGATGAAAACCACTATTTTCTTTTTCAAACTTTCACATAGCATCTTTTGGTTATAAAAACATTAAAAATTTAAATCTACATTTTGATTTTAAAAAAGTTTATTATAAAAACGTATTATTTTTTTCCCCAAAATGCAATAAATCCATAACACTTTTTATTTTTTTCAAAATGCAATTAATCAATCAATATAAAAGTTATTTTCAAATTGAAAATACACAACAAAGTAAGTTGATTCACATATATGACAGTGTCTGAACTTTGCCAATATTTATCTTATATGCAGACATTTTACTAAAATCATTCAGCCGTCGCTCCCAAAATGAATTCAACGGGTCATCTTGGTAATGTTATAAATTATTTGTCATTGCCGATTAAAGAGTATCTGGCACCACCGCACGGTTAAATAAATACATTTGCCGAGTACATTGGTATTAAAAACGGCTTTTTAAAAAAGCCTTCAATGTTTACAGTGGGTGGAATGGTGCGCTGTGATTGGTTGAGCATATCGCGTTCTGCAGAAAAAGGAGACGTTTTGTAAAGAAAGGGAGAAAACATGACAGAATAACACGATGGATATCGCATTTTGCACAAAATTAATAAAGTACTTTTCAATACCGACCAGATACAATACTGATTTTGGCAGAAAATTTCACTGAACTTTGTTTATTCTGTCTGCAGTTCAAGTACTTCTGTTTCTGATATGTGGGATGAACACAAACTATAATTTTACCAACATAGGCCTACTTCTTCATGCTATTAAACTAGTTATACTTATAATTCCATCACTTACCTTTGAGTGAATATCAGATTTGATCGTTAATTTCAGAGATGTTGTTTTTAAGAAGCTTCCAGTTCACCTGTTAAGTTTCACTTTCTCTGAAGTCTTTACACACGTGCAGCGATGTCATATAGCTCTGCCCATAATCAAAAATATGAATCAGTTCCTAATTCATCTCTGCTGAGTGCGTAACAGTGTAATAAATATATAGACAGACTATATGTGTAGTTTTGTTTAGTTCCTTAATGCCCACTGTACGACGAGCGCACACGTCACGATCCTGAAGCGCGAATCTCAGACATTTAAATTTCAACGGTTATTTTGGCGGTCCGTCTGAGGAGATTCTGCCGATTTATCAAACTAAAATATGTGAGTATTGCTTTATTGCATTTTTTTGTCAGAACAATGTAAATAAATTTATGAAATTCTCGTCAACAGTTTATTCTCAGTGCAGCACAGAAGAAGACCATTTTTCAAATATGCTTACGATATAGTGTGGAGTACTATTTGTTTGCTCTGAGTCTGGACGGTGTGTGCGGTTCAGATAGTGAAGGAGCTGAAAACGATATGAAGGGTGTTGTGTTTTCTGGTCCATACTCCCAGTAGGTGGCGCTAATGCACTATTTTGTAGTCTAAGTTCTGTTAACGAAACGAAGCAGCAGCAGCCCACTTGTTGAAAGTTCACATTTGCTCACAGATTCAGAAGAAATTTCATAGTAGGCTATGAATATCATGTCTAAAAAGTAAACGTTTTAAATGAAGGAGACGATATATGTCAGTCCATGCTGGATATTAATGGTTTAATCACAGAAATGAAGAGAGAGAAGGCGTCACTGGACATAAAGTTGATGGAGAGAAACCACAAGCTTCCGAGGTTTGTACAGGATAATGATTTATTTCATTCTATACCTTAATTACTGTTTGTGTTTGTCTTTACAGTATTTTATTTCGTTCTGCTTTCATAATTTGACTAGTTGATTTGATTCTCACAATTCAAACTTCTAACTCAGTTGGAGTTAAAGTTGATGAAGAGAAACCACGTTCCAGAACCCGCTGTCACAAGTGTTGAGGAACGTTTTGTTCCGGATAGAGGGATTGGGAATGCAGAGCATCAGAAAGATCCCGTATGGGTAAGACTTTCAGTGTTTAACAGCAGTTTATTTCAGCTGTGACGTGTTCATGCACTTTAGATTTGTTTAAAAACATAAATTGTACTACATTAAATATGATATTTAAAGAGTGAAAATCTTCCAGAGTTGATATTGTGTTTCTGTCTGTCAGTGTTGTGGAGAAGCTTGCGACGGTTACACTGATGGAGAAGTTTGTTCCCACCGTCTCCGGCTCTCAGAAGCTCCTGGCATCGATGGACTGCCGTCAGCTCACTCAGGTTCACGGATTCACCGATATTGTGGTCAAACCAAAGTGAAAAACTCTTTCATTGTGAAGCTTTCTAATGCTCTCACTTCTCTTGAAGAATATTTACTAGATTTAATGGCATCTATGCTAAATAATAATTCAGTATTTTCATTCACAACTGATGAAAGTCAACAATAAAGATCCTGTTTTATTCATATCCTGTCTGTTGTTTATTGTGTGTGAGCAGATGTTCATCATTCTCCAATCTGTATTGGCATAATATTTAGCAATCTGTTTAGTTTATAAACAATATCAGTTATAGAATTGAACTCTTGTCTTTATTCAGATGCTGCAGTTAATACAATATACAGTAAATCAAGAACCATAATATTTCACAAGTAATTCAATTCAACAGCTGAAGAAGAGAAGAAAATGGCTTCAGAGTTTTCTTTACAAAATAATATGTAGAAGCACTTTTGGAAATGTTGCATATTATGTAAAATTTCACCATATAATATTATATCAATTTATATAAAATTTCATAGTAGATTTGAAAAGCAAAAACAAAGTATAAATGAAAGAGAATCTTGATTAGAAATATAAAGACACATTTTGGCCATTCAAATGTAGCCGTGATGAAGTATATTTTTTTCAAACAGCATAAAACTCACAAATATTTCATTATACAGTCATGGCCAGAATTATTGGCACCCTTCTTAAATATGATCAAAGATGGATGTAAAAATACATATGATGTCACCAAAATGTCCTGTATTGTCCGCACCTGTTCTCGTTAGTCCCTGATTAGTTAACTTCCTCCACCTGTGCCTGTTTAACTCCCTCATCACACATAATGAATTGTTTATCCTTTTGATCTTTCATTCAAATTATTTGTAAAAAAATCTAACAATTTATGAAATGAATGTTTTTCTCCAAAACACACTGGCCACAATTTTTGTAATTTTTAATGAGTAAAATATCTCTGAAATATATTCCCATATTTACAGTTTTTAGTAGTTTTTTTTTTTTTTTACTTCAATGAAAGGTGAGATTTTTGTTTAATAAAAGATAAAAAGGATTAACAATGCAGATTTATTTTCACAGCCGCCTTTGCTCATATTTACCAATATTTATTGCCAATAATTCTGACTATGATTATAATTGATGTTTTGTCAGTGACTGATTTTTTTAAAGGGCCTAAATATACAGGGTTTTTTTTTGGGGGGGGGGGGGGGGGGGGCACTTGTACACATTTTGTCAGTCACATATTAATTTCTTTAAAATCACAAGTAAAATGTACTTGATTGTGGTTAGTGGTTTTTATTTATATATTCTAAAATCATCACATCCGTATTTAATCTTTTCAGATTTGATGTTTTTAGTTTGTTTCAGTTGACAGGTGTGATGATCAGTGGCTTTGAGTTTTTACCTTCTTCATTAAGCCATGGGCTGAAATATGGATAGAGTTTGTCAGTGAAAGTCTGACCAGTGAAAGAGTAGATATGAGATCTGGAGTCCACGTCATAAAAAGAGACCAGACCCTCCTCATAATCCACAAACACTCCCACCTTCTCAGGTTTCACACTCAGAGATAAAGAGACAGGTGGACTTTCAGCAGCTGAATATTGATTCTGATTCCTCAGAATCACAGTCCAGAATCCATTATCAGGAGTCAGTGTGATCTTCCCCTTCCTGTTAATGGATTCTCTGGCCACTCCTAAATCCCAATTAGTCTTTCCCTTCACCTGCACCTCATAGTAAAATCTCCCTGAACTGAATCCCTGCTTTGCCAGAACAATTACACAAGTATCAAATCTCTTTGGGTTTTCTGGGACATTCTGCTTAATGTCTCCATCATGGACTTGTTTTCCATCATCAGACAGGATGAGACGTGGATGTGCTGTATCAGGATCCAGAGTCACATCCACTGAGAGAGATCAGACATTATCAATCAACTTCATTTTCAGATGTACAGTATATAATAAATTATAAACAAAGTATTGTCAGTGTATTGAAGAAAATGGTGTCAGTCACTGTACCTGCAAACTTCTGCACAGACTTCAACTCTGTGAACACTGATGACAATATAATGATGAATTATTATAGGAATAATTTCAGGTCAACAGTCACTGTATCTCTATTGGCAGCATCATAATAATGTAGTGATTTCTGGTTATGTATTATTGTTTGTACATGGATAGTTATGTCATGTCTCTAAAGTAAGTTAAAGTAATACTGCAGTAACTGGTTATGGCATAAGTTAAAGTTTGGATTTAACTTCACATAGACTAGGTTTAGTAAGTGATTTTATCATACCAGTTTAATGCTAACATTGCAAGTTTAAGTTATATTGTGGTTATTTTTTGAAACATTGTGAATGTTTGCAGACAGAGATTAAATAATTGTGATGACCAGCAGCAGGTCACCAATGCTAAAATGTTATAATTTACACTTTATTTTAAGGTGTCTTTGTTACACTGTAATTAAACATTTAAGTGCTGAGCAATATTAAGTAACTACTTGTTCTTACTGTAGGGTTAGGATTAGGGTTTGGTTTGCTTTGGTTAGGATTAGTTGCAGCATGTAATTATGCATCATTAGGGGCCAAGCACCGAAGGTGCGAAGGCACCTCTTGTAATCGTTACTTTTTTTATTATTATTCTTCTGCTCTGGAAGAATATGCTAAAAAGTTGTGAAATTTGGCACACTGGTAGAGGACAGTCACAACTGTGTCCATAGCCAATTTGGAGTCTCTAACTCAATCCCTCTAGCGCCACCACCTGTCCAAAATTTCACTCATGTTTATGCTAATAACTTTTGAACCGTAAGGGCTAGAAACAACATTCTTCTTTTTTTTCACTGATTCCTTGGCTAAAGCTAAAGCGTTTCAACGCTTTCGATGCACCATGTGTCATCATTTTCCATCATGAAAATTTTCCCACCATTTTGATTTTTCCGAAAAAGCTACTTTTTCTTACTCCGATTTTCATGAAAATTTAATCAGATCATCTTCAGACTATACTTGCAAAAAGTTATCAATAGCTTTTTGATAGATCCATCCGTTCTCGAAAACAACTCGAATGAATTTGACGAAAATCTCGCCAAATCAGACTTGAGGCTATATCTCCAAAGTGATTAACATATTCAGACCAAACTTGGTACATTTCATCACAAGCATGACCTGAGGCAACATGCAGTGTTTCGGCGCAGCAACACCTACTGGTCTGGAGATACCACAAATGGCTATTTTTGCTTATAACTTCTGATGGATTTGTCCAAGAATCATAAATTTGGAAACAAACATAAGTTTGTTAGATTCGGGGCATCATGCTGAGTCGAATAATATCAAATTTTACCATATCAGCCATTTTGGCCATCGGACACTTTGAATTTTGCGCTAAAATGCTGTATTTTACGAACGCATTAGCGTATCGTTACAAAACTCAAAATGGGTCATCAGCACGATGTCCTGAAGGAGCCTGAGAAGTTTCGAAACAGCGCCACCTAGTGGTAAAATCATATATTCAAATGCTTATAACTTTGGGTGTGGTCGACCCATTTTAACGGGAGTCATCTCCTTACACTCCTGAATCCCTACTGAGTCCAACTATACCAAACGTGCTAGGTTTCGACTTATGGTTTTTTCGCCATGTTAAATTTTGAACTTTTTTTAACTAGTCCTAGATGATTTGTTTGATTTTTATGAAAATCAAATCAGATCATCTTCAGTCCATGCTGACAAAAAGTTATCAAAAGCTTTCTGATAAACTCAACCAATCTCAAATAACACGCAAATTAATTTAATATAGAGCACCCAATTTGGACTCAAGGCTGTATCTCTGCAATGCTTTATCATATTCAGACCAAACTTGGTACATGTCTTCCCAAGCATGACCAAAAAACTACATGCTGAGTTTCAGTACAGCGCCACCTACTGGTCTGGAGATACAAAAAAAATACTATTTTTGCTTATAACTTCAGATAGGTTTGTCCAAAAATCATAGATTCGGGGTCTTTTTAGATTCGGGGCATCATACTGAGTCGGATGATATCCAATTTTCCCATATCGGCCTATTTTGAATTTAGTTCGAAAATACTGTATTTTATGAACGCATTAGCGTATCGTTACAAAACTCAGATTGGGTCATCAGCACAATGCCCTGAAGGAGCCTGAGAAGTTTTGGACCAGCACCACCTAGTGTTTTTTTTTCATATGCTTATAACTTTTGATCTAGTTGACTTATTTTCACGGGAGTCATATCCTTAGTGAGTGTCATTGTCACCTCACTATGATCATACCACATTAATTTGGTCACAGCGCCACCTATTGGTCAAAAGAGATAAATCTTTATTATTGACTGTATATATCAATTTTCAGCTCTTTTGCCTAAAATGATCTTAATATGTCTTTAATTTCTCATTGTTGCAGTTGGTCTGATGCTCCCAGCCATGTTGGCTGGCTTGTTGTGCCGCTTTTTGCATGGCCCCGTAATTGCTGCTTGCAGCTATATTTTATAGTTATTACCATACTAACTACATATAACAGTGACACTATAAAATAAAGTGACACTATAAAATAACCCTTTTATCACATATAGTCCTTGAAAATTTATTTTATTAGATAGTTACTAACAAAAATATCTATACACTGTATTTGATATTCACATACCAGTTTGACTGAGTTTTTCATTTAGCTTCCTATCTAGAGTTTTCCTCAGTTCAGTCAGAGCTCTTTTCAGAGAGTTCACATTCACATCAGAGTCAATCCGGATCTCAGTCCAGTTCTTGGTGTGTGGACGACTGGACAGGGATGAGCACATCTACAGCAGGAGAGAGAGATGTCACACTTATTCAGTTATCTTATCTTAGTTTCACTTTCATGAACTTTTAGTTTGCGCAGCGTTGTTTCCTTTTTCCTTTGTTTGTTACTATGGTTACAGATTAATCACACCTTGTATTCTGTTCATTATCTGTGTAGATTTAAGTTCCTGTGAGTTCTCATTTCACTGTGAGTTATTGTTTGTGTAACGCTTGTGCTTAGACACACTGTCTCATGGACTTTGACTATCTGAGTTTGTTTTCTTATTAAATCCTTTTGTTTTAGGAATCCCTTGACTCATCTTCATCTTTGGGCTTTTAGTAGCATGACAAGAGGACAGTTAAATGTGTTATGTTTATATTTTTAAAGAAGTTAATTCAATATTTTTTAGGCAGGATTGAGGCAAGAAACCCCAGATGAATAGTGTAAAATATCCAAAGTGTGGATAATACCATACCACCCCCAGTTGATTGAATACTTTAAGAATTGTTGATATTTTCTGTACTAAAACTTGCACTAAATAAATGACAAAAGTGTTTGTCCTGTAATATTGTACATGATTAGACAGATGTTCAGACCTGTATGAGGTGGAGATGATCATCAGTGTGTGAGATCTGCTCCAGCTCAGTGTTTCTCTTCTTCAGCTCAGTGATTTCCTGCTGCAGCTCTTTAATGAGATCTTCAGCCTGTTTCTCTGATGCTTTCTGCTGTTCCTCCATCATCTTCAGCTGCTCAGACTGACATCTCTCAATGGAGCGGATCAGATCAGTGAAGAGCTCAACACTGGAGGATTTCTCTTTCTCTGTGTTTCTCTGATGAATGAAAACAGGTAAAAGTTCTGTTTGTTAATATATTACATATTACATATTGTACATGTACATATTACATCATCAATTAACCGCATATCACTTAAAATGCGTAATTTTCAGTGGAATACAAAAGACACTCAAGTGCAATACACTAAGATTTGTGAAATATGAGAAAAAATAAAGTGTTTAGAACTTGAGGGTTACTGGCAGAACTCTCAATTTAATTCAATGTCTTTATTGATTAGATTGAAATATTATGATGCATAACATTTTTTGAGATATATTTTTTGGTAGGATAGTTAAACAGAAAGTGAAATGGGAGAGGGGGATTGAAAAGGACCATGAGTCAGGAAATGAACTCTGATTGATCAAAGCACAAACCTTTCTCAGCTCTACTGAGTGTTTGATCTCTTGAATCTTCTTCATTCTGTCCTCGATCGTCTGATGAATGTCAGTCTGTCTCTGAACCAGCTGATCCTACATACAGACAAAAACACACATTTATCACTGAATTTATGTTTCCATCTTCTGACAGTCCTGTTTGATTTTTTTCTTTTTAAACCATTTAAAGAGCATGCAAATTCAAAATTATTATTATTACCTTCTTCTCTTGACTCTCCTCCTCTATAGGAACAGTGTTGTGAGTCCTGTGTTCTCCTTCAGTGCAGGACAGACAAATACACGTCTGATCATCTCTGCAGAACATCTCCAGAGGTCTCTCATGTTTCTGGCATATATAATCCTCCAGATTTTCCACAGCGTTGATGAGTTTATGTTTCTTTAGACGTGGGACTCTGAGATGAGGCTCCAGATGAGTCTCACAGTAAGAGCTTGGACACGTCAGGCAGGACTTCACAGCTTTCTGCTTTCTTTCATCACAGATGTCACAGAACACCTCAGATTCTCCTAGATTGAGCTTCTCCTTGAAGTGTTGTGCAACCTCTCTGAGTGTTGTATTAATCTTGAGATCAGGTCTTCTGCTGAATTTTTCTTTACAGAGCGGACAGAAGCAGGTCTGTGTGTTCGTCCAGCACTCGCTCAGGCAGGTTCTGCAGAAGTTGTGTCCACATGGAGTGGTGACTGGATCAGTGAACACTTCCAGACAGATGGAGCACTGGAGCTCCTCATTTAGTGCTGGACCACTGGAGGATGCCATGACTGAAAAGAAAATGATAATATATCATCTACATTGCTGAAGAGAGCAACTTTCATAATTATATGCACTGAATAAATTAGGCTATGGATGTTGCATGTTAAATACTATTATAATTAACAATGATTATTTATGTACCACTGTTTATATCAAAGTCAAAGAATGTCAGACCATCCACCAACACTAACCCTAACCACACCGAGCCTATAAGCTCCACCACTAACTTCTGGTCTGATTGCTGGTCTGTACTTTCAGCTCTGTGGCACTGCAGTTGGGTACTATTAAGTGGTAGAAATAAAACTCAAGATACTAAACACAGAAACTAAATATGTCTCTGGGAGCCACAGTACAGCAAATTTAAGAGGTTTTTTTTTTTTACAACATTTTAATACCATCATGAAAATATATTTTATAAAAGACAACAAAAAAATTAGTGGAAGTGTATTTTTTCAAACAAATAACCTACTTAATAAACATCTGTAAACACCTGTTTAATGGAGTTTTTTCACTGAACTTTGTTTATTCTGTCTGCAGTTCAAGTACTTCCTGTTTCTGATATGTGACATGAACACAAACTATAATTTTACCAACATTCTTACTGCTTCATGCTATTAAACTAGAGAACTTTCATTTTCATCACTTACCTGTGAGTGAATATCAGATTTGATCGTTAATTTCAGAGTTTCTGAAGAGAAATGTTGTTTTTAAGAAACTTCCAGTTCATCTGTTTCGTTTCACTTTTACTGGTCTTTATACACACGTGCAGTGATGTCATATAGCTCCGCCCATAATCAAAAATATGAAACAGTTCCTAATTCATCTCTGCTGAGTGTGTAAACATTGTAATAAATATACAGACAGACTATATGTGTAGTTTTGTTTAGTTCCTTAACCCTTTGAGCGGTACGGTCCCACATATGGGATTTTTATTTCTGTGCCTCTGGGCGTACGGTCCCACATATGGGATTTCGAACGTTCAGTGATGTCACATAACTGCCAGATTCAAACTGTGCTTTCGCGCTCTGGCTGCGAGACGGACGCGCGCAGCTCTTATCATATATCACAACTATGCAGTGTTTTCAGACACATAACGTTTCTTTTAAGGTTTCAGACATTTAAATACGCATAAGCACCATTAAAACAATATATTTCAAGTTTATAAAATACACACTGATGTCAGACATCAGTGGAAGGAGCAATTACAGTCCATTCAAATACAATTTGCCGACATTTATTCATATCAGACACACATAATGGGCCCAAGTAACTGTAAAGTTTACTCTATTATTCTTCCAGTTCACCAGCCACTTACTTGCATATATTTCGGGAGAAACTGATGAATTCACCTGCTGTAAATCCGACTGACAGGACTATGTGAACTGCAGCGCAAACTAAGATGGCGGCGCCCATCTCGCGTTATAGATCAAGATAAAGATCATTTATAAAGGTTTTTAAACGACAAAACACACTCACTTACACATATTTGAGGATCGGAATATCAGATAGTTGATGACATGGTAAGCAAGTTTGTGAATATTTTAAATAAACAAGGAAAAAGAAAATAATAGCGATCCATCTGTCATACAGTGTTATTGTGGCTGCGTTCAGCGCTCGTGACACGCATGACGCGTCGCTATGGAAACATTAAAGGCAAACGTTCTAAAATAACGGTCGCCTTAAAAAAAACTCACTCTGGGGGGACAGTTAGAATATTTTAAACTCACCGTTGAAAGGGTTAATGACGACGAGTGCACACGTCATGATCCTGAAGCGCGAATCTCAGCCATTTAAATTTCAACGGTTATTTTGGCGGTCCGTCTGAGGAGATTCTGCCGATTTATCAAACTAAGATATGTGAGTATTGCTGTATTGCATTTTTTGTCAGAACAATGTAAATAAATGTATGAAATTCTCGTCAAGTGTTTATTCTCAGTGCAGCACAGAAGAAGACCATATTTTAAATATGCTTACAATATTGTCGAGTACTATTTGTTTGCTCTGAGTCTGGACGGAGTGTGAGGTTCAGATACTGAAGCTGAAAACGATATTGGTGTTGTGTTTTCTGGTCCATACTCCCAGTAGGTGGCGCTAATGCACTATTTTGTAGTCTAAGTTCTGTTAACGAAATGAAGCAGCAGCAGCCCACTTGTTGAAAGGAGTTCACATATTGCTCACAGATTCAGAAACTTCATAGTGTGAATATCATGTCTAAAAAGAAAACGTTTTAAATGAAGGAGACAATATATGTCAGTCCATGCTGGATATTAATGGTTTAATCACAGAAATGAAGAGAGAGAGAAGGCGTCACTGGAGGTAAAGTTGATGGAGAGAAACCACAAGGTGAACGGAGAGGTTTGTACAGGATAATAATTTATTTCATTCTATACCTTAATTACTGTTTGTGTTTGTCTTTACAGTATTTTATTTCGTTCTGCTTTCATAATTTGACTAGTTGATTCAATTCTCACAATTCAAACTTCTAACTCAGTTGGAGGTAAAGTTGGAGAGAAACCACGTTCCAGAACCCGCTGTCACAAGTGTTGAGGAACGTTTTGTTCCGGATAGAGGGATTGGGAATGCAGAGCGTCAGAAAGATCCCGTATGGGTAAGACTTTAAGTGTTTAACAGCAGTTTAATTTCAGCTGTGACGTGTTCATGCACTTTAGATTTGTTTAGAAACATAAATTGTACTATATTAAATATGATGTTCAGAGAGTGAAAATCTTCCAGAGAGTTGATATTGTGTTTCTGTCTGTCAGTGATGAGGAGAAGCTTGCGACGGTTACACTGATGGAGAAGTTTGTTCCCACCGTCTCCGGCTCTCAGAAGCTCCTGGCATCGATGGACTGCCGTCAGCTCACTCAGGTTCACGGATTCACCGATATTGTGCTCAAACCAAAGTGAAAAACTCTTTCATTGTGAAGCTTTCTAATGCTCTCACTTCTCTTGAAGAATATTTACTAGATTGAGAGTCATTTACACTTAATAATAATTCTGTACCAGTGCTTCCCACAGGTATGCGGTTGTAGCTGGGTAGAAAATCCTCCTATTACCCACAGAACAAAAAAGGTCTACTACATGTGACAAACAACAAATAATGTATGATTTTTAACAATATTTTTATTTATTGAAATTCATTTTAATTACATATGCTACTATTACATTTAATTACATACTAATATTATGCATTATTATGCATTGTAAATTATGCAAAATTACAGCATTTAAATGGAAGAGTTCTCCTTGCTTTGTCATATAGTGTCTCTCTCAGTGAATGGGAGACAAATCTATATATTTCTGAATAATATGTGTTTCTTCCTGTGGGGGAGCATCCCAGCCAGAGGCTACAATAGTTTACTATGAATTAAATGGAAATCAAATTAAATACAATTTATTGTGAAACAAAAAATACCAATAATGCCCAGAAGAAGAAAAAAAAAAACTGCATGTGACTTTTAAATATAAACAAGCCCAAAATACACAGGGACTCTTGTTTTGAAATGTCTATACTATTGCAGGATGATCCTTCAGATGAGAGAGATATATTATGCATTATTACAACCATCTAAAACATACTATATAAAGGCCATGAAGTAGTACATTGTCATAATTCATCAACTTGAGTTCATTAGCAATCGCTTGGCATACATGTGTGATATTCATTGATTGAGAATAACTTTGAAGCAGTCTGAAGCACTGTTGCACAAGCCTGTGTGACATATCCACCCACTGCATCTCTGCAGCGCATGTGGGAATGTCAGCAGGAGTAAACAGATCTCACGCACACAGAATGGGCAGGTACGAAACGCATAAAGTGAGGGGAGATTTTCCACTAGTTATTAGATCGCGGATGGTTTCATTATCTCAGGCAGATAAAAAACTATAAGAGGATAAAAATAATAAAAGCAAAAATGTGTCTCCAAAATACTTGGGCAGCCGAATATATATCTGGGCGGCACGCCCAAGGAAAGTCTATATGTAGGAAGCACTGAGTACTATCAAATGAAACTAAAGTTGTGCATTGCTGTGATATACATATTATTGTTTCTTTTGAATTATGTCGTAAAAATGAGATATGTCATTAAAAAGATTATTTATAATCTTAGAATATTTCATAGCATTCATAATGGATTGCTATTTCATTAAAACAACATTTATTTCTCCTAATAACAAATATTTTCTGGTAATAACGAGATGTTATGTCATTAAACCGATATGCTTTTTCCCATTATAACAATACATTATATCATTGAAACAACATATTTTGTACAACGTGTGAAACAGCACATGCATAGTTAATCTTTTCATATTTCTTGTTACTTCATTTCAGTTGACAGGTGTGATGATCAGTGGGTTTGAATTTTTACCTTTATCATTAAAGCCTGGGCTAAAATATGGATAGAGTTTGTCAGTGAAAGTCTGACCAGTGAAAGAGTAGATATGAGATCTGGAGTCCACGTCATAAAAAGAGACCAGACCCTCCTCATAATCCACAAACACTCCCACCTTCTCAGCTTCCCCTCTCTGAGGGAAAGAGACCACTGGATTATCACAAGCTATATACTGACTCTGATTAATCAATAACAAAGACCAGATTCCATCATCAGGACTTGGGCTAATGTCCCCCTTCCTGTTAATGGATTCTCTGGCCACTCCTAAACTCCACCGAGTCTTTCCCTTCACCTGCACCTCATAGTAAAATTTCCCTGAACTGAATCCATCCTTTGCAAGAACACAAATGTCATCAAATCTCTTTGGATTTTCTGGGACGTCCTGCATAATGTCTCTATCACTGACTTGTTTTCCATCATCAGACAGGATGAGATATGGATTAGCTGTATCAGGATCCAGAGTCACATCCACTGAGAGAGATCAGACATTATCAATCAGAACAAAAATTTTCTTGTTTATAAAACGGATTATAAATTATTGTAAGTGTATTGAAGAAAACGGTGTCAATCACACTGTACCTGCATACTTCTGTACACACCCCAAACCTGTGGACACAAATGACAGTACAAGGTGATGAATACTGTATAAGAATATTTCAGATAAATGATTTTACATCTAAAATCTCTATTCACTGTAAAAACAAACCTTTAGAATCTTGAGGGAACAAAAGTCTGGCCCATTATGACTATGTCATATACTCCTGTATCGTATGTGGACAAAGTGCAAACTTCTCAAAAAATTGTATATATAGAGATACAGTCATTCTGAAGTAAAATGCTAAGTTTCTTGAATTTCTGGTGCTCAGAAGGCTAATAGCAAACTGGAAATTATCAGACATTTCAACTCTCAGATGAAGGATGTAATACTAATGTTGTCCAACAGCGGAGCCACAGAATAAGAAATCCTTGTACATCTAATCTTTTCCCATCAGTTTGAATGACTGAATAACTTAACGTGTCATTAATAATTGTATATAAATTCATATTTCTTTTTTGGAATAGCATGTATTTCATGAAGCCCTTGCATATTAGTGGATTTTTGCCTTTGCAGTAAAAACAGTAATTATATTAGAAGAAATACAATGGCAGAAATTCTTTGTTTTTTTACACTGTACTGGATATTCACATACCAGTTTGACTGAGTTTTTTATTTAGAGCTTTATGAGTTTTCTTCACTTGTCTCAGAGCTCTATGCAGTGTGTACACATTCACATCAGAGTCAATCCTGATCTCACTCCAGATATTGGTGTGTGGATGACTGCACAGGGATGAGTACATCTACAGAAGGAGAGAGAAGACTAATAAATATGTTATTTTTGTTTTTTTTTAAACAAGTTAATTCAATATGTTTTACACAGTTGAGGCAAGACACCCCAGGTGAATAGGGTAAAATATCCAGTGTTGTGTAAGTTATCTCAAAAAAGTAATTAATTACTAATTACATCATCAATGTTGTATTTAAAATACTTTAAATTACTTAAAAATATTAAAGTAATTTAATTACTCAGTAAGTAATTCAACTCATTACTAATTACTTCTTAAAATCCCTATAAACCTTTACCGGATAGACACTAGAAAATCTTTAAATAATTTAAATATGAGTCAAACATGGAATAGTTTAGCCTTTTTATAGCTTTTTAAAACATTTTAGCTTTATTAAAACATACTATGATACTTAAACATTTTTTAGTAACGAATAGGGATGTCACAATACCAAAAATCTAGTAGTCGGTACCAGTACCACCAAAAGTGCACAATACTCTATACCAAAGTCGATACCATGGTAAAAAATATTCCAAGATACAAATAAAACAATGCTATATATTTTTTCAGGTAGGTCTAATAGTTGTAGGTTAAGTAAATATACCACACAAATTGAATAATCAAATATGAACTAACTCTGCATAGTCATAACTGTGTAAATTAAATATAGATTAATCCTTATTAAAGCTTTTGTTTTGTTGTTTGATTATCATTTAATACAGACTGAATCGCTCCCCAGCCTGACAGGGAGGCATCTGTCGTTACCGACTTCTGGTGGCAACATGCCCTCAGCATCGGTCCCAAGATCCCTTTTCTCTACATAGCAAAGGTGTGAAGATCTGATCAAGCATGTTTCACTCCTAAACACATGATACAGAGATCGAGCTTGTCATCCCTAATGATGTAGTGATTATGGTCTTGGTGATGCGCTTAAGCTGTGTCACGTGACCAAGTCGTTGCCAATCAAAATGGGCATTTCCCACATGTGCTTCATACACCAGCTCACGCAGGGGTGATGCCACAGCATCAAACATCATAACGCAGTGTGGAGTTCCACTCAAAAGGGAACAATGTTTTGTCTGTAGCATCTTGCCTTAAGTCATTTACCTATTGTGATTTTATTACTGCTTCTTTATTTTCTGTATGATTTGTAAAGCATGATATAAAAAAGTCAGAACCTTTGTCTTACAATGTCTTATGCTGCGTTCACACCAGACGCGACTTGCGCGAATAAATCGCGCTATTCGCGCGTAGTTGGACGCTTGAACATTTTGAGTTTACTCGCTTCATTCGCGCGTTTAAATCCCTTCACAACAGACGTGAATTCGCGTCATGAGAGGGGCTCTCCCGCTCCTTTATGTGTCCCAGACTCTCCCACTGCTTTCTGCACACTTCCTCTGAATAAACACAACTTGTCAGTGGGAAAATAATTGTAAATTACAGCGAATAAGCTGTAGTCTTAATATATATATATATATATATATATATATAGCTCTAATTGAGTAAAGACCGTTTTTTTACAACTTATCAGATTGTCCGACCTCCTCACTCACTTTCTTTCAAACACGATCCTTTTTATTTCTGTTTCTATAAATGTATGAAGATGTATAGCGACGATGATTTTGTCCTCCATTGTTGTTTCGAATTTCTGCCTCAGCTCGCTACGTCACGTCACTACTAGAGCAAGCTCCTGATTGGTTAACACGACGCGGAAATTCGCCAAAGTTCAGATTTTTCAACTTGCGCAATTCACGCGAATCGCTCAATTTGCACCGCGTCATTCGCGCCGCTTCATTCGCACGAATCGCGCCGCAGGATGTCAATTCACGTCTTTGCATTGACTTAACATGTAAATCACTCGCGCTTACCGCTTCATTCGCGTCCGGTGTGAACGCACCATAACAGCAGCTCATCCGTTTTTGGAACAGTGTTTGTCCTGTAATGTTGTACATGATGACTGATGAGACAGATGTTCACAGACCTGTATGAGGTGGAGATGATCGTCAGCATGTGAGAGCTGCTCCAGCTCAGTGTTTCTCTTCTCCAGATCACTGATTTCCTGCTTCAGCTCTTTAATGAGATCTTCAGCCTTTTTCTCTGCTTCTTTCTGCTGTTCCTCCATCTTCTTCAGCAGCTCAGACTGACATCGCTTAAAGGAGCGGATCAGATCAGTGAAGAGCTCAACACTGGAGGATTTCTCTTTCTCTGTGTTTATCTAATAAATGAGATCAGTCAATTAAGTTTTATCCATTTAATTGAGAACCTTTATTAAGCAGATTGAAATACTATAATGCATTATCAATTTTACATTTTTTAACTTGTACTTACTTTTCTCAGCTCTACTGAGTCCTGGATCTCTTGAATCTTTTTCATTCTGTCCTGGATCATCTGCTGCACGTCTGTCTGAGTCTGAACCAGCTGATTCTACATACAGAAAAGAACATCTTGGTTACGTATGTAACCCTCGTTCCCTGAAGGAGAGAATGGAGACGTTACGTCAGAATGACTGACGAATGGGGTCTCGCCTGAGAGCCCAATCACCTTCGAGTGGTACAAAACGAGCCACAAAGTACCTTGGTCTGCGGAATTTGCATTGTGAGCTCCGCCCCGCTCTGTGGGTTTATAAGGAGCAGCGCTCGCATTCTCGCATTCAAGTTTTTCACTGAGGACCCGAGACGGTGTGTTCCCTTTCAGTCAGTCACATTCGATGTTACGTCAGAATGACTGAAGAATGGGGTCCCTGTCCAAAACGCCACAATGGCTGTCTTCCAGTGTCCTGCGCAAGCCACAGCTCCCTGTCGTGAGGCCAGTATGAGCAAAGGGCTAGGCTAAACATAGAAGTAACCATAGTTACACTGGGCAAGCATATTCCCACCTGAAAATATGCTAAGCACGCTGCCTACCCATAGGGAGGACTTACAAGGACACATATGAACCAGCATAGGCAGTAATACATATGGAAATCTCTGAGGTAACCTAGCCAACAGGGTGGAAATATTTCAACATCAGAGATGGCAAGTGTAGTCTTGCCAGGGGAAAGACATATGCTACCGAAGGAGGTCCTACTTACTGGCCACTTGGGGTGAGTATACGGGAGGACACAGGCTCTACACAGAGATTATAGAATCTTACAAATGTGTTAGGTGTCACCTAGCCCATAGCTCTACAACTATCTGTTAGTGAGGTGCCATGAGCCAGCGCCCAGGAGGAGGCAACCCTAGGGGGCATGGCAGATCTTGAGCCTGGTAAGCCAAGGCTATAGCATCCACTATCCAGTGGGACAACCTCTGCTTGGAGACAGCCATTCCCTTCTACTGGCCTCCATAACAGACAGAGAGCTGGTCTGAGGTCCTAAAGCACTGAGTTCTAACTAGAGCAGTGCTAGGGCTTGGTCTGCCTCCTCCAAGGGCAGCGCTTGCAAGTTCACCACTGATCCCTGAAAGAGTGGTGGGAACTTTGGGCACATATCCAGGCCGGGGTCTCAGGGTCATGTGAGAGTCCGCTGGCCTGAATTCCAGGCACGCTTCGTCAACTGAAAATGCCTGCAGGTCCCTGTCAGTCAGGAGTGCCATCTTCTAAGAGAGGAACTTTAGCTCCACTGAGTGCAATGGCTTAAAGGGTGTGTGACGAGCAGGGCGGGCGAGAGCCGTGAGGGAACGGCGCGAGGCAGGTGACGCGAGTGATAATGAGCGTCACCGGCCTCGCGCCGTTCCCTCACGGCTCTCGCCCGCCCTGCTCGTCACAGGGTGATCTCTGCAGTGCATATAAGACTACTGCAAGGTCTCAAGAGGGTATCTGTTGACAGCGAGGTGGATTATGCCTCCTAGGTCCTTTTCAGAAACCTGATGACCAGGTTGTGCTTCCCTACTGGCTTAGTATCAATTAAGTCATGATGAGCTGAAATGGCAGCCACGTAGACCTTGAGGGTGGAAGGAGACAGCCTTCGTTCCAACACTTTTTGAACAAAGGAGAGCACAGACCCGATCAGGCATTTCCAGGGATCTGCTTGATGAGAAGAACACTAAGTGATGAAGAGGTTCCACTTCAAATCATAGGTGTGTCTGGTAGACAAGGCCGTAGCTGTAGTGATAGTAGACCTTTAGTAACCTTCAGGGGCGAGGATGGAATATTATGCCCTGAGCCTGGGAGAGAAGGTCCTTCCTGGTCGGAATCTCCCATGGAGAGCCTTCCAGGTGAGATATCTGAGCTGGCCAGAACAGAGCACTACCAATATTCCCTGGGCTGTGCGATCATCCAAAATCACTCCCCAGCCTGACAGGGAGGCATCTGTTGTTATCGACTTCTGCCCCAAGCGTGTTGTCACCAGAAGTCAGTGCACTATAGTAGTGCAAGATTGAGCTTGCCCTGGATATGAATGGCAAGAAGCGACCTCAGATGCTTCTGACTCCATAGGAGGAGATGGCGAGCGCATTGTGACATGCAGCGGGAGCGTAGACGGGTGAGGTGCCTGAGCACCAGGTCCCTGTGTTCGCACAACTGTTCCCGAGAATGAGCTATAAACAGCCAGTCATCGAGGTAGTTGAGAATACCAACACCCTGCTCCCTGAGTGGAGCAAGAGCTGCCTCCGCGACCTTCGTGATGACACAGGGAGACGGGGACAGCCCGAATGGGAGAACCATGTACTGATATGCCTGCACCTCAAAAGCAAAGCATAGAAATGGTCTGTGCCGAGGGAGAATCGAGGCATGAAAGTATGCATCCTTCAGGTCGTTCACTGCAAACCAGAATCGGTCGTAACCCACCTCTTTTCTTGGGTACAATGAAGTAGGGGCCATAAAAACCTGTACTTCATGTCGGCTGGAGGGACCGCTCGATCGCACCCTTCGCCAGTAGGGCTGTGACCTCTACTCGCATGACGGAGGCATCCTTGCCCGCTATTGTTATGCGAACACCCCGAAATAGACGAGCCTGATTGTTTGGATGAGCCAGCGGGATGGGCTGGGGAACTCTAGTCAGGCCCCCAGGAACCAAACCAGCAGGGTCAGAGGAACTACAGGCATACCTGCCATGGTGCAGCGAAGTGGAACAGACAGCCCTGACATAGAAGGCGCAGCATCAAGTCAAGTCATCTTCATTTATATAGCGCTTTGTACAAAACAGATTGTTTCAAAGCAGCTTCATACTGATAATAGGAAAATTAATGGACAGAGATTGCTTTGGCTTTACAGCAGCTCTAGGAAAAAGTTAAAAGAGCTAAAGTAAGTTTTTGATTAAATCACTTGGTCTGAGGAATCGTTAATTATTAACCTAGGGGCCACTTAAATGGCACCTTTTTAACTAAAAACAAGACTTTTAATGTGTTCTTGCCATTCATTTACATGTTTAGTCTATAGATATGCGCGTTTGAATGTGGATGTGCGCAAATGCTTAGTCTTTCTTTACAAAGTGACATCACCAAATTACTTGTCTGGCCCGCATAATACAGAATTATTAATAGTTTCCACGGATCCGTGCAAACTGGAATCATTTTGATAATGTTTTATCTATACATAGGGAAAGGAAAGGGAAGGAGCAAGGGATCCCTTTGCAAGGGATAATTTAGTTGACACTTAAGGGCTGCGTTGTGGTCATGTTTAGGCGCAGGTCCTTCATCTCATCTGGATATGGCCTGGATCTGGCAGACTACTGGAAACCTCGGGATAAACAGAGAGAGACCAAGGTCCCATTTACACTGCACGGTTCAAGTGACCCAATTCCGATTTTTTCCTCCCATGTGGTACAGATCGGATATGAGTCACGACCGTGTAAGCAGGAAAAAAGCGCATGGATTCCGATTTTCACAGATCGGTTTCAGGCCTCATTCATATGTGGTTTTAAATCAGATATGAATCTGATACGTGCGTTTGCGCCTGCAGTATAAGCGGACAAATCGGATATTCCCTTGTAAATGCGACTCCTGTGTCATTGAATAGTAAGGGTTTTTTAACATTTCGCGGTACAGAAATACCTATAACAAACAGAGCATCTCTAGTTGATTGGTAGATCATTCATTTCATTTGTTTGTGTTAAATAAAATCCGATCTGACGTTGAAATCGCACTGAGTGCTCGTTGCCGCTGTTGTCAGTGATGATGGCTCGTGCACAGACGCGCGCTTCAGTCCCGTTGTGGAGACTCTATTCATTCCATTGAAACCACAAAATAAAAAGCACACTGCCCTTGATATACAATCACTGATGAACGCATTGGTTTTAATGAAAAAAAAAAAAAAAACTAGTATAGGATGGCGGGTTTGAGCCCATGAAGCTGTGAATATCTACCCGTACCCAAGTATTATTCAATTCGCACGCTTCCAGCGGAGCTGCATATGTAGTGAAGAATTTGTATTATTTTTATATAGGGATGTAACTATTGCATGGGTTTCTGTATGAATTCATGTCAATAAATTAAGCTCAATGTACCATTGAAATTGATTTGTGATGTCATATAGGCTATTTTTGGTACGTTTCGCCAAGTGCAGTGTAAAAAGGAGATATCCGATACAGGTCACTTTTAAAAGAAATGGTTGTCCAAAAAAATCGGATATGGTCAAAAAAGATCGGATCTGTGCATTAAGACTTGCAGTGTAAATGCGGCCTAATATTAGTATAGACGCCATTTTTCTTATGATGTAGCAAGTACATCAGGTGTTATGGGAAGTGTTCCCAGTTCCGGCTGACCTAATTTATGTAGCCTAACAATTTACATGATTTGAATTATAGAAGTACAACCTGAATTACGGAAATGTTGGGACGTTTTTTAAAATTGAATAAAATGAAAACTAAAAGACTTTCAAATTACATGAGCCAATATTTTATTCACAATAGAGCATAGATAACATAACAAATGTTTAAACTGAGAAATTTTTACAATTTTATGCACAAAATTAGCTAATTTCAAATTTGATGCACACAACACGCTGAGAAGCTCAGCCATTATGAGAAAGGTGAGACAGCCAGCATGCCGACATGATCATGCTTTCATGTGAAAGCATGAAACACCCACAAAAACAGTCTCAACATGCTCATGCCCAGGCATGCGAGACAACAAACATGGCCGTCAGTGAGAATAGGAAACGATCGCATTCAGAACCATATGGGGAGAATGACGTCTTTATAAAGACACACCCGTGTCTTTATAAAGAAATTCACTCTCTCAGGAGTGCTGAAGCACACAGGGGGATATCGCAGCACAGCATACAAGACCATGATAATGATCTGCAGCTTGTGAAGCAGGCAGGAAGAAAAGGTTCTTTTAGTTGCGATTCCCGCTGAATGCACCATTATGCCAACACTCGTATCTGAAGAGACTCAAAGATGATTGCAGAGCACAACAACGCTCGGCTCTGAAGCGAAAGCTTAAATGCGAGAATGCTCACGCTACTCCTTATATAGCCACAGAGCAGGGCGGAGCTTGCAATGCAAATTCCGCAGACCAAGGTACTTTGTGTACCATTGGCTCTTTTTGTACCACTCGAAGGTGATTGGGCTCTCAGGTAAGACCCCATTCGTCAGTCTGACGTAACGTCGAATGTGACTGACTGAAAGGGAACACACACATTTAGTTTTCCATCTTCTGACAAAAAAGTCTTATTTGAATATTGATTTTGAAAACTGTTTAAAGACCCCTTTAATTCAAAAATTTTTAGTTTTATCTGTAACTCTTTACCTTCTTCTGTCGACTCTCCTCCTCTATAGGAACAGTGTTGTGAGTCCTGTGTTCTCCTTCAGTGCAGGACAGACAAACACACGTCTGATCATCTCTGCAGAACATCTCCAGAGGTCTCTCGTGTTTCTGGCATATATAATCATCCAGATTTTCCACAGCGTTGATCAGTTTGTGTTTCTTTAGACGTGGGACTCTGAGATGAGGCTCCAGATGATCATCACAGTAAGAGCTTTGACACGTCAGGCAGGACTTCACAGCTTTCTGCTTTCTTTCACCACAGAAGTCACAGAACACCTCAGATTCTCCAGGATTTTCCTGGATTTTCTCCTGGAGGTTCTTCTTAAAGTGTTGCACAACCTCTCTGAGTGTTGTATTAATCTTGAGATCAGGTCTTTTGCTGAATTCTTCTTTACAGAACGGACAGAAGCAGGTCTGTGTGTTCGTCCAGCACTCGCTCAGGCAGGTTCTGCAGAAGTTGTGTCCACATGGAGTGGTGACTGGATCAGTGAACACTTCCAGACAGATGGAGCACTGGAGCTCCTCATTTAGTGCTGGACCACTGGAAGATGCCATGACTGACAAAACAATGACAATATTTCATCTATATTGCTGAAGAGAGCAATTTCGATAATACTGGTAAATAAATAAAGTACTTCTCTACTAACAGCCCTTCAAAAGTAGCTGTATATTCTGACATAGTGACATGTAAGTCACACATACAGTTAAGCTCGAAAGTTTACATGCCCCTTGCAGAATCTGCAAAAATGTGAATAATTTTATTAAAATAAGAAGGATCATAAAAATTGCATGTTATTGTTTATTTAGTACTGTCCTGAATAAACTATTTCACATAACAGATGTGATTAAAAAAATTATTTTTAGGATCCTTGTTATTTTGTTAAAACAAATAACATTTTTACAGTTTCTGCAAGGGGTATCTAAACTTTCAAGCTCAACTGTATTTCATTGTATCTGTCTACTGCTTTGGACATCCACAGCTCATGTGTGCACTCTTGTGGTGCTTTCCAATTCAGTTCTTCAACAACTAATTAAGAACTCATGCAACCACAGGTATGACGGCACTTCAGCAAATAAATTCTTATCATTTAGTCTTGTAAACTGGTCTAACCTGTGGGGTAGCTTGTGCATTTCCCCTAAAACATGAAATTCAAATAAATGCATGTTCATATCCCTGCTCATGATTTATGTCATACAAACACCCATCAAGGATACAATATAAGACAATTTTATGTTTGGAGTTGAAATAATACAGTAAGTCTGCTAAATATAATTTATTATAATAACCCAGGTGAAAAAAAGTACACCATGAATTATGAACTAAAATGTACTTTTAATATACTGTCTCTATTTAAAAAATGTATTTAATTAATATAGAGATAGTATATTAAAAGCACATTTTAGTTCATATTTCATGCTGTCTCAAAATAGCACAGTTGAGTACAATTAGATGTTCTTAAGATTATCTTAAGAAGTACTAAAGAAGAATTTTTAGTATATTAAGTACAAAATTAGTGCACAAAACTGTCCTGTCGAAGAAAAAACAAAATACTGAAAAGAGTAGGCTATCTCTCCTGGAGACACCTGTCTTTATATAAAACTGATCATTCAGCAAGTTTCTTTGTGTATATAGCTGCTTTTCCACCGTAATTACCCAGAACAATTAGTGGCAGGAAATTTTTTTTTCCCCCAGACCTGTTGCTGTCTGCATTTCCATCGTGGTCTAAAGTACAGTGAAAATTAGTCCGGTGACGTAGGACTGTGTGCAACTTTCCAGTTCCCGTTGGGTTTCATCCTCCGCATATAAATAAAGCCTGAACCTTGTTGTTGGTCCATCGGTCGTTTTTTAAACGCCATTGTTGATTTGAATAGAAAACAACTCTTACTGCATATACTGCAACAGACTCAAAAATGGTAGTTGAAATAAAATGCTGCATGGAGTAATCAATCGGTATGTTCAGCGCTCAAGTCCCACCCCTGAAAGTTCCTAAACTTTGAAAAAACACTACCTCGTGAACAGGGACTTTCTGAGGGGGATTTTTTTACCTGGAACTTCGTTTTGACCTGGTACTACCTCACTAGCAGGGACTTTCTGAGGGGGGAATTTTTACCTGGAACTTTTGACCTGGTCCCTGCAGTCGAAGCACACCAGGTACCACCCCAAAGTCCCTTGTTTCCGGGGAAAGTTACTGCGGTGGAAACGCGGCTTATGAAACAATGTACTGTGATTGAATTGCAGACAAAATAAACACAGCCCCCACCCATTCTCGCTGTGTTTATTTTGTCTGCAATTCAATCACAGTACATTGTTTTTGAAGTCTTTTAGTTGTATGGCATGACAGCAAATATCAAAGTTTACAGCCAGGTGAATTATATCATTAACAATATTCTAATAGTATTTTAGAAATTAAGTCATTTTATGTAAAGTCATTTTAACTGCTGAAAGAGCTCTGACATTTCCAACACTTACCTTTGAGTGAATGTCAGCTGTGATCACTAGTTTCCGTGTGTTTGAATAAAGTTGTTTGAAGAAGCTTCCAGTTCATCTGTTTTATTTACTTTCACCTTCACTGACTTCTTAGTCTCAGCTGCAGTGATGTCATAGCCCCGCCCACAGTCATGAATATGGAACAGTTTCTAATTCATCCCTGCTGAGTGTGCAAACACTTTAATGTGTTTTTTTTTTTTTCCCCCTACTATGTAGTAGCTGAAAAACAGTATGTGAGAGAAGAAGTATGTCCATATTCACAGTAGAGTAGGGAAAAAGTCCCCGGATGTCCTACTACTTTCACCTTCACTGAGATGTAACGTCTGGACCAATCAGCCACACAATTATTCATTGTATTTGATGAATTACCCATAAACTCACTCTCACTATCAAAGTTCTCTGAACTCATCCCCCTAAAACTGCAACCAGCATCCCAATGTTGCTAGCACACAGGCCAACCTAGGTGTCCTGTTACAGTTATATGGTACTTTTATGATCCAGAAGAACTCTGGAGAGACTAGTGACTCATTCTTCCTGAGAAGGACGAATAAACTCTCTTAATCCTATGTATTCTCTATATAACCACTTGGGAAATGTATAAACATGTATCCAATTTTCCCATCTCATGACTTTCCTTTTATAGGCTTTATTCTATGTATTAATTCTCTCTTTTGAACTATTTTGGTATTAATGTTCCATAGTTGCAAATTTATAGTTAACTGAGATCACATTGGCAGCATGCTTGGTATCTACGGACTCCAACTTTCATTTCCTATTTGGTAATTTATGTTACATGTTACTAACTCTGTGACACATTAGTATTATAAGAATCTAGAGGGTTCTTCTCTCAAACATCCAATCCAGTGTCTTATGCTAATATCTTGCTACAGAACAAAGACTCGTAAAACTTCCCTCCGAGGGGGCAACTCCTTATTGGCTCAGACACCTCAAGAGGGTGTGACATCTTCACCCCTTATATTTACTGATCACAAGACCAAGCCTTCTCTTCCTGCTCTTCCTCCTCTTCTTCTCTTTTACTGATGAATGCTGACGTCAAGATGATGCTTTAAGAAGCTAGAAGCTTCTAAGGAACCCCAAGCTTGTGCCAGGCCTCGGCCTAGACCTTCCATTCACCAAAGATCCTCTGAATCCAGCCGGTTCTCTTTCGTCAAGACAATATCAGCAAAGATTCAACGGAAGCCTCACAAATTGCATCAGGACAGTTTTAATTCAACTTGGAGAGACACGCAAGTATCAAACTTAGTCTCATTATCGGATACATTGAGTATCCTTTCCCCTTTTAAAGAAGGGCCTGTTAAAACTAAACTGATGGTTTGCTCAAGGCTGTTGATCTGCTGAATGTCCAACAATGCTGTAACTTCTTGCTTCCTGTACTCTGCTTTCTCTCTCTCTCTTGGTAAACTGTATGCATGTATGTGTGTGAATGTTAGAGTAGTTTAAGTGTTTAGTCTAGTTAATAAAGTCTTGTTCATGTCACACGTAAGGTTGTCCGTGTTTTGCGCTCATGTACTGGAGTCCCTATTCATGTCGGTCCTGACTACAGGCTTTTAGTAGAATAAGATTGTTATTTCCCATAACCTGGAAATGAACATTTCTTAGTTAATAAACAATTAACACTGTGTGTTCATTGAACAATAGGTTAATTGATTGTAATATTAATTTTATTACATTAAGTTAATTTTATTGACTGATTAAAATATTAATAATTAATTATAACTAGTTATGATTAATTATTCATATTTATTTTGAGCTAATTTGCTACAAATGGTGGAGAATAATTCGGGCAGTTTAATCTAAACTTGGAGCACATATCAAGTCATTTTTCTTTTTATCAACGCAAATTATTAAACCCCTCAGTGTTCGTGTGACGTATGCAGCGCGCGGCGCGGTCCGTTTGAACGAGTGCCTGAATGAGTGAGAGCTGTAACCCCAGTCTGCTGTCTTGTCTCTAAACTCCAGTCTGCAGTAAATTTCAGATCTATATCACACATACTATAAGGTAAGAATTAAGCGTGTTCCTTAAATTCTAGAATGCCTTGTTTATAGCTATCCTGATGTCTGCGTGTTCCAGCGTCATTCAAATAGCTATAATAACGTTATTGTGTATCAGAGAGCTGAATTGAAACTAAACTGCAATAGTTAAAATACCTCTGTGTAGGACGAATACTCTCCTCACAGAACGGCAAGATTGAGCGTGTTCCTCGGTCTGTTTCTAAAACTATATATTTATAGCTAAAGGGTCAGTGCGTGTTCCACTGTACTCAATCTGCTATATTCTCCCTTTGTTAAACAGTAACGCTATACGCTTGCTTGTTTTATATTTATAGCCAAACTGACCATAGTGCGTGTTCCACTGCGTTCAGTGTGCTATATTCTCCCGTTTGCTAAACGCTATATGCTTGCTTGTTTGAGCTCGTGTAATACGTGTCCGAGCGCAATTTAAGTGATTTGAAACTGATCAAGTGAAGCTTTCGAACCTGTTATATTTTGCGTGCACATAGAGACCCGCCGAGGTCGCGATTTTTCCATCTATTACAGCAGAAAGCTATCACTTTAAGTTTAAGCCCCACGTCGTAGAACAGCTACGAGTGGTGTCTCTTATTTATAGAGTTGAAATGCGACGACATTTCACGTAATGCTTGATTGTACGTGCATGTGTCTTTCATTTGTACAGTTACATGTATTTGATGTAATTCACATTTTCGCCACTATCATTTTGTTTGGTCGCCATAGTTACAGTCGTGGCACGGAAGTCTTAACCAACGCTTCCGGAAGAACGTCATTGTAAACAAACCGCACAGTGTTGCTAAGCTAACCTCTGTAGTTTTTACATTGAAGTTCGTATGCTAAAGCCTTTAGCCTCAAAGCTAATCTAGTTAACATTGTGTGAACGCAGTGTCTGTTTTAGCAACTATAAAGTGATTTAACCACTTAAAACACTTTAACTTTATGTACACTTGTTGGTCTCTCCTTTATACTTTCCCTTTTAACTTTCTCACTTATTACTTTACCTATATTTTACTTGAAAAGGAAAATATTGGTTTACAATTAATAATTGCCTTACCTGCATTTGACTTGAAAAGAGAAATACTGGTTTACAATTTTTAATTGTCAAATTTGAATTTAATAAAACCAATTAAATTCAAATTGAAATCCTACATTTTTCTAGAAAGTAATTTTAAATGATTTCTACATTTCCAAATTTCCATTATTTCTAATTTCACAATTTTCATAAATCTAAAATTCTATTTTAGATCGAATTACTTTAGGTATGAATAAGCCTTGAACTTTAGAAGTTTAAGCAAACTTATTCCACCAAAGTTTTTCCTAATTTTGACTCACATTTGCTCATTGTTTTATTGCGTTATATCTTTCTTTTCCCTTTCTTGGTTATTCACTTAGCCACTCTATTTTATTTATTCATTCACCTCTGTTTAATTCCCTTTTCCTTATTTCATCCTGTCATTTTCTTACCTTTTTCCTTTCCTCTTTGTATTCTAGCTTAGGAACGACACACCTGAGCCTTTTTAGGAGACATTGATAACTTATTACGAGTTTCAAACCAATCAGAGACAACCCTCTCTTACTAAAATTTTATTCTCATGTGTTTAGTTGTTCATCAACTACCAATTCTATACTCGTAATTAGACAAAGGCTTCAGAGCCATTTGTGGATCTGGTCTCCTTTCTTCCCCTTTCCTTTTCCTCCCGTCTTTCCTGTTCTCTCCTGCTTTCTTACATCTTATTCTTCAGATTTGTAGGGATCAAGCTTGGACGAACCATCAATCGATTCTAAAGAAAGAGAAACACAATCTTTCCAAAGATATAATTCATTAGGTATTTGATCTTAATCAAACCCTTTTGGGTTCTCCATACTCCCTGCATTTGTAAACGCAATTTAAATTTTGACATTTCCTCCAAGAACATTTAACAGAGACAAGTGTTGAGCAACCGTTGCCTTCACAGCATCCCTGGTAAGCAGTTCAACTGAAGGTGTGTGGTGTCAATCCTGTCAAACTAAGAAAAGAGGTATCAGCATTATTATTGTATTATTGTCCTTGCGAACATAAACAATAATATATATTTTCTTTTCTTTTATTTTTAGAAACCGCTTTTCATTAATAGAAAATATTTATTGGAAATAAATATTTCTCTAAATTGAAAAAAAAAAATCTCTCTTCTTCCTTACTCAGTCGAGTGACAAAGTCCTCACACCACGAGTTGAAAACAGTGTTCATCGATAGAAATATATTTATAGGAAATATTTCATCTACTGAAATTTGTTTTAACTTTTTCTCTTTCTCTCTCTTACTCAGTTGAGTGACAAAGCCTTCTCATCACTAGCCTACCTGTCTACACTCTGAGACCAACACGTAGCCTTCACACTTCACGATTGGTGTACATTCACTGAAACGACACTTAGCTGTTCCACCACATAGGCTTACACCCCACACAGATCTGTGTCAGTCTCTTCTCCCCAGCGTGCCAACATGTTGCAGACGGAAAACCCCACTGCCCAAGATGTGGACGCCTGGCTCAGCGGCATTACAAACTGCCTCATGCCAAAGACAATTGAACTGTTATTATTTTTAATAATAATCATAATTCTGAGAAGATTCCCGACACATGATTCAAGCCAGAACCAAGACCACACTGAACTAGGCAAGATAACCAATTCTCTAAGCATTGCCTTCACAGCCCAGCTGAAACTAAGCGACAAGCACATCACCCACCTACAGGAGGAGCTGACACGTGCCCAGAGCCGCATAGACAAGCTGGAAGTGAAAGTCCAGGATGACTTCAAGCGTCAGACCACTGAGTTCCTGAGAGAGCTGATGCACATCCAACGCTGCACAGACCAGCACAAGGTGAAAGCTCAAGACAAACTTGTGGAGCAAGAAACAAAGGAACAAGTTGACAAGCTCCAAGAAGCCCTTGCAGTTGCGGAACGTGACAAGCAAGAATTAAAGACTTTCCAATGTCACCTGGTAAACCAACTAGAAAATGCCAATTCTGACATTAAAGATAAGAACTTTAAAATCAATGCTCTGGAAGACCATTTGAAATGGTACAGCACTGAAATGGACCATCTAAACCAACAATTAGACGATGCCAACGGCAAGCTCTACATGGTCAGAAATGAACTTAAACATGTTCACACACAGAAACCAGAGTCAAGAAGGGAGGGGCCTCCCTCAGCATCACCACTGCTGAGCACAACAGAGTCCCCCATCCAAGAACTGCCATGCAACGGAAGAAGTGAGTGGCCACAACCCACAACATCACCGGCCTTCACTACAGAATTCTTCCCTATCAGCCAAAGAGAGCTCATCCATGCAGACCCCAAAGTTGCACACGAGATGACCCTTAAAGACCTTGACAAGCTGGCTAAGAACATCACACAGTTCAACCCGAACTCCATGGAGAACCACAACATCCAGACTTACCTCCGAGATATTGACTTCTACCTAGAGGTGAGACCCAACGTGACTGACGGAGACAGGTTGTATCTCCTCAGGTCCACATCCAGCCCAGAGGTACGAAGCTTCTTAGATCGACAACCTGTTCACGTTAAGCACAACTACCAGCTATTACGTGAGTCACTGATCAAAGAATTTACAGGCCCAGAGTCTGAACATGGACTGTTAGTCGCCTTGGAAACCAAACAAGGTCGACAAGAGACTCCCCAAGCTTACTACAACCGTTTCCGACAAGCCTACTTAGGTGCACATCACGAACCTGAACTTGAAGAGGATGTGAACTTCAAAACCCTCTTCCTGAGAAACCTGCACCCTGGACTAAGTCACCATCTTGGCGTCATGGCCTGCCCAAGCACAATGTCAATCCAACAGCTACGTGACTTGACACACAAGGCCTACATCAAACAGAAGATGAACTCAAAGAAAGGTTTGAAAACAGTCACAATTTCAAACTCCGGCAGCCAAGACCCAAGCCGTGCACTGCAAGACGGCCAGTGGCATGACAATGCCACAGCCTGTCATAAAGGACACGGAGAACGTGACCCCCATGCCACTGACAGCTTCCACTCCGACAGCTGGAAAATGCCATGGGACCAGCCACACTTCTCAAGAAACCCACCAGAAAGAAACATCTGGGATCCAAACTGGACAGCCAAAGTCCACCAACCAACACATTCAAATGCATCCACTGTGGGTAAGCGACGGCGGAACCCACCTCTGCATCACTCAGTTAAACACAGCACTGAGAACAAGAACGCCCAAGAACAAGACAGTTCCACCTCAGAAGACATGGAACAACTGATGAGGCAAATTACAGCGTTCTTTGCAAACAACATAAACAGTGACGATCACAAGGATGAGTCACCCTTGTTATGACTAGAGACGGAACGGAAGGTCAGTGATCATCTGATCCACCTTCCAAATGGAGATGACTGCCACCTGTTCTACAACAGCACAGAACGAAGTGGTCTCTTGCAGCCAAACACCGCTGAAAACTCAGTAGTACCAGAGAACACAGTTCTGGTTACTCATCACCCACCAATAAACCCAACGAGTTCCCATCTCAAGAACCATGCTTGTGCAACAGTAACAACAGTAAGCACAGAAGGTCAGACAGTCTGTCACAACCAGAAGGCACTACAAAAGGAATGCAACGTAGGAGACAAAGTTTTGCACCACAGCTCAACACAGCCATGTCAAACTTCCTCCCACCTTCTGCCAAAGAACTTCCTGCCTCACTGGACTGACTCCCATCAAATTAGGGATGATCCCTCGTCCCAAGTCCAAGATGCAAAGAGCCAATCTTCATCTAAGCCCTTCAAGAAAAGGGGGGAGCAAGACAGACTGAACCAGATCTGACCATACATACACTGCACTACATTACTTTACACTACACTACATTAACATACTCACCAACATGCTCTTCCTACAGACAGATATTGGTTTCAGAACCTAGCTCAACATCGACTTAGCTACATTCACCATAAGAAACATGCAACCATCTGCACAACAAGTAGGACACCTTTCATTAAGCTGATACATGACACCTTAGATGCACGCAGTAGTGTTAGCCATACCAGGAAACACTTAACTGTTTTATTTTGTTTTGTTTTCCTCTTCCTCTCTTTCCCTTCTTTATAAGGTAAAATACCTGCCTGCCCCATAAGGGTCAAGGTCATGACATTAGGATTGATGCACCACGCCTAAGGTCTGAAAGCCATTTGAAAATCCGAATGTGAGCCCGAGAGAGCTCCATGATGGGTCACATCATTTTTACCACAAATGATGTCACCAGAACAACCTAGAACAATTTAGAAGAGAAGGAAACAAACAATTTAAATCACACAATTTGATCCAAGCATTAACATACTGAGACAATGTAGAATAACACTCCCAAAATTGAACTTAATCCATCAGTACTCAGATAATCTAATGCCCTGCACCAGTATAGTGGTCAATCATGGAGGTGTTGTTTTGTTGTTGCTTTGTGTGTGTCTGCTTCTGTCCATTTTTCTACAGTGTCCGCCGATGTCTTCATCTCAACACATCGCCGAACCAAGGGGGGATATGTAGGAACTGTGGACGAACCAGACAAATGAATCATTCAGATGATTCTTTCAAAACATAATTCTAATTCAGAATTGAGGTTCCGGCTCCGGCCCGTCTGCAGATAAAGCCAGGCTGATTACTTTTACGACACATGCTTCCTGATAGTAGAAGAAGCGACATACCAAAGGGTCACCCAAGAAGACAGAGAGACAATCCAGACCCTTTTGTTTCCTTACTTCACAGGAAAGCCAAAGAGACTGTTGAACAAATAAAACTGCTTCAAAATTGTTCCAACAATTTTAACGGACTTATCAAACATCTTTTAACTACATACATTTTGCATTATGTGTCCACAAGTACTACCTGTAAACAGTTAGGCTTTAGAACACTCACAATTCATGTAAATGTGTTAACTCTTGACTGAATGACTGAAAGTATGCCTTATTTGGACTTAATTTGATTCTTTCCCCCTTTCCTATATCCTGACTTGAATGAAATCTGTTTAAAATGTATTGTATTCCATTTAATAGAAATTATGTTAAAATGGCACTCTCTGCTGAAGCAGAAACAGGATGTAACACTTATGTTTTATTGGGGGCAGAGGAAGGCCCTCTTGAAACAGGACAATGTCTGATTGGCCAGGACTCCTCAGAGGGGTGACAAACAACTAAGTTTAAATGATCATATTGCAAGATAGTGAAAGGAGAGAAGTTGGTTAGTAAACGAGAAAGGAGTTGGTTCTGTTCTGGGAAAAGAAGAACAGACCAGCCGCTCATTCAAGCCATCCAACCTTCACTCACTTTTCTTTTCTTTACTTAATTTTCATTTACCGCTGAAAGTCTTGTGTCCTAAGTTTCACCGCAAAGTTCAACCAACGACTTTTGCCGCTTCAACTCCAGCGACTTCCTTCATTGTTCCACACGGACCTGATCTGGACCAATCATCGACTTGGGAAACCCCTCTCTGCATGACGAGGGAAATTCACCTTAGTCAACGCAAGCAAGTATCTCCAGATGAAAACTGAACTGGTGCATTTAAATGAATGATTCATGGTTCGTTCTGGTCTTTGAAATGCATTGATAGGAATTCGGTTAATCAGATCTCTCTCTCTCTCTCTCTCTCTCTTTCAAAACTCTTTCTCTCTCATTTCCTTCTTACTGCAACACGTATGAATGTGGGTGTGTGTGTATGTGCGTGCCTTTGTGTTAGATTAGTTTGTGTTAGAATAAATAAAATCTCTTGTAGATTTTAAAAGGAAAGTGTCTTGTATTATGTGCTTTATGATTTAATGTCTTAAACTGTGATCAAGTTACCGTGCTCTAATCAGTGTTTTCACGATTGTTGGATATTTATATCCGTTACAAGAGCTTATTACGGCTCGAGCAAATGAACGCTGGACGAATCAGTTGCTCGGTCGTAATCTAAACAACTCTTTATAATTCCCTAAATATTTCATTTGAGCTAATTTTACTTCCTAGGGTGTTTTCCCTACAGAGAAAAGTGTGTATGATGGACAGTTTACTATCCCATGAAGCCACGGGAGAGGATTTGTAACTGTCAGTGAAGCAATGTAGGTAATCCACATGATAATGACAGTGTGGCGGATGTAGTCCAGATTGCATTCATACTATATACAACATGCTTTTTTAGTGGTCTTGAAGTAATTATTTCAGTGGTTATTTTGACCCCCACAAAAAGAAAAAAAAAAGAATAATAAAATTGATTTAAAATTGTTTTTGTTGTTTTGGCCCATGTAACATTTTATTCAAAATAAGATAGGCCTGCCAGTGAAATTTTCAATACCACAGCAAAACTACTATAGCCAAAGACTTTACTACTGTATAGCCTAACTGTAAAGTTCAAACATTATTAAAGAAATGTAAACATTCAGCAATAAAATTAGAACAAATAAACATAATTACAAGCAATAGCACAAATAAATACAACGGAACAAAGATTAAACAAATGAAATAAACACAGCTTTAAGATTTTCAGGTAGGTATAACAGTATTCAGGTACAGAAATTGAATAATCAAATATAAAATAATCCAGCATAGTCTTGACCCTATAACTCTATACACTTTATAACTTGTTTAAATATGGATATTTTTCATACACAAATGCATCGCTTTGCTTCAGAAGGCCTTTATTAACCCCCCCGGAGCTGTGTGGAGTACGTTTATGATGGATGGATCCACTTTTTTGAGCTTCAAACTAGTTGTTTTCCGTTCACTGCCATTATAAAGCTTGGATGTGTCAGGATATTTATTAATATAATTCTGATTGTGTTTGTCAGAAAGAAGAAAGTCATATACACCTAGGATAAGGGTGAGTAAAGCTTGGGGTAATTTTCATTTAAAAGCGAACTAATCCTTTAAGTATACACATGACACTTTCATAGAATGCTATTTTAGAATTGCCATAATGTAGTATTTATAGAATGTTTAGAAATTTAGTTTACTACCAGTAAAAAGCGCAGAAGAAAAAATTCCCTTACTGGGTGACAGTAAAGTACAAAGTTTCAAATGATAATAATTACAAACCCGATTCCAAAAAAGTTGGGACACTGTACAAATTGTGAATAAAAACAGAATGCAATGATGTGGAAGTTTCAAATTTCAATATTTTATTCAAATGTTGTCCCATTCTTGTCTAATACAGGCTTCTAGTTGCTCAACTGTTTTAGGTCTTCTTTGTCGCATCTTCCTCTTTATGATGCTCAAATGTTTTCTATGGGTGAAAGATCTGGACTGCAGGCTGGCCATTTCAGTACCCGGATCCTTCTTCTACGCAGCCATGATGTTGTAATTGATGCAGTATGTGGTCTGGCATTGTCATGTTGGAAAATGCAAGGTCTTCCCTGAAAGAGACGACGTCTGGATAGGAGAATATATTGTTCTAGAACTTGGATATACCTTTCAGCATTGATGGTGCCTTTCCAGATGTGTAAGCTGCCCATGCCACATGCACTCATGCAACCCCATACCATCAGAGATGCAGGCTTCTGAACTGAGCGCTGATAACAACTTGGGTTGTCCTTGTCCTCTTTAGTCCGGATGACATGGCGTCCCAGTTTTCCAAAAAGAACTTCAAATTTTGATTCGTCTGACCACAGAACAGTTTTCCACTTTGCCACAGTCCATTTTAAATGAGCCTTGGCCCAGAGAAAACACCTGCGCTTCTGGATCATGTTTAGATATGTGTAACGAGACGGGACTCAGGCAGGGATCCATCTGCATGCTTTATTAAACAGAGTTCGTAGTAAAACAGGCAATGGTCAAACAGTGGCAAACAGGTATGGCAGATAGCAGGCAGAATCGTAGTCAAGGAACAGGCAATGAATCAGGTCAGGCAGATATCGTTCACAAAACCAGGAAACAATAAACAGTCCAAAAGGTCCAAAGGGCAGGCGGCAGAAATACAAACACGGGGAACAGACAGGATCAGAAACAGGCAGACAGACAGTGTAAATAACGCTCAGAATTGTACACTGGGTGAAACAAGACCTCGCAATGATGTGTGGTGAATGAGAGTCTTATATAGTCCGGTTAATGAGCTTCAGCTGTATGTGGCAATTAGTGATTGGTTTGGAGTGTGTGCATGTGACTGGCAGGGAGGATTATGGGAATTGGAGTCCGGAATGAACGGGAACATGACAATATGGCTTCTTTTTTGACCTATAGAGTTTTAACCGGCAACGGCGAATGGCACGGTGGATTGTGTTCACCGACAATGTTTTCTGGAAGTATTCCTGAGCCCATGTTGTGATTTCCATTACAGAAGCATTCCTGTATGTGATGCAGTGCCGTCTAAGGGCCCGAAGATCACGGGCATCCAGTATGGTTTTCCGGCCTTGACCCTTACGCACAGAGATTGTTCCAGATTCTCTGAATCTTTGGATGATATTATGCACTGTAGATGATGATAACTTCAAACTCTTTGCAATTTTTCTCTGAGAAACTCCTTTCTGATATTGCTCCACTATTTTTTGCCGCAGCATTGGGGGAATTGGTGATCCTCTGCCCATCTTGACTTCTGAGAGACACTGCCACTCTGAGAGGCTCTTTTTATACCCAATCATGTTGCCAATTGGCCTAATAAGTTGCAAATTGGTCCTCCAGCTGTTCCTTATATGTACATTTAACTTTTCCGGCCTCTTATTGCTACCTGTCCCAACTTTTTTGGAATGTGTAGCTCTCATGAAATCCAAAATGAGCCAATATTTGGCATGACATTTCAAAATGTCTCACTTTAAACATTTGATATGTTATCTATATTCTATTGTGAATAAAATATAAGTTTATGAGATTTGTAAATTATTGCATTCCTTTCTTATTCACAATTTGTACAGTGTCCCAACTTTTTTGGAATCAGGTTTGTACATAAAATAACTGCAATCTCTATAGATGATGAGGTAATTGATTATTCATTCACTGTTAAGAAACTTAAAGGTAATTTTTTTTATCTATGAGTAATTATTTTAAAAGATCTGATTATTTAAATGTGAGATATCTGTTGGGCAGAAGATCAGTTCTCTCATCTCTTGATTTCTGCATTAAAATAGGGTTCCCTTTCAAGAAAAACTTGCGTTGCTTCGAGAATGACGCTGTGGGAATGCTCTGCATGATGTCGTCATGAAGCACATGTGAAATCCATCCAATGGTGTGACGAGATGTCAGAGGCGGGTGACGTCATGACCAGGAAACTATAAAGCACCCTCAAACAGTGCAATGCTAGCTTCTGTGTCTTCAGTAGCACTCTCTGTGACTCATTTGTCTTATTTGGTGTTGTATTATGTTATCACAAGCATATATATATTATGGCGGACAAACAGCAGTTTAAGCTGTGTGTTCATCCCTGCCCACGTTACATCACAGGTTGCAGAGCCTGGACATTCGTCCAAAAAGCAAGCTCGATGAACGCTTCCTGCCCTCACGAGCACAACCTCCACGTTGGGGCCTCCCTTTTTTCCAGATCTCCACAGTGAGGTGTCGAGATAATGGAACAAAATCAGACCACGCACTATGCATTGATAGTGGGGCTTAAAGAGCACAGTTATGGGGCGATGCCTAAAGTGGAAGAGACGCTTGTGAGCTATCTCTCTCCACAGTCCGCATTGTCCCTAAAGGCCCCAACATTGCAAAACTTATCAGCACTATGGGCATGCTGCAAGCCTACCAGGAGGATTTATTAGGAGATGTTGAAGAGGGCAGGGAATTAGCCCAGACGTGGTAGATGAACTATGTCGGGCTGCAGACTTATCTCTCTTATCTCTCCGCCAGATCTGTCGGTCATGGTGGCCATGGAGAGGCACTTGTGGTTAAACTTAACCCTCTGGGGTCTGAGGATTTTTGGGGCCCTGGAGAAGTTTTGACATGCCCTGACATTTGTACTTTTTTCAGTTGTTCATAAACATATTTATGGAAAAAGCGTCATTACACTGTATTCAGCACGAACTAGGCTACCATAATATGTGAGCAGCCAGAGGGTGCTCTGTGCACATTTAGTCCACATTTAGTCTCACCAGTTAGTGGTTTGGCATCGAGGTGTCGTTCTCATGCACATCAGGAAGTTGGGGTTAAGGTCAAACGCCAAAAAGAGTGTGCTTTCTCCAACTCAGAGGACCACTTTTCTAGGCGTAGTTTGGCACTCTGTTGCGATGCAGGTGTGTTTCGCTCCTGCTCGCATAGAATCAATCCTTTCTAACTGTAAAGTGGATGTAAGACAAATCAGCTTAAATGAAATAATTAATTAATTAATTATAGGGAATTAAACTAAGTCACTTAGTTTACGACCGAGCAACTGAATCGTCCAGCATTCATTTGCTCGGGCTTTAATAAGCTCTTGTAGTGGATATGAATATCCAACTATCGTGAAAACACTATTTAGTTGCAAGGTAACATTAAGATCGGCAGTTTAAGACAGTAAATTTACAAGCACATAACACAAGACACTTCTTTTAAAAATCTACAGGAGACTTTATTGATATTCTAACACACAAACTAATATCTAACACAGACACGCACATACAAACACACATTCATACATGGAGCAAACAGAACGGAAATTAGAAAGACTTTTAAGAGTGAAATGATAATTTCATAAGACCTGACCTTAACAAACCATGAATCACAGTAAATTAATGCACCAGTTCAGCTTTAGGATCTGGAGGTACTTGCTTGATTGTCTTTGAATGTGGATCCCCTTTTCGGCGTCCTTGGCTTGGAGAAAAGGGGTTTTCCGGGTCGATGATTTGTTGCAGTATCTTTTCAGGTCCGGATTGATGTCAGGTAAAAACACTGCTGGCAGATGCTGTAACTACACCATTCTATGGCCAAAAGTATCATTCAGTAATCCACATGTAGCCATGTATACTGACATGTAATGTATAAATTATATTATAGACATTGTGCTCATGAACAAAGATGACAACAGGTAGGTTGTGTATTTCTAGGTTTCATGTACAAGCCATGCAACTGCCATTGAGATGAATGTAAATGCAACAGATAGCTTTTTATCAGGTATTGTAGGCTTCCTTATTGTTTGATAAGGAATAAATTGAAAGTCTAAATGAGACTGTAGGGAGTACAAAGTACAAGGTTTTTCCCCAGAGATGTAGTTGTAATACAAAATTTTAGGCTACATGAGTAGGTACAAATTCCTCAAAATAATAAAGTATACTAAGTACTTTAATCCGTCAGCTATTCCAGGTCTTACTGCTAGGCTACATCACCACAGACAGGGCAGCAACTCTTATCATTCTTTCTTAGTCTAGTTCTGGATTACTGGAGTATTTCCATATGAAATTGATTATAAGGAATTGTTTCATGACACACAAACACTGACAACATGCAATCATATTGGTGACACATTCCAGTGTAGTCATAAAATATATTATAACAATGTAACTATAAACAGTTGTTTATGTCAAAGTAATTGATTATCATCTCTCTGGTGTGTAGAAGAGATCTTATGTCTCTACGAGCTACAGTGAAGAACAACAGCATTTAATACTATCAAGAAAGGATCTTTATATATAATTTAAAAGACAACAGAAATTTTTGTATTTTTCAAATAAATAACTAATAAATAAAGATCCTCAAAAAATGCAATTTTCATTTTATGGAGTAGTTTTCACTAGACTTTGTTTATTCTGTCTACTGGTCAAGTTCTTGTTTCTGAAGTATGACATGAAATTACACAAACACACTTTTAAATAACAATAAATACTTCTTTTGATAATACTGCATCATGGTATTAAACTCTGCTAAACTCTTACATTTCTTACATCACTTACCTGTGTGAGAATATCAGATGTAATCACTAGTTTCAGAGTGTTTGAATAAAAAGGTTGTCGTCTGAAGAAGCTTTCAGTTCATCTGTTATAGTTTCACCTTCAATAAAAACTCTTTCACTCACCTGCTGTGATGTCATACAGTAGATCCGCCCATATTTCATGAATATGAAAGTGTGTAAATAGTCTTTGGGTAGATATGCCTATAGTAATAATTCATGATAATGATAATTTCATAACTAGAATTTTATGAAGCCCAGCTAATTAAATAAACACCACACCATAAACATGATCACAAGTTAAATTGTCATTCCTGCATCTTGTTCAAGGGTAAACCAATATTGGCATTTAAAAGTAAAAAACAAACGATATTAAAGTTTCTAAGCCAATAAAAGTTTATAAAAATGTTCTAAGCCAATGTTAATGTGACTTTAATATAAAAAGGATATGTTAGTTCCCTTTCGTGGGAACTATCGACGCTACGTCAGTGACGTGATGGGAATCCTCTGCATTTTTGTGTTCGTGAAGCACTATTGTATCTAACCAATGAGAGAACGCGACGTCAGAGGCGGGTGACGTCACGGACCGGAACCTATAAAGCATGCCCGGAAACAAAGAACGCTAGCTTCTGTTGTCTTCAGTAAGCGCTATTTGTATCTTGTCTGTCTTATTTACTGTTGTTTGTCTACCATCTCGCCAAAAAGTGATCTCTTCGTCTGAGGACAAGAGTTTCCAGAAAGTGAATAAGACACATACATATATATATATATATATATATATATATAATGACGGAAAGCCAGCGTTTCACTAAGTGTGCGCCTCCCTGTCCGCGATTCATCGTGGCAGGGGACACACACGACATGTGTGTGAAGTGCCTGGGAGTTGAGCACGCACAGGCAGCTCTCGAGGGGGCTGTCTGTGTGCACTGCGAGCGGCTCACTCTCAGGGCGCTGCGCTCACGCCGGGCGCTCTTTGAGGAGGGCGCCGCGGCGAGTGTTCCCCACGGGTCTGGTCCCGCTGCTGCTGAGGCACAGCGAAGACTGCACTCGTGGGGTTCACAAATGGATCTAGCAGAGGGGGGAGAGACGGGCTTTGCCTTATCGCTCCCCTTACCTGCTAGATCTAGTGTCTCTCCTTTGATGGTGGAAGCACGCGCTGCGGTTTCTTCCCCTCAAAGAGAGGCACCGGCACTGAATATATCTTCCTCCGAGGAGGTTGATGTTGAAGGTGTCGAGGGTGGTGATGAGGGACCATCATCCTCATCTCCAGCCCATGAGGAGCTTATGGAGGTAGTGACCCGGGCAGTAGAGAAACTGAATATAAGCTGGCCCGTGGAGGAAAGCGTTCCTAAGATTAAAAGCAAGTTAGATGAACGCTTCCTCCCAGCTAGGTCACTACCCCAGCGTCGGGGACTGCCGTTCTTTCCCGACCTCCACACCGAGGTGTCGAGGTCGTGGAATAGACCCGTGCAGTACCGTGTCTTCAGCCCACAGACATCAATGTACAGCAACATCACTGGGCTGAAGCAACATGGTTATGGGGCGATGCCTCAGGTTGAGGAGACGCTTGCGGGCTATCTCTCGCCTGAGTCGGCATCGTCCCTGAAATCCCCGACGCTGCCCACCAGACCTCTAAAGCAAACATCGAATCTGGTGGGCAAGGCTTATTCGGCAGCGGGTCAGGCTGCGGCATGTCTGCACACAATGTCTATATTGCAGGCATACCAAGCTGATCTGCTGGGGGAAATTCATGAGAGTGGGGAGGTTACTTTTGAGGCCATTCAAGAGCTGAGGAAAGCCACAGATTTAGCTCTCCGTGCCACCAAGGAGACGGCCAAGTCAGTAGGCCGCTCTATGACAGCCCTGGTGGCCACGGAGAGACATCTGTGGCTCAATCTGGCCGACATTAAAGATAAGGATAAGCATATCCTTATGGATGCGCCGCTTTCCTCCGAGGGCCTGTTCGGTGACGCAGTTAACACTGTCGTCGACAGGTTCGAGGAGGCGAAGAAACAGAAAGCGGCGTTTCAGAGATTCCTCCCCCGTAAATCTCATCCCCCTGAGGCTGCTGGGCGGGGGCAGCCTCAGCCGATAGCCGGCTCCTCGGGACACAGGTCCCAGCAAAAGGCTAGTGTAGCCGCCCGTGCTCCCCCGCGGAAAGCTTGGGGACCGGAGCGTGCTGCACAGCCGAAGCCTTCCGGGGGTAGGGCGGATCTGAGGACCGTCATTATTTCCTGGAAGGCTTCCCAAAAGAAATCCTGACGCTCATGGGCCAGGGTTTCTGAGGGCAGCCCCCTCCGAAGGGGTTCGACGATTAATTTCTATCGTTCCCCATCGGTGCCCTCAAGGGACTGTTCTGCCAACCCTGCCACCCAGTGTGCGACAGGGCGCAGCAGTCCCTGTCGATCCTCCGAGGAGGGTCGGCCAGCACGTGATTCGCTTATCTGCCGGTGCGCCGCGTCAGATAAACGAGCCAAGTGCTCAAAAAACACCAGAGACCAGTCTCGAGAGGCTGGTTCCCTTAGTAGAATTTTTGGGAGAATGGAAACGTCTTCCGAATGTTTCGAAATGGGTGCTGCTCATGGTAGAACAGGGTTACAGAATTCAGTTCGGTTCTCGTCCGCCCAGGTTCAGTGGAGTGATTCACACAGTGGTAGCTCCAGAGCAGTCTCTGGTAATGGAACAAGAGGTTACGACGCTTTTGCAAAAAGGGGCTATAGAACGGGTTCCCTCTCCCAGAAAAATGTCGGGCTTTTACAGCCGCTACTTCATTGTTCCAAAGAAGGATGGGGGGTTGCGTCCGATCATAGATCTTCGTATACTAAATCGATCTGTAAAGAAGTTGAAGTTCAAGATGCTTACACTCAAACAGATTATTCCACAGATCAGATCTGAGGACTGGTTTGTGGCGATAGATCTGAAGGACGCATATTTTCACATTTCCATCCATCCTTCTCACAGGAAGTTCCTCAGGTTTGCTTTCGGGGGCGAAGCATACCAATACAAGGTTCTTCCCTTCGGCCTATCACTATCACCCCGCACGTTCACGAAGTGCGTGGATGCAGCCTTGGCTCCTCTGAGACTCCAGGGCATCCGCGTGCTGAACTATATCGACGATTGGTTGATTTTAGCTCAAACAGAACGTCTGGCAGCTCAACATCGAGATGTTGTGTTGTCGCACATGAAGAAGCTTGGGCTGAGGCTCAACGCCAAGAAAAGTGTGCTGGTTCCGAGTCAGGTTGCCAACTATCTTGGGGTAATCTGGGATTCGATCACGATGCGGGCGCAATTGACTCCCGCTCGTGTGACTTCCATTCTCGGGGCCGTGAATGGGGTGAAGTTAGGCCGGTCACTCACTGTAAAACAGTTTCAGAGACTGTTGGGTCTGATGGCAGCTGTGTCCAACGTTGTTACTTTTGGCCTTCTGCACATGAGACCCTTACAGTGGTGGCTCAGGACCAAGGGGTTTTCTCCGAGGGGAAATCCTTTTCGCATTATCAAAGTCACGCGGCGGTGCCGGTGCTCTGGTCATGTGGAAAAAGCCTTGGTTCCTGTCCCAGGGACCCGTGTTGGGAACTTCATGTCGTCGCGTAATGCTTACGACAGATGCGTCCCTCACGGGCTGGGGAGCGATCATGAGTGGTCGCTCAGCTCAAGGTCACTGGGAGGTACACCAGCTCTCCTGGCACATAAATCGGCTGGAGATGCTGGCAGTGTTTCAGGCTCTGAAGCACTTCCTCCCCGACCTGAGGGGCCACCATGTGTTGGTTCAGACAGACAACACTACGGTGGTCTCCTACATAAATCACCAAGGGGGACTGCGGTCTCGTCCACTATGCAAACTGGTCAGTCACATCCTCCTGTGGACCCAAGGGAAATTACTCTCGCTAAGGGCGGCGTATATTCCGGGGTATTTGAATATGGGGGCGGACGCTCTGTCGAGGCAGAGCGCGAGTCCGGGGGAATGGAAGCTTCACTCAGAGGTAGTGGAGCTCATATGGAAAACATTCGGTCGAGCGGAAGTCGATCTTTTTGCCTCAGAGGAGTCAACTCAATGCCCTCTGTGGTACTCTCTGAGGCATCCAGCTCCCTTGGGGTTGGATGCCATGTTACAGACGTGGCCGAGGCGACGCCTGTATGCTTTTCCCCCAGTCTCTCTGCTCCCGGGGGTTCTGGACAAAGTCCGTCAGGAAGCGGTAGACCTGATATTGGTGGCTCCTTTCTGGCCAACGAGAATATGGTTTGCGGACCTAGTATCGCTTCTTCACGGCTCTCCTCTGGAGCTTCCAGTCAGACAGGATTTCCTGTCCCAAGCGGGCGGCATGATCTTTCATCCCCGTCCAGAAATGTGGAAACTGTGGGCCTGGCCTCTGAGGGGGCAAGGCTCATAGAATCTGGTCTCCCAACCGAGGTTGTGGAGACCATCCTTCAGTCCAGAGCTCCATCTACAAGGAAGCTTTATATGTATAAGTGGAAGGTTTTCTCTACATGGTGTAGTCATCATAGGGTGGACCCGGTCCACTCATCTGTCAGCTATGTGCTTCAATTCCTTCAAGAAAAGGTTTCAGAAGGCTTAACTCACTCCACATTAAAAGTGTATGTGGCTGCTATTTCAGCCTATCATGTTCCTATGGGTGGTGTCTCGGTAGGTCGAGACCCCTTAGTTGTTCGCTTCCTTCGTGGCGCGCTGAGGCCTTCAGTACGCCCAAAATCTCCGACCTGGGACTTAGCCATTGTGTTACAAGGGTTGGCTGAGGCGCCCTTTGAACCTTTGGAAGATGTGTCAGATAAAATGCTCACATTGAAGACTGTGTTTTTACTGGCCATCTCATCCTTGAAAAGGATAGGTGACCTTCAAGCTCTTTCGGTTTCACCATCATGTTTAGAGTTTGCACCAGGCATGGTTAAGGCCTTTCTACATACAAGGCCTGGTTACATTCCTAAGGTCCCCACTAGGGTCCCAGGTCCTATCGTTTTGGAGGCCTTTTATCCCCCTCCGTTCACTAATCCGGATCAGGAAAAACTTAATCTGCTGTGTCCTGTGAGGGCATTGGACGCTTATGTTCACAGAGCTGCCCTGTGGAGAAAATCAGACCAACTATTTGTATGTTATGGGTCCCCGAGTCGAGGGGGCCCAGCGTCCAAGCAGAGGATGAGTAAATGGGTGGTTGAGGCCATCTCATTGACGTATAAAGCCCTGGGGCGTCCGTGCCCCTTGGATGTTAGGGCACACTCAACAAGAGGTATGGCTGCTTCAAGAGCTCATATGTCAGGGGTTCCCTTGGCTGACATTTGTGGTGCTGCTGGATGGTCATCCCAGCACACCTTTATCAGATTTTATAATCTTAATGTGAATAGAACTCCGGGTGCTTTGGTTTTACAAGATAGTAGCCAGGCACCTGGAGGCTCGGCGTAGTTGGGACAGCGTTCCCATCACGTCACTGACGTAGCGTCGATAGTTCCCACGAAAGGGAACGTCTTGGGTTACGAGTGTAACCCTTGTTCCCTGAGTAAGGGAACGAGACGCTACGTCACGTTGCCGTACCTCCAGCATGCCTGGAGCGCTTACTTCAGACATATCACAGAAGCTAGCGTTCTTTGTTTCCGGGCATGCTTTATAGGTTCCGGTCCGTGACGTCACCCGCCTCTGACGTCGCGTTCTCTCATTGGTTAGATACAATAGTGCTTCACGAACACAAAAATGCAGAGGATTCCCATCACGTCACTGACGTAGCATCTCGTTCCCTTACTCAGGGAACAAGGGTTACACTCGTAACCCAAGACGTTTTCATAAAACTGTTGTCACTGTACGATTGCACACGTCACGATCCGCGCGAATCTGTTCAATTTAAATTTCAACGGTTATTTAGACGGTCCATCTGAGGAGAATCTGTAGATTTATCAAGCTAAGATATGCGAGTATAGATTTTGTTTAATTTTCCATGTCTGAACAATAATTGCACAGAACCTTTGAGAGTTTTAAGAAGGTGAAATATTCATTAACTTTATAGTGTCAATTCTCAGTGCAGCACAGATAAAAACACTTTAGTTTCTTTCTTTCTGGTTCCCTTCTGTTTATTTTTGCTTTACATTTGCCACAATGGCACATGGTAATTTACTGTGGTCATTTTATACTTGATGGATGTAAAAGATGAAAGTGAAAAACTGAAGGATGTTGTTGATTTGGTTGCAGTTATATTATGTAACTATAAATTGTCATAAGAATAGTGCACTACATACCAAGTCTTCTGAAGTGCTTAGAGTGAGGAACTCTAAATAAAGGTGACATGACAAATCAAACGTACAGAATATCGCTATTTATCTATAGACCAACAACTTTTTGACATGAACTGCAAATTACCACAATACATAAATAATTAGGCATACCTTAGTGAGAAACAACTGACCTAAGTGTCGCGAACTTGAGCTCGTGAGAAAGAGTCATTCTCTATGATGATTGGCCGAGAAGACATAACATGAGATGAGATGGAAGACGTGCATAACAAAGTTCACATTCTCCGTACAATCACGACGTAGTGGATCCACCTGGTATCCACACAGCTAGATCAATGAGCCGATTTATAACGACCATCATTTGAAGTGTCACAAAATACTGAAATTATCGTACATTATGGGATTTTTTTCATTATTGATCGTACATCGTACAGAGGTCAAAATTATCGTACAAATACGATAATTATCGTACGTCTGGCAACACTGAACCTGATGAAACATCTGAAGGCGTCATATTTGGATTCAGTTCATCACAAAAAGAAACTCTACATCTATTGATTGTGTTTGTACTGTTTTCAGCCTCTAGATGGCGCTGTGGTGTGTAAAGAGTTGACAGTCAAGATCACGTTCCAGAACCCGCTGACGCAAGTGTTGAGGAACGTTTTGTTCCGGATAGAGGGATTGGGAATGCAGAGCATCAGAAAGATCTTGTATGGGTAAGACTTTCAGTGTTTAACAGCAGTTTATTTCAGCTGTGATGTGTTCATGCACTTTAGATTTGTTTAAAAACATAAATTGTACTACATTAAATATGATATTTGAAGAGTGAAAATCTTTCAGAGAGTTGATATTGTGTTTCTGTCTGTCAGTGATGTGGAGAAGCTTGCGACGGTTACACTGATGGAGAAGTTTGTTCCCACCGTCTCCGGCTCTCAGAAGCTCCTGGCATCGATGGACTGCCGTCAGCTCACTCAGGTTCACGGATTCACCGATATTGTGCTCAAACCAAAGTGAAAAACACTTTCATTGTGAAGCTTTCTAATGCTCTCACTTCTCTTGAAGAATATTTACTAGATTTAATGGCATCTACACTAAATAATAATTCAGTATTTTTATTCACAACTGATGAAAGTCAACAATAAAGATCCTTCATGTTTTTTTCATATCTGTCTGTCTGTTGTAATATTTATGTGTGTAGATGTACATGAACTTAAATCATTCTCCATTTACATATTTATTTACAAGAAATTTAGTGTACAAGTAATGTCAGTTACAGAACTGAACACTTGTCTTTATTCAGATGCTGCAGTTATTCCATTATGAACCAAGAACTGCAGCATTTGCAGTAATTTCAAGTTAACAGCTGGAGAGAGAGAGAGAGAGAGAGAGAGAGAGAGAGAGACATAATGGACAATGGAAATTACCTTAACAGGTGTAGAAGTTTAGAATATTATGCAGAATTTCACCATTTCATATTAAATCATATTATGTAAAAAAAAAAAAAAAAAAAAAACAACAACAAAACAAACAGCAGATTTGAAAAGCTGATTGAGAAGAAAGAGATGAAATACAACTGTAGCAGATGACTACTATTATATTCTGTTGTGTGGAACTGAGTAAGAACTGATGACCGCACGACTTGATCTTTGGTTGACCGGTCAGCGCAAAGGGGCTTTTTATTCCTGCCCATGTACAGATCGATTATTCAAGTTTGCCATTTTGGTTTTATTGTTTTTCCATTTGGTGAAATAGAACAAAGTGCGATTAAAAACAAAAATAAAAATATGAAAAAACAATGCTAGATTAGTTCACTTATGTTCACGTGAAGGGTGGAATATGTGATAAATGAACAGTTTCTTCATTTTTCTGTTTTGAAGACAAAAATTAAAACAAACTAGCTGAAGGTACACAGACCATATTCTGTGGTAAAATAGCATCTCTATTGTTGGTCATTTAAATATATCTCATGACAAATATGTAATATTATATATATAATTGGGTTTTGGAGGATCCTTGAAGTTTGTCTCGTATTTGTCCTGTCTTTGACATCAAAGCAGCTTGAGACTGTGTGTGTTCTTGTGGTTTAATCAGACAGAGTTGGTGTGACACCATTGAGATGAATGATAATGGTAATATGGTCTTCTTTGTGTATCTTATATATGTCTTTTTCAATATAATGTACTTAAACATGAACTAGACTCAAAGCTTCATTCTTCATTCTATTATCCATGAAATCCATGTAATTATTGTGCAGTTACTTTTTGTTTTGCAAAATCTAATCCTCTAAAAACAGCTCATGCATAGATAATCTTTGCAGATTTCATGATTTATATTTTGGAGGATATTTTTTCTCATTTAACTGACAGGTGTGATGATCAGTGGCTTTGAGTTTTTACCTTCATCATTAAGGCCTGGGTCAAACAATGGATAGAGTTTGTCTGTGAAAGTCTGACCAGTGAAAGTGTAGATATGAGATCTGGAGTCCACGTCATAAAAAGAGACCAGACCCTCCTCATAATCCACAAACACTCCCACCTTCTCAGGTTTCACTCTCTGAGATAAAGAGACTGGTGGATCATCATAAGCTTTATATTGATTCTCATTCAGCATCAGAACCCAGACTCCATTCTTAGGACTCGCTGCAATCTCCCCCTTCCTGTTGATGGATTCTCTGGCCACTCCTAAAGCCCACCAAGTCTTTCCCTTCACCTGCACCTCATAGTAAAATCTCCCTGAACTGAATCCCTGCTTTGCCAGAACAGATCTGTCCTCTAATCTCTTTGGGTTTTTTGGGACATTCTGCTTAATGTCTCCATGACGGACTTGTTTTCCAACATCAGACAGGATGAGATATGGATTCGCTGTATCAGGATCCAGAGTCACATCCACTGAGAGAGATCAGACATTATCAATCAACTTCAGATTAAACACTTTTATATACACTAAATAATACAGATTAACAACGTATTGTCAGTGTATTGAAGAAAATGGTGTCAGTCACTGTACCTGCATACTTCTGCACAGACTTCAAACCTGTAGACACTGATGACAATATAATAATGGATTATTTATAGGAATAATTTCAGGTTTACAGTGAGTTTATCTCTATTAACAGCATCATGGGAATGTAGTGATTTCTGGTTATGTATTATTGTTTGTACATGGATAGTTATGTCATGTTGCTTATATGTCTCTAAAGTAAGTTAAAGTAATACTGCAGTAACTGGTTATGGCATAAGTTAAAGTTTGGATTTAACTTCACATAGACTAGGTGTTACGGTTTGCTGTTGTAGAAAGGAGGCTGATACGGATATCCACAATCAAATGGGTTTATTAACACAACGAAGAGACAACATCCAAACACTGGTATATAACATTTAAGATAACATTTAGGACAGACCAGGAGTGAAGGGAGTGAGTCCATTATATAGGGAGTGATGACGATCAGGAACAGGTGCAGGTGATCCGTGAAGCTGAGGAGCTGACGAGGGAAGTGAGTGCAGGTGAGGAGACAAGAGGATCATGGGAAATGGAGTTCTGGAGACGAGGGAACTGTGACAGTACCGCCCTCTCCCGGTAGGCGCGACCTCGCGCCGTAGATGTAACACCGGGGAGGGGGGGTGGGCGCCCTGGAGACCTCATGCCGGTGCAGGGAGAGGCATGGGTAGGAGTGGAGGTCTCCAGGGCGGGTCCATGAGCCATGGCGGGTCAGGCGCAGTGGGCAGCCATGGCGGGTCAGGCGCAGCGGGCAGCCATGGCGGGTCAGGCGCAGCGGGCAGCCATGGCGGGTCAGGCGCAGCGGGCAGCCATGGCGGGTCAGGCGCAGCGGGCAGCCATGGCGGGTCAGGCGCAGCGGGCAGCCATGGCGGGTCAGGCGCAGCGGGCAGCCATGGCGGGTCAGGCGCAGCGGGCAGCCATGGCGGGTCAGGTGCAGTGGGCAGCCATGGCGGGTCAGGAGCCTTGGGCAGCCATGGCAAAGCCCCACCCACCTGTGTGTCCCCCACATGTCCCCCACCCACGGGTACTTGGCCCCCCCCAAAAAAATACTTGGAGAGGTTATGGATCATTAAAAGGAGTCCAAGGAATATGGTAAACATGTGGGTGGAGGAGCATGAAGCTGGTTTGGCGGCGCATGGAGCAGTTGATTCGGCTGCAGCGCGTGGAACGGCTGGCTCGGTGCAGGAGCGCGGAGCGGAGGGCTCGGCGGCTGAGACTGGAGCGGAGGGCTCGGCGGCTGAGACTGGTGCGGAGGGCCCGGCGGCTGAGACTGGCGCGGCTGGCCCGGCGGCTGAGACTGGAGCGGCTGGCCCGGCGGCTGAGACTGGAGCGGCTGGCCCGGCGGCTGAGACTGGAGCGGAGGGCTCGGCGGCTGAGACTGGAGCGGAGGGCTCGGCGGCTGAGACTGGAGCGGCTGGCCCGGCGGCTGAGACTGGAGCGGCTGGCCCGGCGGCTGAGACTGGAGCGGCTGGCCCGGCGGCTGAGACTGGAGCGGCTGGCCCGGCGGCTGAGACTGAAGCGGCTGGCCCGGCGGCTGAGACTGAAGCGGCTGGCCCGGCGGCTGAGACTGAAGCGGCTGGCCCGGCGGCTGAGACTGAAGCGGCTGGCCCGGCGGCTGAGACTGAAGCGGCTGGCTCGGTGGCTGAGACTGAAGCGGCTGGCTCGGCGGCTGAGACTGGAGATGAGAGGGCTGGAAAAGGGGTCCAATACATTCCCTCAAACACGATTAAAATCCCCACTGGTACTGGAGAGGGCTCAGTGGAGCTTGGAGAAGGTTGCTCGGCGGCGGCGGCTGGAGCTGAGGGCTCGGCGGCGGCGGCTGGAGCAGAGGGCTCGGCGGCGGCGGCTGGAGCAGAGGGCTTGGCGGCGGCGGCTGGAGCAGAGGGCTCGGCGGCGGCGGCTGGAGCAGAGGGCTCGGCGGCGGCGGCTGGAGCTGAGGGCTCGGCGGCGGCGGCGGCTGGAGCAGAGGGCTCGGCGGCGGCTGGAGCAGAGGGCGCGGCGGCGGCAGCTGGAGCAGAGGGCTCGGCGGCGGCGGCTGGAGCTGCTTTCTTCCTCCTCCTCCGCTTTCTGGACCCAGCGGAGGAGTGTGGGTCCAGTGTGACACAGGAAGGAAGTTCACTGGAGGGGTATGAGGAGGAAAACGGAGCTTGGCAGACTGGCCAGGCTGCCCGTGTTTTTGGAAGGACTGGACGAGAGGAACACTCAACATCCTGAACCTCTTGGACAAAGAATTTGGAGCAATTTAAATCCAAAACTAAATTTATAGCATCAGTTAAGGAAACATAATCGTCAGGTTCATAAAAGCGGATTGTGTCCTCGTCCAGTCCATCCAAAAACAGGGCGATCAAATGAGCATCCGACCAGTCTGTCAAAAAAGCGAGCTCTACAAACTCCTCCACATACCTCTCCAGTGAACGTCCCATCTGGAAGAGTCCTATAAGCCGTTCCGCCGCAGAGAGAGGTGGTGAAGGAGTGGGAGCCCCGATATGATGAGCCGTTGTGGGTACAGGGACCAGGAAGATACCCATCTTAAAATTGTGGAGGTCCAGCGGTATAGGTCTGTCCTTCTGTTACGGTTTGCTGTTGTAGAAAGGAGGCTGATACAGATATCCACAATCAAATGGGTTTATTAACACAACGAAGAGACAACATCCAAACACTGGTATATAACATTTAAGATAACATTTAGGACAGACCAGGAGTGAAGGGAGTGAGTCCATTATATAGGGAGTGATGACGATCAGGAACAGGTGCAGGTGATCCGTGAAGCTGAGGAGCTGACGAGGGAAGTGAGTGCAGGTGAGGAGACAAGAGGATCATGGGAAATGGAGTTCTGGAGACGAGGGAACTGTGACACTAGGTTTAGTAAGTGATTTTATCATACCAGTTTAATGCTAACAGTGCAAGTTTAAGTTATATTGTGGTTATGTTTTTGAAACATTGTGAATGTTTACAGACAGAGATAAAATAATTGTGATGACCAGCAGCAGGTCACCAATGTTTCTATTGGTTACACTTTATTAGGGGCCAAGCACCGAAGGTGCGTAGGCCCCTATTGTATCCGTTGGCGTTCTTTTTTTTTATTATTATTATTAGGGGCCAAGCACCGAAGGTGCGGAGGCACCTATTGTTTCTGTTGGCGTTCTTTTTTTTATTTTTATTTTTGATTCTTCTTCTTCTTCTTCCGCTCTTGAGTCTATGGCAGCCTATAGAACCGTATGGTAAAAAGTTGTGAAATTTGGCACACAGTTAGAGGACAGTCTGATCTGTGTCTGTAGCAAATTTGTTGTCTCTAACTCAATCCCTCTAGCGCCACCAGCTGTCCAAAATTGCACTTCTGTTTATGCTAATAACTTTTGAACCGTAAGGGCTAGAAACAAAATTATTTTGTCCTCTGATTCCTTGGCTCAAGACGATTCGAATGCACCCTATGACTTTTCGAACTCCTCCTAGGCCGTTGATCTGATTATCATGAAAATTGAACCAGATCATCTTCAGACCATGACTGCAAAAACTTCTCAAAATCTTTTTGATAGATCGATCCGTTCTCGAATAGGGCACAAATGAATTCAACCAAAAGCTCGCAAAATCACACTTGAGGCTATATCTCCAAAACGATTTATCGTATTCTGACCAAACTTCGAACATGTCATCACAAGCATGACTTGAGGCAACATGCAGTGTTTTGGCGCAGTGTTTTGGCGCAGTGCCACCTACTGGTCTGGAGATACGAAAAATGGCTATTTTGGCTAATATCTTCTGAATGGTTTGTCCAAAAAACATAAATGTGGTCACGTCAGATTCGGGGAATCATGCCGAGTCGATTGATAACCAATATTACCATATCATATTATAATTTTTGATTATAACTTCTGATGCTTTTGTCCATGAATCATAAATATGGTCTTGTTAGATTCAGGGCATAATGCCGAGTCGAATAATATCCGATATTCACAGGTCGGACATTTTGGCCGTCGGCCATTTTGAATTTTGGGCTAAAATGCTGTATTTTATGAACGCTTTAGCACATCATCACAAAACTCGGTATGGCTCATCAGCACAATGCCCCAAAGGAGCCTGAGAAGTTTCGGACCAGCGCCACCTAGTGGTAAAATCAATTATTCAAATACTTATCACTATGGTTTTGGTCAACTTATTTTCAAAAGAGTCATGTTCTTAGACTCCTGAATCCCCACTGAGTCCAACGATACCAAACATGCTAGGTTTCGACTTATGGTGTGTCCGCCATGTTGAATTTTGCGAAAAACCTGCTTTTTCGAACTCCTCCTAGGGCGTTACTCCGATTTTCACGAAAATTGATACAGATCATCCTCAGACCATGCTTGCAAAATGTTATTAAAAGCTTGAAATCAGACTTGAGGTTATATCTCCACAATGCTTTATTGTATTCTTACCAAACTTGGTACATGTCATCACAAGCATGACCTGAGGCATCATGCAGAGTTTCGGTGCAGTGCCACCTACTGGTCTGGAGATATGAAAAATGGCTAATTATGCTTATAACTTCTGATGGGTTTGTCCAAAAATCATAACTTTGGTCTCCTAGGATTCGGGGCATTATGCCGAGTCAAATGATATCTAATTTTACAATATCGTTCATTTTGGCCATCGGCCATTTTGAATTTTGTGGTAAAATGCTGTATTTTATGAACACATTTGCGTATCGTTATGAAACTTGGTATGGGTCATCAGCACAATGACCTGAAGGAGCCTGAGAAGTTTTGGACCAGCGCCACCTAGTGGAGAATTTTTTTTTAAAAATATGGTTATAAATTCTGAGTCTGATGCTCATGTCTGATGCACAAGGCTGTGTTGGCAGGCTTGTTGTGCTGCTTTTGTGCTTGGCCCCGTAAATGCCGCTTGCAGCTTTAATTAGGGGTTCAAGCACGAAGTGCTGAAACCCTATTGTAATTGTACTGATTTTTATTATTATTATTATTATTCTTCCGCCGTAAAACGCATCGTGCAGCCCAAACCGTAAGAGCTAGAACCTTGAAACTTTGCCAGATGGTAGTACAAAAATCGAGGAGAGGTTGACAAAGTATGACCCAAATCGGCCAATAGGTGGCGCTACAGCGATCAAATGCGCAAAATGGCTCATAACTCCTAAACCGTTTGTCGCAGATTAAAAAAATTACATATTTGGAATCCTTGGGTCAAGGCGGTTAAAAGCGTAGAAGATCAGATTCGCGCTGCGAGGTCCCGTTTTCCCGCCATTTTGAATTTTGTCCAAAACCTACTTTTGCGAACTAGTCCTAGGTTTTTCGCCCGATTGGAACCAAACCAGTGCAGAAATGTTATCTGGACTCTGAATATCAAAAGTTGAAATTTTGATTAACGGTCGCTAAGGGGCGCCAAAACGTATGCTAAGGGCGGAGCCACTTTTACTAAAATGGCTATAACTCAAGAACGAAATGAGATATTTGCACCAAACTTGGTACACATGTTTAGGGGCTTAATCTTTGGTCACGATAAAAAAACTGCGTCGATTGGACACTAGGTGGCGCTATAACTTGAAAAAAACATAAAAACAGCTGTAACTATGCAACCGTTAGTCCAATTGACTTGAAATTTGGCATGCAGTGTCTTGGTCCAAGGTGCCATGTATGTCTATGAGGACATTGGTGTATCTCAAAAAACATGGCCGCCATCGGCCAATGAAGTTTGAGCACCTATTAGACAAGGTTAACGGACGTCGATCGGAACGAAACTCGATGGGCATGTTCGACTCATGGCCCTAGAGGTCTGTAAGAATTTTGAAAGAAATCGGCCACAAGTTGGCGCTAACGAGTTTTATGCCTCAGCAATCATGTGGTGTTTCATAAAACCACAAAATATCCATATCATTTGATAGATCTGCTCATGCTGAACAACTTTGCCTCAAGAACCATTGCTGTCAATCAAATCGTTCATTAAATATTTGTAATTATGTTAAAAACCTACTTTTGCGAACTAGTCCTAGGTTTTTTGCCCGATCGGAACGAAACTAGTGTAGAACAATTCTATGGACTCTCTAGATCAATAATTATCAAAAAAAAGTTGAAATTTGCCCTTTGGGTTGCTATAACTGGGTCATTTAGAAAATGGGCGTGGCTATATATACCCAAAAGCCTATAAAACCTAAACAAAAACTCAGAACTTCACCAAAATAGGTGAGCACATGCAGCATATGACTCTAATGAAGCATGCCAATTTTTTTGTAAATCGGACAATAGGTGGCACTATAATTGTGAAAAAACTTTTAAAAAACATACGTTTTTAATGGTTTTAGATGTAAATATATATAACTTTGGATGTGTTTGACATATTTTCACGGGAGTCATGTCTTTAGACTCCTGAATCCTTGCCGAGTCCAATGATACTGAACATGTTAGGTTTCGCCTTATGGTTTGTGCCACGTTGTGATTTAGCGCTTAAAAAACTTTTGCGAATATCTTCGAAACCGTTAGTCCGATCGAAACGAAACCAGCGTAGGAAACACGGAACCTAAGTTGGTTTACTATATTTAAAAGCCCAAATGTCAAAATTTTGATAGGAAGTGGCAAAAAAATCCAATCAAAGTCTTTCATGGGTCATTTTTTATGCTCTCTTATATATAAGTGTCTATAACTTCAAAACGAAATGAGATATTTTCACCAAATTTGGCACACATATGTATGGACAGATTCTGAGGACACCCCACAAAAATGGTGGGAATCGGGCAATAGATGGCGCTGTAACTGTCAAAAAACCTTTATAAACCATGTTTTTCCTTGCTAAATTGCCTGAATTCACTGTAAATTGTCTTTTCTGTTTATGATCTAAATGTTTACATGCTTGTTAAATAAAATATAATACCTTTGTATGTGCTTAAAGGTCTTAAATGCTTGAACCCCGGTAAATGCTGCTTGCAGCTTTAATTAGGGGCCAAGCACCGAAGGTGCGGAGGCACCTATTGTTATTGTTGGCGTTCTTTTTAGGGGCCAAGCACCGAAGGTGCGGAGGCACCTATTGTTATTGTTGGCGTTCTTTTTTTTTTTTTTTTTTTTTATTCTTCTTCTTCTTCTTCTTCTTCTTCTTCTTCTTCCGCTCTTGAAGTCTATGGTAACCCATAGAACCGCTTGCGGGAAAGTTGTGAAATTTGGCACACAGTTAGAGGACAGTCTGACCTTTGTCCACAGCAAATTTGGAGTCTCTAACTCAATCCCTCTAGCGCCACCAGCTGTCCAAAGTTGCACTTATGTTTATGTTAATAACTTTTGAACCGTAAGGGCTAGAAACAAAATTCTTTTTTCCTCTGATTCCTTGGGTCAAGACGAATCGATCGCACCCACGTCATTTTCCGTCATGAAAATTTTTCCGCCATTTTGAATTTTCTGAAAAACCTACTTTTTCGAACTCCTCCTAGGCCGTTACTCCGATTTTCATGAAAATTGAATCAGATCATCTTCAGACCATGCTGACAAAAAGTTATGGAATTCAAGTCGATTCCTCAAGCCGTTTTCGAAAAACTCGCAAACGAATTGTACGTAGTGCTTGCGAAAACAGAAGTAAGGCTGTATTTCCGCAATGCTTTATCGTATTCCGACCAAACTTGGTACATGGCATCACAAGCATGACCTGAGGTACCATGCAGTGTTTCGGAGCAGCGCCACCTACTGGTGTGGAGATATGAAAAATGGACATTTTTGCTTATAACTTTTGATGGGTTTGTCCAAAAATCATATATTTGGTCTCGTTAGATTCAGGGCATCATGTCGAGTCGATTGTTATCCAATTTTCCCATATCGGCCATTTAGGCCGTCGGCCATTTTGAATTTTGTGCTAAAATGCTGTATTTTACGAACGCATTAGCGTATCGTTATGAAACTTGGTATGGGTCATCAGGACAATGCCCTGAAGTAGCCTGAGAAGTTTCGGCACAGCGCCACCTTGTGGTCAAAAGTTATAACAAAATTTACAAAAATGCTAATAACTTTTGACTATATTAAACGATTGTAATGAAACTGGTCTCAGTAGATTCCTTGGGTCATGCTGAGAACATAGATATTAAATTAGCCATAGTCAGCTGAACTTCCTGTCCGCCATATTGTTTTTCCTTAAAAACCTACTTTTTCGAACTCCTCCTAGACCGTTGCTCCGATTTTCACCAAAATTGAAATGTATCATCTTCAGACCATGCCGACAAAAAGTTATGGATTTCAAGTCGATACATAAAACTGTTTTCGTATACCGGAGCAATGAATTTGAGGCATGTTGTAAAACACACTCTTGAAGCTGTATCTCTGCACTGCTTTATCGTATTCAGACCAAACTTGGTACCTGTCATCACAAGTATGACCTGAGGCATCATGCAGTGTTTCGGCGCAGCGCCACCTACTGGTGTGGAAATATGAAAAATGGTTATTTTTGCTTATAAATTCTGATGGGTTTGTCCAAAAATCATAAATTTGGTCTTGTTGGATTCGGGGCATCATGCTGAGTCGAATGATAACCATTATTACCATATCAGCAATTTTGGCCGTCGTACATTTTGAATTTTGTGCTAAAATGCTGTATTTTACGAACGCATTAGCGTATCTTTACAAAACTCGTTATGGGTCATCAGCACATGCCCTGAAGGAGCCTGAGAAGATTCGGACCAGCGCCACCTTGTGGCCAAAAGTTATAACAAAATTTACAAAAATGCTAATAACTTTTGACTATTTTAACTGATTGTAATGAAACTGGTCTCAGTTGATTTCTTGGGCCATGCCGAGAACACAGATATCAAATTTGCCATAGTCAGCTGAACTTCCTGTCCGCCATATTGTTTTTCTTTTAAAACCTACTTTTTCAAACTCCTCCTAGACCGTTGCTCTGATTTTCACCAAAAATGAACCGTATCATCTTCAGACCATGCCGACAAAATGTTATGGATTTCAAGTCGATAAGTCAAACCGTTTTCGTATAACGGAGCAAAGAATTTGAGGCATGATGCAAAAATGACTCTTGAAGCTGTATCTCTGCAATGCTTTGACATATTGACACCAAACTTTGCAAGTGTCATTGTCACCTCACTCTAAACATACCACAACAATTTGGACACAGCACCACCTATTGGTCGAAAGTGATGAACCAGTAAATCCCCATTTTTGCTCATTTTTCAGCTCTTTTGCCTAAAATGTTCTCAAAAGGTATTTAATTGCTCACTGTTGGAGTTAGTCTGATGCTCCCAGCTGTGTTGGCTGGCTTCTTGTGCCGTTTTTGTGCTTGGCCCCGTAATTGCTGCTTGCAGCTATATTTAGGGGCCAAGCACCGAAGGTGCGGAGGCACCTATTGTTATTGTTGGCGTTCTTTTTTTTTTTTTTATTATTATTCTTCTTCTTCTTCTTCTTCCGCTCTTGAAGTCTATGGCAACCCATAGAACCGCTTGCGGGAAAGTTGTGAAATTTGGCACACAGTTAGAGGACAGTCTGACCTTTGTCCACAGCAAATTTGGAGTCTCTATCTCAATCCCTCTAGCGCCACCAGCTGTCCAAAGTTGCACTTATGTTTATGTTAATAACTTTTGAACCATAAGGGCTAGAAACAAAATTCTTTTTTCCTCTGATTCCTTGGGTCAAGACGAATCGATCGCACCCTATGACGTCATTTTCCGTCATGAAAATTTTTCCACCATTTTGAATTTTCTGAAAAACTTACTTTTTCGAACTCCTCCTAGGCCGTTACTCCGATTTTCATGAAAATTGAATCAGATCATCTTCAGACCATGCTGACAAAAAGTTATGGAATTCAAGTTGATTCCTCAAACCGTTTTCGAAAAACTCACGAACGAATTGTACGTAGTGCTTGCGAAAACAGAAGTAAGGCTGTATCTCCGCAACGCTTTATCGTATTCAGACCAAACTTGGTACATGTCATCACAAGCATGACCTGAGGTACCATGCAGTGTTTCGGCGCAGCGCCACCTACTGGTGCGGAGATATGAAAAATGGGTATTTTTGCTTATAACTTCTGATGGGTTTGTCCAAAAATCATAAATTTGGTCTCGTTGGATTCGGGGAATCATGCCGAGTCGAATGATATCCAATTTTCCCATATCGGCCATTTTGGCCGTCGGCCATTTTGAATTTTGTGCTAAAATGCTGTATTTTACGAACGCATTAACGTATCTTTACAAAACTTGGTATGGGTCATCAGCACAATGCCCTGAAGGAGCCTGAGAAGTTTCGGCACAGCGCCACCTTGTGGTCAAAAGTTATAACAAAATTTACAAAAATGCTAATAACTTTTGACTGTATTCACCAATTGTAATGAAACTGGTCTCAGTAGATTCCTTGGGTCATGCTGAGAACATAGATATCACATTTGCTATAGTCAGCTAAACTTCCTGTCCGCCATATTGTTTTTCTTCAAAAACCTACTTTTTCGAACTCCTCCTAGACCGTTGCTCCAATTTTCACCAAAATTGAACCGTGTCATCTTCAGACCATGCCGACAAAAAGTTATGGATTTCAAGTCGATAAGTCAAACCGTTTTCGTATACCGGAGCAAAGAATTTGAGATGTGATGCAAAAATTACCCTTGAAGCTGTATCTCTACAATGCTTTGACATATTTAGACCAAACTTGGTACATGTCATCACAAGCATGACCTGAGGCATTATACAGTGTTTCGGTGCAGCGCCACCTACTGGAGTGGAGATATGAAAAATTGTTATTTTGCTCATAACTTCTGATGAGTTTGACCAAAATTCATAAATTTGGTATGGGTCATCAGGACAATGCCCTGAAGGAGCCTGAGAAGTTTCGGACCAGCGCCACCTCGTGGTCAAAAGTTATAACAAAATTTACAAAAATGCTAATAACTTTTGTCTATATTAACCAATTGTAATGAAACTGACTATGTTAACCGATTGGAATGAAACTGGTCTCAGTAGATTCCTTGGGTTATGCTGAGAACATAGATATCAAATTTGCCATAGTCAGCTAAACGTCCTGTCCGCCATATTGTTTTTCTTTAAAAACCTACTTTTTCGAACTCCTCCTAGACCGTTGCTCCGATTTTCACCAAAATTGAACCGTGTCATCTTCAGACCATGCCGACAAAAAGTTATGGATTTCAAGTCCATATGTCAAACCGTTTTTGTATACCAGAGCAAAGAATTTGAGGCATGATTCAAAAATGACTCTTGAAGCTGTATCTCTTCAGTGCTTTGACATATTGACACCAAACTTTGGAAGTGTCATTGTCACCTCACTCTGACCATACCACAACAATTTGGACACAGCGCCACCTATTGGTCGAAAGTTATGAACCAGTAAATCCTCATTTTTGATAATTTTTCAGCTCTTATGCCTAAAATGATCTTAATACGTCTTTAATTGTTCACTGTTGCAGTTGGTCTGATGCTCCCAGCCGTGTTGGCTGGTTTCTTGTGCCGTTTTTGTGCTTGGCCCCATAATTGCTGCTTGCAGCTATATTTCTTCTTCTTCTTCTTCCGCTCTTGAAGTCTATGGCAGCCCATAGAACCGCTTGCGGGAAAGTTATGAAATTTGGCACACAGTTAGAGGACAGTCTGAGCTATGTCCATAGCAAATTTGGAGTCTCTAACTCAATCCCTCTAGCGCCACCAGCTGTCCAAAGTTGCACTTATGTTTATGTTAATAACTTTTGAACCGTAAGGGCTAGAAACAAAATTCTTTTTTCCTCTGATTCCTTGGGTCAAGTCGAATCGATCGCACCCTATGATGTCATTTTCCGTCATGAAAATTTTTCCACCATATTGAATTTTCTGAAAAACATACTTTTTCGAACTCCTCCTAGGCCTTTACTCCGATTTTCACGAAAATTGAACCAGATCATCTTCAGACCATGCCGACAAAAAGTTATGGAATTCAAGTTGATTCCTCAAACAGTTTTTGAAAAACTTGCGAATGAATTGTACGTAGTGCTTGCGAAAATAGACATAAGGCTGTATCTCCGCAAGGCTTTATCGTATTCAGACCAAACTTGGTACATGTCATCACAAGCATGACCTGAGGCAACATGCAGTGTTTCGGCGCAGTGCCACCTAGTGGTGCGGAGATATGAAAAATTGATATTTTTGCTTATAACTTCTGATGGGTTTGGCCAAAAATCATAAATTTGGTCTCGTTGGATTTGGGGAATCATGCCGAGTCGAATGATATCCAATTTTTCCATATTGGCCATTTTAGCTGTCGGCCATTTTGAATTTTGTGCTAAAATGCTGTATTTTACGAACGCATTAGCGTATTGTTACGAAACTTGGTATGGGTCATCAGGACAATGCCCTGAAGGAGCCTGAGAAGTTTCGGCACTGCGCCACCTTGTGGTCAAAAGTTATAACAAAAATTACAAAAATGCTAATAACTTTTCTCTATATTAACCAATTGTAATGAAACTGGTCTCAGTAGATTCCGTGGGTCATGCTAAGAACATAGATATTAAATTTGCCATAGTTAGCTGAACTTCCTGTCCGCTGTATTGTTTTTCTTTAAAAACCTACTTTTTCGAACTCCTCCTAGACCGTTGCTCCGATTTTCACCAAAATCGAACCGTATCATCTTCAGACCATGGCGACAAAATGTTATGGATTTCAAGTCGATAAGTCAAAACGTTTTCGTATACCAGAGCATCGAATTTGAGGCATGATGCAAAAACGACTCTTGAAGCTGTATCTCTTCAGTGCTTTGACATATTGACACCAAACTTTGCAAGTTTCATTGTCACCTCACTCTGACCATACCACAGCAATTTGGACACAGCGCCACCTATTGGTCGAAAGTGATGAGCCAGTAAATCCTCATTTTTGATAATTTTTCAGCTCTTTTAGCTAAAATGATCTTAATAGGTCTTTAATTGCTCACTGCTGCAGTTAGCCTGATGCTCCCAGTCGTGTTGGCTTGCTTCTTGTGCCGTTTTTGTGCTTGGCCCCGTAATTGCTGCTTGCAGCTATATTTATTATTATTCTTCTTCTTCCGCTCTTGAAGTCTATGGCAGCCCATAGAACCGCTTGCGGGAAAGTTGTGAAATTTGGCACACAGTTAGAGGACAGTCTGACCTTTGTCCATAGCAAATTTGGAGTCTATAACTCAATCCCTCTAGCGCCACCAGCTGTCCAAATTTGCACTTATGTTTATGCTAATAACTTTTGAACCGTAAGGGTTAGAAACAAAATTCTTTTTTCCCCTGATTCCTTGGGTCAAGACGAATCGATTGCACCCTATGACGTCATTGAAAAATCATAAATTTGGTCTCGTTGGATTCGGGGCATCATGCCGAGTCGAATGATAACCATTATTACCATATCAGCAATTTTGGCCGTCGGACATTTTGAATTTTCTGAAAAACATACTTTTTCGAACTCCTCCTAGGCCTTTACTCCGATTTTCACGAAAATTGAACCAGATCATCTTCAGACCATGCCGACAAAAAGTTATGGAATTCAAGTTGATTCCTCAAACAGTTTTTGAAAAACTTGCGAATGAATTGTACGTAGTGCTTGCGAAAATAGACATAAGGCTGTATCTCCGCAAGGCTTTATCGTATTCAGACCAAACTTGGTACCTGTCATCACAAGTATGACCTGAGGCATCATGCAGTGTTTCGGCGCAGCGCCACCTACTGGTGCGGAAATATGAAAAATGGCTATTTTTGCTTATAAATTCTGATGGGTTTGTCCAAAAATCATAAATTTGGTCTCGTTGGATTCGGGGCATCATGCCGAGTCGAATGATAACCATTATTACCATATCAGCAATTTTGGCCGTCGGACATTTTGAATTTTGTGCTAAAATGCTGTATTTTACGAACGCATTAGCGTATCTTTACAAAACTCGGTATGTGTCATCAGCACAATGCCCTGAAGGAGCCTGAGAAGATTCGGACCAGCGCCACCTTGTGGCCAAAAGTTATAACAAAATTTGCAAAAATGCTAATAACTTTTGACTATTTTAACTGATTGTAATGAAACTGGTCTCAGTTGATTCCTTGGGCCATGCCGAGAACACAGATATCAAATTTGCCATAGTCAGCTGAACTTCCTGTCCGCCATATTGTTTTTCTTTAAAAACCTACTTTTTCTAACTCCTCCTAGACCGTTGCTCCAATTTTGACCAAAATCGAACCATATCATCTTCAGACCATGCCGACGCAAAGTTATGGATTTCAAGTCGATACACCAAACCATTTTCGTATACCGGAGCAACGAATTTGAGGCATGATGCAAAACCCACTCTTGAAGCTGTATCTCTACAATGCTTTGACATATTGACACCAAACTTTGCAAGTGTCATTGTCAACTCACTCTGACCATACCACATTAATTTGGTCACAGCGCCACCTATTGGTCGAAAGTGATGAACCAGTAAATCCTCATTTTTGATCATTTTTCAGCTCTTTTGCCTAAAATGGTCTTAATAGGTCTTTAATTGCTCACTGCTGCTGTTGGTCTGATGCTCCCAGCCGTGTTGGCTGGCTTCTTGTGCTGTTTTTGTGCTTGGCCCCGTAATTGCTGCTTGCAGCTATATTTTTAAAGTGTCTTTGTTACACTGTCATTAAACATTTAAGTGCTGAGTAATATTAAGAAACTAATATTAATTAATAATTAATATTAAGTAACTACACGTACTTACTGTAGGGTTAGGATTAGGGTTTGGTTAGGATTAGTTGCAGCATGTAATTATGCATAATTTATAGTCATTACTATACTAACTATATGTAACAATGATACTATAAAATAAAGTGTTACCCTTTTATCCCATATAGTCCTTGAAAATGTATTTTTTTAGATTTTTTTAATATCTATACTGTATTTGACATTCACATACCAGTTTGACTGAGTTTTTCATGTAGTGTTTTCCTCAGTTGAGTCAGAGCTCTTTTCAGAGAGTTCACATTCACATCAGAGTCAATCCGGATCTCAGTCCAGTTCTTGGTGTGTGGACGACTGGACAGGGATGAGCACATCTACAACAGGAGAGAGAGATGTCACACTTATTCAGTTATCTTATCTTAATTTCATTTTCATGAACTTTTAGTTTGCTCAACATTGTTTCCTGTTTCCTTTGTTTGTTACTATGGTTACTGATTAATTTGATCACACCTTGTATTCTGTTCATTATCTGTGTAGATTTAAGTTCCTGTGAGTTTCATTTCACTGTCAATTATTGTTTGTGTAACGCTTGTGCTTAGACACACTGTCTCGTGAACTTTGACTATCTGAGTTTGTTTTCTTATTAAATCCTTTTGTTTTAGGAATCCCTTAACTCATCTTCATCTTCGGACTTTAAGTAGCATGACAAGAGGACTGTTAAATGTGTTATTATTATATTTTTAAAGACGTTAAAGGGGTGGTTCAGTGTTTTTTTCTAGGCTTGATTGTGTTTTTGGGGCACAGTTTAACATGTCTTAATGCTTAGTTTTTTTTTGAAAACACTGTATTTTTCATATATTTTACCTTTATTCTACACCTCTGTTTCCACTGTCATATGAACGGCTCATTTTACTTCCTGCCTCTATGAAGCCACTCCCTCCGAAATACGCAATGTGCTCAGATTGGTTAGCAGGTTGGTAGCTGGCCCAGTGTATCATGATTCGCTGAAGCAGCCGGAAATGCCACGCCCCTTACCATTCGTTGCTTCAGTGGAAATGTAAATAATGGTGTCTATATTGCTGTATCAAATTGAGCCCGAATCAGACCAAACTGGTCGTTTTTGTAGGCATTAAACTGCCATAACTTTAAAAGACAGTAACTCCGTTTGCATTGAACTTTCAGCGCTGTAACTTTGCAGATACCGTTTATGCTCAAGCAGCAACATTACACACTAACTAAAGTTAAAAAAGTGAAATTGCATTGAACCACCCCTTTAATTCAATATTTTTTTACGCAGGATCTTTCTAACACAATTGACGCAAGACACCCCAGATGAATAGTGTAAAATATCCAAAGTATGGATAATACCGTACCACCCCCAGTTGATTGATTACTTTAAGAATTGCTAATATTTTCTGTATTAAAACTTGTACTAAATAAATGAGGCATTGTCTCATTAATTATACACTGATTTGAGTAAATACCAAGAACATAAATCTAAACACTGCATAAAGCCAGGTTCAAAATTCTTGTTTGATTTTGTTGACATATGACATTACTGAGGGAATTTTTTAATTTCTCCTTTTATCACTTTATAAATCGGAAAATACTGACAACAGCCAGAAAAAAAGGATTTTCACCAGACATGCAAATTAGGTGAATTGGAGAGTTAAAACCTAAAAAAAATAAAAGTAAAAAATCATCAAGTCAAGAGATTCCATCAAGAGATGCATGCCGCTGTGTTCACGGCTCATCATCACTGTGGATGACCCACATGGTTTCTGTATTGGATGTCTGAGGGAAGATCACTCTGTTCTTGCCCTCGAGGGCACAGAGTGTGAGCACTGTGATTTATTTTCCATAAAGGTGTTCCCTAATCCTGATATTCCAAATTTGAGGTCATTATAAAATGGAGTCAGATAAAAGTTTAATTGAAATTAAATTACTTGGCACACCAAAAAGACAGAACATGCAGGAAACCTTCAGCCACATCACTGGACACCGTCGTTGGGCCAGTTGTGTGAATCTTACAGAACAGAGTGTTTGTACTGTAATATTGTACATGATGACTGATGAGACAGATGTTCACAGACCTGTATGAGGTGGAGATGATTATCGGTGTGTGAGATCTGCTCCAGCTCAGTGTTTCTCTTCTTCAGCTCAGTGATTTCCTGCTGCAGCTCTTTAATGAGATCTTCAGCCTGTTTCTCTGCTGCTTTCTGCTGTTCCTCCATCATTTTCAGCAGCTCAGACTGACATCTCTCAATGGAGAGGATCAGATCAGTGAAGATCTCAACACTGGAGGATTTCTCTTTCTCTGTGTTTCTCTGATGAATGAAAACAGTTAAAAGTTCTATTTGTTAATATATTACATATTACATATTATATGTTCAACCCAAAATGAAAATTCTCTCATCATCAATTAACCGCATGTCACTTAAAATGCGTAATTTTCAGTGGAATACAAAAGATACTCATGTGCAATACACCAAGATTTGTGAACTATGGGAAAAAATAATGTTTTCAGAGCAACATGAGGGTTACTAGATGATGGCAGAACTCTCAATTTAATTCAATGTATTTATTAATTAGGTTGAAATATGATGCATAACATTTTTTGAGATATATTTTTTGGTAGGATAGTTAAACAGAAAGTGAAATGGGAACGGGGGATTGAAAAGGACCATGAGTCAGGAAAACCTTTCTCAGATCTACTGAATGTTTGATTTCTTTAATCTTCTTCATTCTCTTCTGGATCATCTGCTGCTCATCTGTCTGTCTCTGAACCAGCTGATCCTACATACAGAGAAAAACATTTATCACTGAATTTATGTTTCCATCTTCTGACAGTCTTATTTATTTATTTATTTATTTTAAACCATTTAAAGATCATGCTAATTCAAAATTATAGTTTTGAATCTTTTAATCCTTACAGATTTGCGAGTAACAAAAAGCTTTTATCAGAAGTAATGAAAGACCATTGGATTTGGGTCAGGTTCTTCAACATGCCAAGACATAGGAAATAAAACGTCTCAGGTTACTTGTGTAACGATGGTTCCCTGAATAAGGGAACGAGACGCTACGTCATATGACGTCATATGACGTTATGGGAACCCTCTGCGTGATTGCGTCGTGAAGCACTCTTGTATCTTACCAATAATGTGACAAGACGTCAGAGGTGGGTGACGTCACAGACCAGGAAACTATAAAGCATAGCCAGAACAAAGAATGCTAGCTTCTGGATTATGGCTGAAGCAAGACGCTCACAGGTATGCTGGGGTACGGCAACGTGACGTAGAGTCTCGTTCCCTTATTCAGGGAACCAGGGTTACACAAGTAACCCGAGACGTTCCCTTTCATGGGAACTGTCTACGCTACATCATATGACGTTATGGGAACGCTGTCCCAGCTATGCCGTAGAACCAAGTACCTGTCTGTTATCTTGTAGACAGAACTGAGGACCCCGGAGTGGAGCCTACGTCCAGGTTGTAAAACCTAATAAATGTGTGCTGGGATGACCATCCAGCTGAACCACATATGTCATTAATGGATACTCCTGACATTAAGACACACAAACACACAAACAATTGATCTGTTTTGCCCCACAGGGCAGCTCTATGGACATATGCATCTAAAGCCCTCACTGGGCAGAGCAGATTGAGTTTCTCCTGATCCAAAGTTGTAAATGGAGGAAGACAGAAGGCCTGAAGTACGATGGGACCTGGGACTTTGGTGGGGACCTTAGGCATATAGCCTGGTCTAGTGTGCAGGAACGCTTTGACCATTCCAGGTGCGAATTCCAAACACAAAGAAGCAACTGAAAGTGCTTGAAGATCTCCTATTCTTTTAAGAGATGAAATAGCCAGTAGAAATATGGTCTTTAAGGGTGAGGAATTTCTCTGACACTTCCTCTAGTGGTTCAAAGGGAGCCTCAGCTAACCCTTCTAATACCACGGCCAAGTCCCAGGCCGGAGTCCTTGTACGTACTGAAGTCCTCAGTCTCAGAGTATCACGACACACCGAGGAATCCCCCAGAGGAGCATGGCCGAAATGGCCGTATACAACTTCCTCGTGGAGGGAGCTCTGGAGTGGAGTATGGTCTCCACAATCTCAGTTGGGAAACCAGCATCTATGAGCCTGGCCCCCTCAGAGGCCAGGCCCACGGTCTCCATAGTTCTGGGCGTGGATGAATTATCATGCCGCCCGCTTGAGACAGGAGCTTCTGCCTGAGAGGAAGCTCCATCAGGGAGCCATCTAGAAGTGACACTAGGTCTGAGAACCATATTTTGGTTGGCCAGTACAGGGCTATCAATATTAGACTGACCCCTTCCTGGCGTACTTTCTCCAGAACTCCCGGGAGCAGAGCGAATGGAGAAATGCATACAGACGCAGCCTCGGCCACGTCTGTACCATGGCATCCAGACCCAATGGTGCTGGATGAGATAGGGAGAACCACAGTGGACACTGGGTTGATTCCCCTGAAGCAAATAGGTCGATTTCAGCTCGACCAGTTTTCCAAAGACTGTTGGGTCTCCACAACCTCTCCATTCCCCGGGCCTCAGCCCCTGCCCTGACAGGGCGTCTGCTCCCACATTTTGATGCCCTCAGGTCTGGGAGGAAGTATTTTACTGCAAGAAATACCGCCATCATTTCCAGACGATTTATTTGCCAGGAACTCTGATGGTCCTCCCAGAGACCCTGAGCTGAGCGACCACTCATGATCGCCCCCCCAGCCCGTGAGGGAAGCATCCGTCGTAAGCATTACGCGACCCCAACACGGGTACTGGGAGAGGAACCAAGGCTTTTTCCACATGACCAGAGCACGAAGGCATCGCCGCATGACTTTGATCATGCAAAAAGGATTTCCCCTTGGAGAAAACCCCTTGGTCCTGAGCCACCACTGTAAGGGTCTCATGTGCAGAAGGCCAAAGGTTATCACATTGGATGCAGCTGCCATGAGACCCAACAGTCTTTGAAAATGTTTGACAGTGAGTGACTGGCCTAGTTTCACCCCATTCACGGCATTGAGAATGGAACTCACACAGACAGATGTGCCTGCATTGTGGTGGAGTCCCAAAATACCCCTAAGTAGTTGGTAATTTGAGCCGGAACCAGCACACTTTTCTTGGCATTGAGCCTCAGCACAAGCCTCTTCATGTGTGACAGAACAACATCTCGATGTTGAACTGCCAAATGTTCTGTTTGAGCTATAATCAACCAGTCGTCGATATAGTTCAGTACGCGGATGCCCTGGAGTCTCAGTGGAGCCAGAGCTGCATCCACGCACTTCGTAAATGTGCGGGGTGATAAGGCTGAAGGGAAGAACCCTGTACAGGTAAGCTTTGCCCCCGAAAGCAAACCTGAGGAACTTCCTGTGTTGAGGATGGATGGATACATGAAAGTAAGCATCTTTCAGGTCTATCTAGGGCTGGGCGATATATCGCATGCGATTGTCACGCGCATTTCGTCAGTAAAGCCGGTTCCCTGATTACCGCTAAATCGCCATCACCTGCTTTCAAATGCAGCGGCATTTAATAGACAGAGCCGTAGATCACTGAAAAGCCACGCAATATCGCGTTCATTATCGCAGATGAATCGCCTTCGATAATGAACGCGATATTGCGTGGCTTTTCAGTGATCTACGGTTCTGTCTATTAAATGCCGCTGCATTTGAAAGCAGGTGATGGCGATTTAGCGGTAATCAGGGAACCGGCTTTACTGACGAAATGCGCGTGACAATCGCATGCGATATATCGCCCAGCCCTAGGTCTATCACAACAAACCAGTCCTCGGACCTGATCTATGGGATAACCCTTCCTTCTTTGGAACCATGAAGCATTGGTTGTAAAACCCTGACAGCTTGCTGGGAGGAGAACCCCTTCTATAGCTCCTTTTTGCAAGAGCGTCATAACCTCCTGTTCCATTACCAGAGACTGCTCGGGGGCCACCACTGTGGGAAGGACCCCATTAAACTGTGGCGGGCGAGAACTGAATTTGTAACCCTTTTCTATTGTGAGCAGCACCCATTTTGAAATATTTGGGAGAAGTTTCCATTCTGCAAGAAAATATACTAAGGGAACCAGTCTCTCGAGACTGGCCTCTGGTGTTTTTTGAGCACTTGACTTGAAGCGGCGAACCGGCAAGGAACAGCCGAATCAAGTAATGACCGGCCCTCCTCGGAGAGTCGGTGGAGACTGCTGCGCCCTGAAGCACACTGGGTGGCAGGGTTAGCAGAACAGCCCCCTGAGGGTGCCAAAGAGGGATGGGTACCAAGTATTTTAATACCCAACTCTCTCTGGAGGGGCTGCCCTCCAATGTCCCGCGCCACTGGCATCAGGACCTCTTCGAAGCCTTCTTGGTGATAATTACAGTCCCTAATTACAGTCCCGCCTGTCCCTGTCCCCAAGCTTTCTGCAGGGGAGCATGGGTGGCGACACTATCTTTGGGTCTTTGAGCGGTCAGACCAGTGCCCTGAAATGGCGAACCAGCAGGGAACATCTGAACTGACCTCTTTACAATCCTCCTTTTTCTTGGAGGAACACTAGAAACCACTGCGCCCTGAAGCACACGAGGTGGCAGGGTTGGCAGAACGGTCTCCTTTATTTTCTTTTAAATTCCTCAGAATTTAATGTATTCAATATTTAATTTAATCCTCAAATTAAATGCAGCCAGTTCTTATATATATATATATATATATATATATAATTTTTTTTTTTTTTTTTTTTTTTTTTTTTTTGAACAGGTGTCACGGGTGTTTTGGTTTTGTTCACGTTTATGATTTCATGTCTTTTATTTTGTAGTTTGTTTCATGTTGCTTGTTTGTGTCTTGCTTCCCTTGCTCCTCATGTTCTCCCTTAGTCCATGTCTCATGTTCCGATTGGGTGTTTATGGTCATGTGGTTTTCAGTCCTGTTCTTTCATTGGTTCTCTTGTTCCTTGTGTCACTTCCCCATTGGTTGTCCTAGTCATGTGTTCATTCAGTTCTTGTATAAATAGCCCTCATGTTCCATTGTTATCTTGTCTAGCTTTGTTTTATGTAACCCGCTGTTTGGTGTGCGTTAGTGGTTAAAGTCAAGTCAAGTCAAGTCAAGTCAAGTCACATCTTTGTTTTTGTTCATGTTATGTTTTGGTTATGGATTATTCACGTTAAATAAACTGCACATGGGTTCTACACTACGCTCGCCTCCAGTGGACTCCCTTTATGTTACAGAATGCTAGACCGCAACTATCGACCCAGCAGTTTACCTCCTGAACTTATGTCAAGGTAATTTTTCCATTGAAGACTATGTCCAGGATTTTTGTAATGTGTGCCATCGTGTGGACTTCAATGACATTGCTCTGAAAGACATTTTTCAGTATGGACTCAATGAACCCCTGCGTTCACAAATGCCTGGGGGGAAATTCACTTTTCCCTGGCCCAGTACATAGACCACGCCCTGCTTTTAAGTGGATCCTCATTTACTGTGGGATTTGTGGATGAGGAGCCCCACACTCCCACATTACCCACCACACCTGACTGTCTCCATGCCCCCACGTTCATGTCTGGGATTGTTTATGCCACGCCAGTACCTGCTCCCACCATGTCTGCCATGCCTGCCAGGCCAGTGTCTCGTCTCGAGCCGGCCGCTTCGTACTCGAGCCCGCCGGCCGCTTCGCTCACGAGCCTGCCGGCCATTTCGCTCTCAAGGCCACCACGCCTGAGCCTCGCCATGCCACGGCTGCCACACCTGAGCCTCGCCATGCCACGGCTGCCACGCCTGAGCCTCGCCATGCTACGGCCGCCATGCCTGAGCCTCGTCATGCCACGGTTGCCACGCCAGAGTCTCGTCATGCCACGGCTGCCACGCTAGAGCCTCGCCATCCCATGACAGAGCCTTGCCACGCCATGGCTGCCACACCTGCCACACCAGAGCCCCCTCTCATAAAACGTGCCTCAGTCTTCCCCAAGTATTTTTTTTTGGAGGGGGGGGGGGGGTTATAGGTACCAAGCTCCTGCGGCTGTGGAGCTTGGTACACCTCTAAACCACGCTCCATGGTCCAGGTCCTCCCGCGCTTCAAGGCCCAGATCCTCCCATGCTCCATGGCTCAGGTTCTCCCACACTCCATGGCCCAGGTCATCCCACGCTCCACGGCCCAGATCCTCCCATGCTCCATGGCCCAGGTCCTCCCACACTCCATGGCCCAGGTCCTCCCACACTCCAAGGCCCAGGTCCTCCAATGCTCCACGGTCCAGGCCCACCTTTGCTATGCCCAGGTCCCTCGATTCCCCTGCACGGGCCTGGCCCACCATCCCTCCCCCAAGACCACCCACCTGGACTATAGTGTTTTGGTTTTGTTTCATGTTGGGCGTCGGGAGCCGCCCTTAGAGGGGGGGATCTGTCACGGGTGTTTTGGTTTTGTTCACGTTTATGATTTCATGTCTTTTATTTTGTAGTTTGTTTCATGTTGCTTGTTTGTGTCTTGCTTCCCTTGCTCCTCATGTTCTCCCTTAGTCCATGTGTCATGTTCCGATTGGGTGTTTATGGTCATGTGGTTTTCAGTCCTGTTCTTTCATTGGTTCTCTTGTTCCTTGTGTCACTTCCCCATTGGTTGTCCTAGTCATGTGTTCATTCAGTTCTTGTATAAATTGCCCTCATGTTCCATTGTTATCTTGTCTAGCTTTGTTTTATGTAACCCGCTGTTTGGTGTGTGTTAGTGGTTAAAGTCAAGTCATGTCATGTCTTTGTTTTTGTTCATGTTATGTTTTGGTTATGGATTATTCACGTTAAATAAACTGCACATGGGTTCTACACTACGCTCGCCTCCAGTGGACTCCCTTTATGTTACAACAGGCTGAATATATTTAGAATACAAAAAATAATTATAGCTCGTAGTAATTCGCAAGGTATTTTAGGGAAAGAGAGAAAGGGAAACTCCCGTCTACTCAGATCCCTCAATATATAAATACATATATATATATATATATATATATATATATATATATATAATTACAGACACGAGATCTATGCGCAGCCTCAGCAAATGCGAGACCTGAGCCGTATATTCATTCTTGCAGACTTAATCTACGCGCTGCCTCGGCAACGCGAGATCCGAGCCTTGCGTTAGATTTTTATTCCCTCAAGAATAAAGCCAACAGGAGTGGAGCTACAAAACTCCCGCTAGTGCATACTTTTCTTCGGGACATTTTTATGAATGAACACTGTCACCGTCAGTTGTGAGCTGATGTGAATGCTCCACTCCCAGCAAACAACACATAAATCGTGTGTATCCCCACTCACTTTGTAGTGTAGCACAGGGGGAAACGCGATTCATACTGCTGTTCACTATTGATTTGTTATAAACGTGTGATTTTGAAACACGATATGTGTGTGACTGTGAGGTGGCGAGACCTCAGATCGATATCACAATATCCACCTCCTCAGAGCTGGACATGTGAGTACCGGTGCCTCAACCCGGGGGAAGAAACCGCAGAGCGTGCTTCCACCTGGGAGACGGCACTGAACCTGGCAGGTAAGGGCAGAGAAAGGGCGGCGCCCATCTCTAACCCCTCTGTCAGATCCATTTGTGAACCCCACGAATGGAACCGCCGCTCTGCCTCAGCAGAAGCGGGACCCGATCCACGGGGAACACTGGAACACAGTGTCCTGAAAGTGAGTTTTTTAGAGAGCTGCCTGGGCATGCTCAACTCCTATTCAACTGCTGCTCACCATAATACGTGTCTTTTTTATATGTAAATATATGGATTGGTGTGGGATACTCTTGTCCTCAGACGAAGAGATTGTGACTTGTTTATGTAATAAGACAAACAACACCAAATAAGACACACGATAACACAGAGGGCTTGCTGAAGACAACAGAAGCTAGCGTTCATTGTTCTGGGTATGCTTTATAGTTTCCTGGTCCGTGATGTCACCCACCTCTGACGTCTCGTCACATTATTGGTTAGATACAAGACTGACTCACGACACAATCATGCAGAGGGTTTCCATAATGTCATATGACGTCATATGACATAGCGTCGACAGTTCCCATGAAAGGGAACTGCATTTCACAATGTGTTTAAAGTGTTTTGTCTGTAACTCTTTACCTTCATCTTTCGACTCTCCTCCTCTATAGGAACAGTGTTGTGAGTCCTGTGTTCTCCTTCAGTGCAGAACAGACAAACACACGTCTGATCATCTCTGCAGAACATCTCCAGAGGTTGCTTGTGTTTCTGGCATATATAATCCTCCAGATTTTCCACAGCGTTGATGAGTTTGTGTTTCTTTAGACGTGGGACTCTGAGATGAGGCTCCAGATGAGAGTCACAGTAAGAGCTTTGACACGTCAGGCAGGTCTTCACAGCTTTCTGCTTTCTTTCATCACAGATGTCACAGAACACCTCCGATTCTCCTAGATCGAGCTTCTCCTTAAAGTGTTGCACAACCTCTCTGAGTGTTGTATTAATCTTCAGATCAGGTCTTCTGCTAAATGTTTCTTTACAGAGCGGACAGAAGCAGGTCTGTGTGTTCGTCCAGCACTTGCTCAGGCATGTTCTGCAGAAGTTGTGTCCACATGGAGTGGTGACTGGATCAGTGAACACTTCCAGACAGATGGAGCACTGGAGCTCCTGATTTAGTGCTGAACCACTGGAGGATGCCATGCCTGATAAAACAATGAAGAGAAGCAAGAGAAAAATTTTGATAATACTAATACTCAAAGATTTGAAATATTTCTCCACTGATGGCCCACATGGAAAGAACCTATATGTGGATATATGCGCATATATGAAACCTATATGCAGTGTATATGTACATATATGCTGCATATATGCACATATATGATAATATATATGCTGCATATATGCGCATATATACTGCATATATGCGCATATATACTGCATATATGCTATATATATGCTGCATATATGCGCATATATACTGCATATATGCTATATATATGCTGCATATATGCGTATATATACTGCATATATGTGTATATATGCCACATATAGGCAAAATTGAGGTGCATATATGTGCATATACAGGAAATATAGGTCTCCTGTATTGCTTCTTCATATCCATATATATGCCCTATACATACAAGATATGTCTTCTATATAGCTAATGGCAGGATCTGGTCATTTTGTAGCTCATATCTCATTTTTTCATACATGATGCCTAGCTCATATTTTCTATTATCAAGGCAAAAACTAAGAATTAACGAAAAGAATTATGCAAGAACTTATGTATGTGCGAATGTAGCAGTTATGTATTTAGACAATTATTTTGTGATTCCACTTGCCATGACCATATTTGGGGTTTCCTGCCGCCATGCTGACTTGGGGTGTTGACGCACTTTGCTGCTTCCCAGTCTGCATGAGACATCACAGCGGTAGGTCGCACAAAGTTTTTGCGGTGATTCAATTAAGGCCATGTTTCATGTAACAGCTGAATTCACATGATATATTTGTATGATTGTAATCCAAAACCCCTCTGTGATGTACATTCAGATGTTTCGTTGATTATTTTTCTTTACTTAAGTTACTTTTAATATCTCTCTTTCTCAGCGTTGTGCGTTGCTGCCGCATGCTGTTTGTATGCTGCACAAGTCCTCATATATTGCCATTTGTGTTATACAGAATAAAGTGAGGACCTGATGGCAAGATTTTTCGCAGTCTGTCTTTGATTACGACACAACGCAGAAAACACACCGCTACACGAACACGTGAAATTGGTCCCACATGGAAAAAACCTATATAAACATATATGTTTCAATATAGGTTTGATATAGGTTTTTAATATATGTGACATATATAAAATTGGCCGTTTTCCTATATTATGTGTACATATATGTACATATATGTGTATATATATATATATATATATATATATATATATATATATATATATATATATATGTGTGTGTACATATGTGTGTACATGTATGTGTGCATATATGTGTACATGTATGTGTGCATATATGTGTACATATATGTGTGCATATATGTACATATATGTACATATAATATAGGAAAACGGCCAATTTTATATATGTCACATATATGTAAAACCTATATCAAAACCTATATTGAAACATATATGTTTATATAGGTTTTTTCCATGTGGGTAATGTGAAAAAGCATCAGTTCACAGAGGAACAAGAGAAATTCATATCTGAACTCTCACCAGAAATGATAGAAAAATTCAGAAAGGCTTTTACCAACAGCACTGTAAAAACAAACTGTGTTGGTAAGAATCAATCAAGAGTGATGGAGTTAAGTGCACTGGAAGAGCTACCTGTGATTTTAATGCTATTGGAGGTAACTGCCAATGCAAAAGAAAAGATCGGGACCTTGATAGACTTGGCATCAGACACAAACTATATTACCCACAAAGCTGCCAGAAGATTAAATCTGAGGAGTGAAAAGATTACTTTATGGAGTTGGAGGAATGAACATGAAAGTCAAAACCAGAAGGTACTTTCTCAGAGTGAGGATCAAGACGCCTATAGGCACAGAGAGAGCTCATGAACTTGTTTGCTACGGTTTGGATGAAATTGCCAAGGTGCACCGGGTAGTCAAGCCTGAACAACTCAAGAAATTCTTCCCAGAAGTTGAACTTGAAGATTTGAAAAGACCAAAAACCATTGAGATGCTGATAAGTCACCGTGAGGGAAGACTTGCTCCACAAAGAGTGAAGGTAATTGGAGACCTTGTCTTAAGGGGAGACTGTTGGGGGAGCACATCCAGATATCTTCGAAAAGATAGATATGGCTATGCACAAATCTGAAACACATTTTGCTCGATCCATGACAGCATCCGCAGTGAGGTATCAAGAAATCACAGAAGCACAAGAGTTCAAAGCTGAAACCAAAGTTGCTGGCAAAGAGTTTCTAGAGTGGTGGAAATGGGACAGCAATGGAGCAGCATGTGAACCCAAGTGTGGAGGATGCCGGTGCGGCAATTGCCAGCTGGGAGGCAAGGAAATGACTCTAAGTGAAGAAAGAGAATTGGAAGTCATAAAGAAAGGTCTTACCTATGTGAGAGCAGATGAACATAGTGATCAACTTCACTGGGATACAAAGTATCCTTGGATCGAAGACCCAATTTCTCTGCCTAACAACAGGAGTGGAGTGGAAACCACTTTTTTAAGGACCGAGAGGCAGCTCAAGAAAGAACTAGAGTGGCAGGTAGCATATGCAGCTCAAGTCCATGAAATGGTGGAAAGAGGAGCTGCAAAGAAACTCACAAAAGAGACCATTGCCAGCTGGACAGGACCAGTGTGGTATATAAGTCACTTGGTAGCACCTAACCCTCATTCTGTGACAATACCTGTGCGTCTCATATGGAACAGCAGCCAGAAGTTTAAGGGACTCAGCATGAATGACCTACTGTTGATGGTGGCTGATGTTCTTAATCCAATCCGGGCAGTTCTCCTTAGGTTCAGGAGAGGTGTGCATGTGGCCCTTAGTGACATCAAAAAAATTTACAATTCTGTGTGGTTAGAAGATCTAGAGATGCACCTCCATAGATTTCTGTGGAGAGACACAGAAGATGGAGAAATTGAAGAGTATGTCATTACCCGAGTAAACATTGGTGATCGACCAGCAGTGTGCATCGCACAACTGGCCATGAGAGAAACAGCAAAGCTACCTGAGTTTGCTCACCTGAAAGAGGAGAGTAGGATCCTGGAAGAGGATTCGTATGTTGATGATATATTGACTTCCCACAATGACAGGAATAGGCTAGACGAAATCACCAAAGGGGTTGAAGTAATCCTAAAGGCTGGTGGATTCTTCCTCAAACCATGGGTCCAGTCAGGCCAAAGTGGGAGGCAGGAGCATGTATCAGAAATGGCTAAAGCATCAGTGGGAAAAGTGCTTATTCTCCCAAATCAAATGAAGAGAGAAGATAATAAAGCTCTAGGAGTCGGATATCTGGTTGAAGAGGACAAACTATATCTGAACTATAATGACCTCAATCAACTTCTCTAAGAGGAAGAAGAAAATGAGAGTTGGAAAAAATCTCCTTGTAGAAGAGGTGAGAGAAAAAACTCCAAACCCACTAACTAGGAGAGAGCTGTTAAGCCAAGTAGCTAGCCTTTATGACCCAATAGGTTTAATCACACCTGCTAAGCAAAAGGGTGCCATTCTGGTAAGAAGAGCATTTCAGGAAGTTGGAACCAGATGTCTTGCCCGGGACACTTGGGATAAGCCACTTTCTGAAAAGTTGAGGGAAGAAGCCATTCAGCTCTTTGAGGAATATGTCTGTCTCAGCCAAGTCACTTTCCATAGAAGCCTCACACCAACCAACTGGATTGGGAAGCCTTGGGGAGTAACATTTTCTGATGGAAGTGACAAGAGTTATGGAGCTGTGGTGTACTTCAGGTGGGAGACAAAAACAGGTGTCCAAGTCCGATTGGTTGAATCCAAAGCAAAGTTGTCACCATTAGATCAGAAAGGAGAAGCAGTCAAAGCTGAAATATGTGGTGCAGTCTTCGCAGTGCGACTCAGAAAATACATTGAAAAACACAGTCAAATAGAGATTGATCGATGGTTCCATCTACTGGATAGCCAAACTGTGTTAGGAGCAATCCAAAGAGACAGTTGTGGTTACCAGACCTTTTTTGTAAACAGGGTTGGAAAGATTCAGAAAGTCGGGTCTGCTGAAGACTGGTGGTGGATCCCAGGAGATCTGAATGTGGCTGACATCATAACAAGGGGAGCAACACCAGAAGTCCTTAAGGAAAATTCTGTTTGGCAGAATGGGCCAGAGTTTCTGAGGCAACCTGTAGAAGAATGGCTGAAAAAATCAGCCAAAGAAGTTGCTGCATCTAATAAAGAAAGCATAGACAAACTCCAAAGAAAGTCCTTTTCTGCAGCAATGACCAGAGCACAGGCTAAAAGGAATCAAAACGGTGCCGAAACAGTGCTAAGATCTTCATTAAGAGGTGAGGAGGGAAAAGACGCAGGGTGTCCACTGGAAAATAACTCGGCTAAAAAAGATCCAGAGACTGGAATCCGAAGAACACCAGCTACCACTACAGTAACAAAGCTCACTGATACCAAGAAGTTCAGTAGTCTGACAAAGTTGGTCAGAGTCATTGCTTGGATATGGAGAGCTGCAATAAAATGGAAGATGGTACTGAGAAAGAATTTAACCTCAAGGAAGTCAAAGTGGGTGGAATTTCCTTTAGCAGAGGATGTGAAGTCTCGAGTCAAACATGCTGTACTTACTGTTGAAGAATGTGAAGATGCATTGAGAGACCTCTTTCTTGCAACTCAGGAGGGCATAACCTTCCAAAACACCACTCTCAACCAGGGGCGGAGCCAGACATTGTAAACATTTGGGGCTTAGCCCAAATCTATATTTGTCCAAAGACAATTTAATTTTCTATTAACAGCTTTACTGACATGAAAGGAGCTTTTGTTGTCGTATTCTTGTTCAGAAAATGTACATTATTTGACACTGTAATTTGTAAAACTTTGTTGGATGTACCTCCTCTAGGGGGGTCCGGGGGCATGCACCCCCGAGAGAAAATTTTGTACGTTTTAAGGTTAAATGCATCAATCTGGTGCACTCTGGAAACTCAAAATTAAGAGCTTCAACCCATGTACAGTGTGCAAATTGAACAAAGAAACAGCATTGACTTGTACCTGGACATTAAAAAGGGTTCAAACATCTTTTTTACAATACTTTTGTACTCATTTCTTTTTAAAAGATAAATCCTTGAGCTTCAATTTTGATCACCAAATCGCCAGCTGATCTCGTGCGCAAATGTGCTCACTTCTCTTTAAAACATGCAGCACAGACAGACTGTATACTTAATCGCTGTCTTTTGCTGTTTTATAAAGGCACAAAGCCATATCACGGTTTCGATTTTAGCTCGTTGGCAAACGTAGTATGTTTTAAATTTTCAGTTCATTATGAAACGGTGGCGGCAGTAGAGGGTCATTAATGGGAAACACTGAATGAATGTTTAGCTGACAAATGTGCTAAAGTTGTCATATCGGTTGTTATATAACAAAAACCCTTCCACCGGACCGAAAGAGAGTCTCGAGGCCTGCCGCTGCTCTGAGTGAGTGACAGGAGGCGTGGCTCAGTACAACTGCGGTGTGCGAGAACTCATTGTTGGAGAGAAGAGAGAGAAAGCGCTGCAGGTGTATGGTCGGATAGCCCATAGGCTACCGACAGCAAAGAAATGTATTCTATAGGCTAGATTATTTTTAAGGTCTATTTTTACAGGCTGTATGCAGTATATGCAAAGCCAAAGCGCAATGAAATAAAGCAACTTATGATTTCGGGGGTTTACATAGGCTATTGTCCAGTTTCATATTTGCTCAGTGACAGTCATTACATTCGGGGATTGACTCAAAACATTCGGGGCTAAAGCCCCAGCAAAATCGGCTGGCGCCGCCCCTGCTCTCAACAGACTTGCAGTGTTTAGAGATGAAGAGACAGGACTCTTAGTTTGTGGAGGAAGGTTCCAAATCTTCGATAAAGAAAAAACAGCAGTACCCATTCTACCATATGACGCATGGATATCCACTCTTTTAGCTCGAGAAGCCCACAGTGTGAACCATGAAGAAATAGCAGGAACTCTTCTGCAGATGAGAAAGAAGGCTTGGGTAATTAAAGGCTGAAAATAAGTAAAGAAAGTGGTTGACAACTGTGTGGAATGCAGAAAAGCCAGAGGAAGAAAATGTCAGCAGATCATGGGTGACCTTCCACCAGAGCGGATAACACCAGCACGACCATTTGAATACACAACAGTGGATTTATTTGGACCTTATGAAGTGAAGGATGAGGTAAAGAAGAAAGTTAAGCTTAAGGTATGGGGGATTGTCTTCTTTTGTATGGCATCCAGAGCTATGCATGCAGATGTTGTCAGTGACCAGTCAACTGAAAGTTTTCTCTTGGCCTACCAAAGATTCACAGCATTGAGAGGGCATCCAAGAAAGCTCTGGTCTGACCCTGGAAAAAACTTTGTGGGAGCCAGACCTGCCCTGAAGGAACTCCACCTATTCCTGGACAAGTTCCAGAGGTCAGAACTCAAAAATGAGGCTTCAAAATTTGGAACAGAATGGAGTTAGAAAATCCATCCGGCAGACTCGCCACACAGGAATGGACCTGCAGAAGCAGCTGTTCGCACTGTGAAACGGGCCTTGCATGGAGGAGATGGAGTCTTCACGTGGAGGGAGTTTCAAATATTTCTGTACATCGCTGCCAACCTCACTAATGAAAGGCCCATTGATGCCAGAGCTCAGAGCCGGGAAGACTGTGTTGATTATATCAGCCCAAATTCTCTCCTTCTCGGAAGAACCAGACCTAAAGGAGATCTGGTGAACTTTCAGTTTGAAGGTTATCCTTATAAAAGGTTGAGAGTCATTCAAACTGAAGTGAACCGGTTCTGGAGAAAGTGGAGTCAATTGGCAGGACCTAATCTATTTGTGAGGAGTAAATGGCACACAAACGAGCGAAATGTGGCTATTGGAGATATTGTCTGGCTAGCTGACCAGAACGCGTTAAGGGGTCAGTATAGGCTTGCCAGAGTCGTTGGTGTCAACACAGATAAGAAGGATATTGTAAGAGATGTAAATGTGAGAACTTACCCCAGTTATCCAGTCTCAACTGTGAAGCCTGTTCAGAGAGAGAATGTTAAGAAACTGTCAACTAAAATCTCTGCTACAATCCTTCATAGGGATGTCAGAAGACTGATTGTTTTATTTCCTGTAGAAGAACAAGAGCAAGAGCAAAGGTAAAGCCATAAGTGGATTACCGTGACCTCCTTGGGTTTATGTACCAGGAGGTCAAGTGGGAGGTCTTGCGTTAAGACAAGGTGAATGTTCACTTCAACTTCAAGTTCCTCAATGTTAAAAAAAATCCTGAAGAGGGCAGTGTAGTGGCTAAGGTGGAACCCGATAGGTTGTGTTTCCAGAGAGGAACAATATAATGGTGCACCTCTGAGAGTACATGCAGGTGGAAAAGTTTGGAGACAAACAAAGGACTTTCACTCATTCAGCTCAAATTCAAGCCTGAATACGCAACTGGTATGAACATTACTTATTTCAACAATTATGTTAATGTAAAATATCAACTTTGAAATGTTAGTATTGTTTCAGCTTATTTGATGGAACTTGCTACAGTACTGTTTGATGCTAAGTTTTGTATGATTTGTGTTGAACAATTAAGTTTGAAAGTTGTGCTTTAAGTTTGTCAACATTATAATATACTTTAAAGGTATTTGATTTAGTTGATTATAGTTAATGTGTTGATGGTTAAATGTTAGTTTAAATATCTGTCTTTATATTAAAGGTCCCGTTCTTCGTGGTTTTTTGAAGCTTTGATTGTGTTTATAGTGTGCAATATAACATGTGTTCATGTTTCGCGTGTAAAAAAACACAGTATTTTTCACATAATTTACTTATCTGTATACTGCTGTTTCCACTGTCATAAAAACGGGCTGATGACTTCCTTGTTCTATGAAGTCCCTCCTTCAGAAATATGTAACGAGTTCTGATTGTGCCAGCGGTTCCTGTGTTGTGATTCGACAGCTCTGAGCGCACCGTGCCCGGAAAGGTCACGCCTCTTACCATAACGGGGAGATGCATGCGCTCAGTGTTATCGTAAACATGTCTTTAATTTTACCTTATCAATTTGAGCCAGAATCAGACCCGGAGAACATAGATGAAGAGGATCGAGTAGAACCTGTGCAAACACGTCTTTTGCAGGATGTATCACAATGGTAAGCTGTTTATTTACAGTAGGTAACGTTACATAGGCCTAAACATAGAACAATGATTCGCGTGGCTGCAGCTAAACCAGCATGTGGTTAAACAGTAAACAACAGATATAATCAACAAATAATTTAAACTGATCATAACAAACACCAACAATCGATGGTGTCCGGTTGAATTACTACACTTTTTAAAAGTTTTGGTCGGATAAGTTTCAATTGCCATCTAGTTAACAAAGCTAAACAGCGTTGCCCTTTGTGTGATAAGTTACAGAAACTGTTAAACGCACCAACGTAAATAATAAAATACACTTACCGGTTGTGGTCCACAAACAACGCCTTCTCCAGACAAAGAGGGAACTGCTCCATCTTTCAAAAATAATCTTTGTGCGAATCCGGCATTAAACTGACTGAGATTGAGGAAGCTGTCCTCAGTAAAATGTGCTGCACATAGTTTAACATGTGGATTATAATGTTCGGGAACTGGGTTAAACATAAATTGTAACCACTGATTTCTAAGTACAGCGTCCCTGGGAAGGCCAAACAAAGGTGATTGGACTGCGGGATGAAAATAACAGCGTTTCGACGACATGGCGACAAACACACTTTACAAACGCAACTCTTGCTCTTCTCCGTGGGAGCGCAACAAGACCACGCCCCCTTTTTTTTGTGTATTCCTGTGGGCGGAGGTTAGTCAAAAAACTGTTTTAGTGATGTCATTAAAGAAGGAAGTAGAGTGATGTAGTCCAAACAGGCTGTTCGTTGTAGGCTATTTCTGTTAAATAAAATATCTCGCTTGGCATTGAACTTTGAGCTTTAAAATTTTACAGATTTTATTTATACTCTAACAACAACATTACACACTAACTAAAGTTGGAAACATGGGATCACGAAGAATGGGACCTTTAATGCATATTTTGTTCTACCCTTTTAAAGGTTATCAACCTAATGCAACTACTGTACTGCACTCCTTCTGTTACTTCTACCAACAACTCTGCAAACAGAAGTAAATAAAACAGTAAAGTCAACCTTAATTCAACTTAATTAAACTTTTAAAAATGTGTTAAAAGATGTAAGCACATCGACTAGCTGTGCTTGGAGTCAATTGTTTCATGTGTGATAATGAAATGAAATTTCAAATTATGTTTGGCCAGTCTGTCATACAAAGAAATTATGAACACATGCAAAAACAAGAGAGAACCAATTAAATATTAAAAATTTTGTTGTATTCAATGTAATATTTTAAAACATTTAAATAATATACAAATATTTTCCTCATATTTTGATGGTTTAAGCAAAATTGTTTGCGATTAACAAGAAACTCTTGTTAGGGCCCGAGCACCGATGATGTGAGGACCCTATTGGAATTGCTCAGCCAATTATTCTTCTTCTCCAAAATGAATCACATTTTTGAGGGCCTAAACGTTCTCAAAAACTCATGAAACTTTGCACACGCGTCAGAAGTGGTGAAAATTTACATCTGATATGGGTTTCAGAATTAGGTGTGGCAAAATGGCTCGATAGCGCCACCTACAAAATTTCAATTAAGCGCCCTTTGTGCTACGTTTCACGTACAGTTATGAAATTCGGTAGACAGATGTAACAGCCCAATACCTACAAAAAAGCCCCTGGTGCAAAGTTTGTAAACCCAACAGGAAGTGAGATATTTTGAATTTTCTCTACAAAATTTTGGCAGTTTTTGCCATTTCCACATGTTGTACTTTAACGAACTCCTCCTAGAGCTTTAATCAGATCAACATCATATTTGGTCAGCCTAATCTAAAGGCCTTTGAGACGTTAAATTGTGAAGATCTAGAGTTTTCGCTGAAGGGCGTGTCCATGGCGGCCTGGCAAAGTTCGATGTTTCGCCATGAAACAGGAAGTTGTTGTAACTCGGACATACAATGTCTGATCTGCCCCAAACTTCACATGTTTTATTAGAGTCCTGACCTGAAGACATCTATATGACAATATTCAGTTACAGTCATAGCGCCACCTGGGGGCAACAGGAAATGACGTTTTACACTGTGATTAACTCCTCATAGAGATTTAACCAGATCAACATCAAATGTTATCAGTCTAATCTTAAGACATTAGCGATGATAAATATCAAAGATCTTGAGTTTTCGCTGAAGGGCGTGTCCGTGGCGGACTGACAAAGTCTGATGTTTCGCCATGAAAGAGGAAGCTGCTGTAACTCAGGTATACTATGTCTGATCTGCCCCAAACTTCACATGAGTGATAAAAGTCCTGGCCTAAAGACATCTATATGACAATATTCAGTTAGATATAGCGCCACCTGTTGGCAGCAGGAAGTGTGGCACTTTTACATGATTTTGCCATAATTCTCCTGTATTCACTCACTTAAATGCATGACGCCCACTGTTCACTGTTTTCCTGAGGCCAACGGGTGGCGGTGAGCCCGGGTGCGAGGGCCCTCTCAACGCTGCTTGCAGCTTTAATTTGTATTTACTCTTGTGTACTGTATGTTCACCTTTTGTGCTTCCTTGTCGTTCATCATCTGCGCTTTATTTTTCGTGAAGCATTTTGTTTCACATCAGCTGTGATAAACAGACATCCACTCTCATTGCGTGTGTAACAGAGGCCAGACACTGAGAGTTTTGCAGGTAAACTACTGCACACTGACGTCCGCTAGAGAATGAGGTGTTTAACATCATTGGTAGTGCATTCGCCTCACACACCAGAAGGGATCGGGCTGGGGTTCTTGACCGACTCAGAGCAGGGTGGCGACTCAGAGGTTAGGATTGGAGTATGAGTTTTGGTGGCGGCGCAATGAAGAGAGGGGTGTGTTTGTTTGGGTTGATTTCAAATAATCAACAGTGTTCAACAACGAATTTGAGAAATCGCATACAGCACCTTTGAATGTATTAAAATGCATAAAATGCACTGTCCCAGAAGAAACAGACAGGAGACGAGATTCCAGTTTGAAAGCACCCAACGGGCTGTGGTTTATTTCTTGAACGTTTACAAACTAAAACGCGGGTATCAGGAGGTGTCTTACTTCCCCAAAAATAATAAAACGCAGAAAAAGCTTGACTAACGTTTTTTCCGCTTGACTAACGTTCCACTACATTCTTCTTTTTTCCCCCCGGCATGCTGTGTTAGCCCCTCCCTCCTAACTCTTTTTTCCCCTGAACACCTCCTCCCAACAGCAGGCGAATAAAGTAAAACACATTTATAGCAAAGAATAAACAGTGTCATCGCCACAATATTAATTATTGTTTAAGTAATATTTATTACATTTATTTAAAGTTATTACATTTCTTATTAGGTCAGTTACAAAAAGAATTGACAATCAAGTTTATATCATTTTATCAACTCCATGTCATCATATAACTCCAATACAGCATATCTTCATTGGAAAGCGCGTGTCTCCTCTTCTTTGCTGCCATCTTGTTACTCTTAACTAGGTTAAGACACCTCTCCAGCTCTTTTAAATAATTTAAGAGCTAAGACCTAGTCTTAACACTTAGGAACCTTTATGAATCACACTTATTCTTAAGTCTAAGAATAAGAGTAAAATTTCATCATTCTTAGAATTTTGACACACTTAAGACTAAAATTTTACTCTAAGCGGCTTTATACATACGGGCCCAGTTTACTGAATAAGAATTTAGCTGCTGAACAGCCGTCATACCTGTGGTTGCGTAGCCTAGAGTTGTTAGTTGTTAAAGTGATGGGTTGATCATGAATGATTGTTTATTTTGAACAGATCTTTAATATGTCTCGGGAACAATGAGTCATCTCAGAGAGTTATTCGGAATTCTTATTCAGTCTTGTAAACTGGTCTAACTTGTAGGGAACTTGTACATTTCCCCTTCAAAAACCTGATACTCAAGAAAAGTTCATGTTCATATCCTTATATTTTATGTCATACAAACACCCATCAAGGCAACAAAATAAGATAATTTTATGTTTGGAGTTGAAATAATAGTGAGTCTGCTAATTATAATGTACTTTAAGTTAAACTAGTAACCACTGATTATATCAAATCAAAAGTGCTAGATATTAATTTCTGTCCTGTTGGAAAAAGAATACTGAAAATAGTATCTCTTCTGGAGACACCTGACTTTATATAAAACTGATCATACAGCGAGGGTTTTTTTGTATATGAAATACAACACAGGATAAAAGGGCAGTTCAAGTCTTTTAGTTGTGTGACATGACAGAATACATCAAACTTTACTTTACAGCCAGTTAAATGTCATACTTATTAACGATATTCTAATAGTATTCCAGAGTTTAAAACTGCTGAACAAGCTCTTACATCTATCACTTACCTTTGAGTGAATATCAGATGTGATCACTAGCTTCCGTGTGTCTGAATAAAGTTGTTTGAAGAAGCTTCCAGTTCATCTGTTTTATTTAGTTTCACCTTCACTGAATTCTTATTCTCAGCTGCAGTGATGTCATAGCCCCTCCCACAGTCATGAATATGGAACAGTTTCTAATTCATCCCTGCTGAGTGTGCAAACACTTTAACATCATTAGTTCGGTAAACTTTTATAGCTGTGAATGAGACTTCATTAAATATATATTTTTGTGTTTCCATTTGTGCAAATAGCAAAAGAAAAACTCCATAATACTGTTTTCACAACTTTCAAAACGAGAGAAAAATAGAGAGCAACTGATAACGGCAGTCAGAAGAGAGAAAGATGTAATTTTTAACCGTCACTCCCACAGCCGCTGTATTAGAAACACCCTCACAGCAGCATTAAAGGCCCACTGAAGTGTGTTGGAACACGCAGCATTATTCACCGTGTTGACGCTATTTTACCTGAAAAAGGAAGACAGGGCGGGACATATCGAACAGCCCCGCCCATTTTTAAAATAGCCAATAGCGTTTCGTTCATACCACAGCTTGGCCAGGGCTGTTAAACTTGGTGAAACCTCCATTTCCTTCTAAAGTCTAACTGTTTCTCCTCCTAATGCCCTCTATATCACTTTAACACAGCATTCTGTGCAGAATTCAAATGGGTCGGATACCTTTTGTGGTCTTTTGCAGTTGTTAATCACAGGGTTAAGAAAAAGTAGCACGTCAAGATTTATACTCGATTATTGAGGAGTCTTGCGTCTAAACTTTACTGAGGGTGCGTTCACACCACTTGTAGTTCGGTTCGTTTGGTTCATTTGGTCCAGACCAAAATAGACCAAAAAAAAAAAAACATTTAGTCCTGGTCCGATTAGCGCTCAGATTGGCAGTTTTATCACCGAACCAAAAGATACCAAACCTAAAGGCACAGGGATACATTCACAACGTGATTGATCGGAGTTTATGATGTATTGCCTATTTTGAGATGAACTTACCGAACATCCCAAACAATGCTGTTTGCTGAGATAAATGCACTCGTATGTGTGTAGCCTGCATGGTATTTTGGCCAGCTGGGAACTCGTGAAGGGATTATAAAATGTGTAAAGGAGTCAAAACAGCGGCGGGAATCCCTCCGACCGTCACACGCAAACGATCTGCTGCATGGAGAGGCACGTCTAATGCCTGTGATGGGCAAACTTACGACTTTGACAAGAAAAACCGATATGCATGAGGATTCTGTCATTTTTAGGGTCTCATCTTCCTGTTTTTGGTTCGTTTACATGTCTTTGGTCTGTATTGCGTACATATATCATTCGAGCCGCACCAGAGTTCATTTGGAAGCGGACCGAGACCCATCTTTTCAGTGGTCTCGGTCCGCATGTTTAGTGCGCACCAGGGTTCGGATGGCAGCGTTCACATATGTTCAAATGAACCGCACTAACAGAGCAATCGCACCAGGGTTCATTTTAATCAAACCAAACATGACAAGTGTGAACACACCCTGAGTTTTGTGGCAAATCAGCATACAACTTTCTAGGCGTGGACTTGGATTCTTTCACGATGCGGGCACATTGGTCTCCCGCATGCATTCAGTCATTACAGGTCTGATCCAGTCCAGAACTGGAAGTTAAGTCCACGTAGGTTTATGCAGCAGATTATGGGTCTAATGGCAGCAGCGCCCCCTGTGGTTCAGCTGGGCCTGCTCCACATGAGACCATTTCAGTGGTGGTTCAAGATCCAATGGATCTCAACTCACCGCCACCATTTGCACGTGATTAAAAAGTGGACATTTGTTGTTCGCGGCCCTGTGCTGACCCACTCAGATATGGTTTCAGACAGGCCTGTTGACTCAGACCCAGGGTATGATTTGACACCCCCATCTGGACTTGTGGAGACATTGGGTGTGGCCCCTGAATGGGGCGCAATAATGTGTTCTGGTCTCTTGAGATTACAAATACTATTCTTTAGTCTAGGGCCCCCTCCACGAGGTGCCTGTATGCTTTTAAGTGGAAGCTTTTGCCTCTTGGTGCAGGCAACGTGACCTGGATCAAGTTCATTGCCCTGTCGGTTCAATACTGGAGTTCTTGCAGAGGCGTTGTTCGGCAAAAGCAGTCTCAACCACTCTAAGGTTTATGTGGCAGCTGTATCGGCTGAGGAGGTTCAGATGCTGCAAGGGACGAGATGGCTTAGGCCTATCCGCCCTGTATGAGTACCCTCATGTGACCTTTCTGTTGTCCTGGAGTGTTTAACAGCTGACCCCTTGAGCCACTGCAGTCAGTGACACAGAAGTTCTTTACTCTCAAGACAGTTCTTCTGATGGCTCTATCCTCTCTTAAGAGAATAGGGGATCTACAGGCAGTTCCGGGCCCCCAGGTTTTTATCTGCTTGAGTGGACGCTTTCCACGGTCTCCTAACTACTCTCGGGTGTGTGAAGGCGTTATGGTATATGGTTCCCATAGCGACGGTCTCGCAGTGTCGAGAGAACCTATGAAAGGGAACGTCTTGGTTACGTATGTAACCTTGGTTCCCTGAATAGGCAGTGTTGGGAAGATTACTTTCAAAATGTATTCCGTTACAGAATACAGATTACATGCCCATGTAATTTGTAACGTATTCCGTTACGTTACTCAATCTGAGTAACGTATTCTGAATACTTGGATTACTTCCACATTGAATTGCATTTTAGAAGTGTAGGAATGCGGCCATCAAATCCTGCTTACCAAACAGGCCTATTCTGGTGTGTTTTTCTGTTCCAACTGGCTGAATGTGTTAGGCCCAAGTCTCCCTGAAAGTGCAACATTTTTTAATTTTCTGTAGAGGAACAAAGACTACATACAAATATTCTGTTTCTGTAAATCTTCCATAAAAAAAAAAAAAATGTCCAGATTGTTACAGCTAACTATATTCACATTAATGTTCTTTCATCAAGATAGACACACTAATAATGGTCCATCAAAATAAAACAGTCTCAAACTGAATGTGATGGCAAAATAATATTATTTTTTTAAACTATGCCACCAAATATAATTTTAACCTCATGAAACAATGTTATATTGAAAAACATTCTTGGTAATGTAACAACAAAGGCTAGCAACAAATCAGCCTATCCAAAATGTCAAAGTTGAACATAACATAGGGTGAAAAACTTTTTTTCTAACATTTGCAGTAGGCATTGTAAGGTGTTGATTTTATATGAATGTCAGGTGAAAAAAAAAGACAATTGTTTTTATAATAATGAGATTGCCAATTTACATGCTTTAAAAAAGCCTATGAACCTAAAGACCAATATGTTTTGAACCACCTACCTACATATTTGACCCACCTACTCTACATGTCAACACTCCAGTAAAGTCGGTTGTATCGCAGCAGGAGAGCCTGCTCAAAGTGCTTATCTGTCATTTTGTTACGGTGTGGAGTGAAAATAAGTCCTCCCTGGCTAAAAAGCCGCTCGACAGGAGCACTTGATGGCAGAGTAGTATTGTACTTTAAGAAGAGGTCTCTGATCATTGGATACATCTTCAATGAAGCCAATGACTTGTCTGGATCCTGGAGATACCTCTGCACCTCTTCCTCGGCTGATGAACTTGTCATCTGTGTTGTCTCAAAAGTGAAGAAGTTTTCATCATCTTCTGGATCACCTCCAACTGCTGCATTTCCAGTGGTGCCGGCATCCTCTGAAGGCTCTTTATGAAGAAGACGAGACTCTTGGACCATTGCTGTTTTCATGGCTCCCCTCTCTTCATCAGCAAGCCACCACAGTCGAAACTTTGGGATGGTGGAAGCCGCCATCCTTGCCTCATGGGAGGCCAACACCTGCCCAAATCGAGTGTCAATGGCTTTTATAACAGCTGAGAGGATGTGGGCTGAGAACTGCGCTTGGGTCAACTTTTCAGCTAACTTGGCTTTTAGGCTGAGAATGGTGGGAACTATGTATCCAAAGTAACAGTTCTTTTCTCCCTGGAGCAGGTTGATTGAGTAGGCAAGAGGTTTCAGTATGGCTGTGTACTCTATTAGAAACATTGTCTCTTGAGGATGCAGTTTGGCCAATTTCAGCTGGTCACAGATTCCATTGAGCTGACTCTCAGTGAGACTCATCAACTTCTCGATTGCATGATACTCTGAGCTCCACCTAGTCACTGAAGGTACCAAACATCTCATTTGGGCAATTTCCTCAATTGCATCAGCAGCACCTGATGAGCGATGAGCCTTATTCCAGATTGCAGCACATTTAGACATTGCACTTCTGTATAATTTTCGAGAAACACCCTGTGAGGCAGCTTTGTCAAGATCAGTTGTGGCAATAAGATTCAAGGTATGCGCGGCACATCGATGGTGAGGTGGCAAAAAAAAGTTTAGCTCCTCTTCCTCTTCCTGAAGAACTGCAGAGACATCAGCAAACTGCACATCATCTGTGTTATCCATCTCATCATCCATTTCACAGCCTCCATATTCACTGAATGCCTTAACGAAATTGCTACCATTGTCAGTGACTGTGGCACTGACTTTGCCTTGGATCTGGAATTCTGCATGAATCTGACTAACTTTGGCAGCAATGACATCATAGGTGTGGCGCCCCTTATCCTTTCACATGCCAATGCAGCAGACTTTCGATCTAATGTCTCTGGCTCAATCCAATGACACGTGATTCCCATGAAACTCCTATGATGAGCCGTCCATATATCTGCTGTTGTGCACACGGTTTGAACATCCTGAAGAGTTTCAGTAATTGCCTCCTTCATATTTTGAAATCCCCTTTCAATGCGCTGCATCAATGTTTTTCTGCACATGGGTGTCCTACCCCCACTAATTCCTGCAATCATCTTCATTGGCATTGTCCACTAAAGAAAAGGGCTGCACATCTGCAATTATGAAATTAAGAACCAAGGAGTTTACTTTACTTTGGGTGATTGATGCTGAGGTGCTGCAGAGTGTTGCTTGTTTGAGAGGAGGTGGGGTGGGCATGGCACTTCCTTCACCACCATCATCTGATGCCATTTCTGCTCTATGCAAGACACTGGAATGCTTCCTCTAAAATAAAGAAAGACACAAAGAGCACGAATTAATAACACTGAAATTGTTTTAGCACTATCCTGAACCCATGTTGCTAGCCAAGTGGTATGAGTATGCTATATTTACTTATTTATTAAATCCATGAATTTTTTTAATGAAACGTTGATTAAAATTAAAATAAAATTAATACAAAACGAAATTAAATTTAAAGACAGGCTTTGTGCTTTCTGTTTGAGGTCTCTGTGAAAGTTTTAAAGCAGTCTTTTAGTGCTGAAACACCTCATATGTGCCACTCACAAGTATAACAAGGGTCGTTCCTTACCATTAATGCTTGGAAAACACACATACATTTCCAACAATTAATAATAATGGCCAGCGCAGTGGCTGGGATACAGCCTAGTACATAAACCTACCAACGTCCGTTGCCATGGTTTTTGGAATGATTTTGCTTTTCGCGCGAGAAAAAAAAATGTAAAAAAAAAAGTTTTAGTCGCATAACATTGGTTAATGGAAACACCGTCATTTCAAAATAGTTTTTTGTCGACATTTAGAAGAAAAAAAAATCGCAAAAGTTTTGCTCAAATCTGTAATGGACACGCAGTTCGTCGATATGAGTGTCATCGTGATTTCGGTTTCATATCACATTGCATATCGTTACAGACCTGGTAACGTTAGCTACCTGATACAACTATAAAATAGCAAGGTGACCAGTAAAATTACAGCAGACGACTAAACCTGGCTAATTTAAAGAAAAAAAAATACTTACTTTAAGATGCTTCTTCAGGTTGGAAGTGGAGTCTTTGGACGCTGAAAGGAGGTTGGTTGCTGGTAAGCAGAGGTTGCATTGCACAGATATATTTCGTTCTCCCTCTTTTTTTAGTGTGAAATGCTGTTTAAATTTCCAAGATATAAACGCATTCTTGCCCTGGCTCTGTTGTTTCGGCTCCATCTCTACCTGTAGCTGAGCTCCCGCTGCTTCTCTTCCGACTGATCACGCAAACCGCGCATTTTTTCGTTTTTATATTGGGGCTTCTGGGAAATGCATGAAGTTGTCTTATTTTTATCTTTTTTTATATATATATATAAACGTTATTTAGAGATTGTGAAACAGAGAAGTATCCTCATGTAATCCATTGATTTCAACAATGTAACTGTATTCTAAATACCAACTATTTAAATTGTAACTGTAACGGAATACAGTTACTCATAATTTGTATTCTGAATACGTAACGCCGGTACATGTATTCCGTTACTCCCCAACACTGTGAATAGGGAACGAGACACTGCGACACCGGCCGTTCCCCTACCTTCGAGTAGTAGCTTCCTTCATCCTGAAAATCTGATGAAATGGTGCCTAGCCTGCCGATTTAAGCATACGGGACGTATTCTCGGGGTGGTGCTAAGCACCACTAGCCAATCAAATTGGCATGATAGTACAAGAGCTTCAGACATTCGTCACACCAAAGGTGTTCCCATAGCGATGGTCTCGCAGTGTCTCATTCCCAATCGAGTCATTTCTTTATGACTTTGTGATGCTACATCCTACCTTAATCCATTGAGCCTTGCTCAATTTTCTCCTCAAATTCAAGTTCCTTACCAGCTTATATCTCCACCACCTGTACATCACAACTCCTCTGCTCAGATTCTACCTGCAACCTCATCTGCTGGTCTTAATCTGCCCCAAGCCTCATTTCAAGCCTCCCATGTTCCAACATCATCAGCTCATGTGCTTCAGTCAGCTGTGTCCCAACCTTTGGGTATATCAGCTGCAGTTCCTTATCAACCTGTTTCGTCAGCATATTTGCCTAGCAGTATTCATCCTGCAATTGTGGCGATATGCTAGCGATATGATCCCATTCATTTCAATGGATAGTTGGTGATGTCTGGTGACATGTGTGAAAGTGACCCCTGGTGACCGGATGGGGCATGTCCAGCAACGTGACAAAGTTGAGATCTGAGAACTTTATGCAAATGAAGAGCAAATTCTGCAACCAATAGGAGTGATTCTAGCTTGTAAAAAGCGTTCACGTCCTCGTAGAGCTCGTAATTATAACTTGTAAGCTGGGAGTTCTCTGAAAGCTCCCAGATGTACCACGTGGCCGCTGTACCACCTGACCGCTGTAGATTGATTTATTAGGCATTGATAGTGGTGCCATGGAAACGCATAATTCCCAGTCCAAGGACCAAAAGGACGTGAACAGATCCGAATATAACGTCATGTGTTGTCATTTCAAGATTCCGGTAAATACGAGGTGACGTGAATGCAGCTTAATATCTGAGAGGGTAATTTGTTAAAATTAAAGGTGGAATTTATCTTTTTCAATCATGAAAATGAAATTCATAAAGCTTGATGCTTTAATCTGCTGCTTTATTTTAGTGAGTTTTAATGTGATATAAAAATAAGAATAATTAATAAATAAAGATATTTGTTAGTTGTAATAAAATTTAATAATAACCATTAAGTATTAAAGGTGCGTTCACGCGGCCTCGTAATTCCTGTAGTTACGATATTCCTGCTTGTAAAAAGAATTCACGTCCTCGTAGAGCTCGTAATTACAGCTTGTAAGCTGGGAGTTTTCTGAAAGCTCCCACATGTACCACGTGGCTGCTGTACCACCTGACCGCTGTAGATTCATTTAGGCGTTGATAGTGGTGCCATGGAAACGCATAATTCCCAGTCCAAGGACCAAAAGGACGTGAACAGCTCCGAATATAATGTCACGTGTTGTCATTTCAAGAATCCGGTAAATACGAGGTGACGTGAATGCAGCATAAGAATAACCTTGTACGAGCGAACGCGTCACGGCCCTGAAGCGGGAATCTAGCGTTTGAAATTTCAACGGTCTTTTTGAGGAGACTCTATGGATATATCAAGATATGTGAGTATATTTCATTTTAGTCTTAAAAAAATAAAAAAAACTGCACAAAACCGACACGTTTGGACTTTTATAATCAGGTAAAATGTTCATCATCGAATTGTGAAATTCTTTTAACAGTCTGTCGATTTTAGTGCCAAGGAGAAGACCCGCCTGTAAAATAAGAAAGAAAGCTCGCACGAGGAAACATGTACGAAATAGAAATGCTCCTAACCTATAATTACCTGAAAATTAACACTGGAGGAGACTGGGAGAAGATGCCATATGTATCGCAGGAGAATAGCACGTAAAGGAATTCTCAAGGATTTACATGATCGTTGGAGTGAAGCCGTTCACGATCAGTGTGGTAAAAGTTTCACTCAGATATCGTCAAAGATGCTTTTTATATTGCTGGGAGTCGTAATACTAAAACTATCACTGAATTGCACTAAATTGTGTTGCTATTGAAACAGAATGGTTAACAAATGGAAAAAAAAAAATATTTTTCTCAGCTTTGTTATGAAGAATTAAAAAAAAAGAAAAAAAGAAAAGAATTTAGAAGAAGCTTATCCACTTTATTTTTTCAGGTAAGAGCGGGCGGGTGTCATTCGCTTCCATTTTTAGCTGTTATTTTTAGCAGTTATGCTGCTTGATATTGGAAACTGGTATTTCTTACCATATTTTTAATGTATTGTCTTAATTATAAACACGCTGGTTTATATCGCAAACAGTATTACACTTTACTGCTCTTATATTCTTCTCGTTATTTCCTTATTGCGATGTCGAAGGAGTTTGTGCAGCTTCTGCAGCTCCACCGCCAGGGGGCGCCAAAACTGCACCTGCTGCCCTGCTCCTCACAAACACTGAACACGCACTGTGTATTTGATGCTGATCTTTTGATTGTCTGTTTTTTGTTTTTATTCATTTCTTTATGCTCTACACACACTCATGTAAATGAGTGCCAATTACAGACGACTACTTTTTCAAAGAATGACTATAAAACTATATAACAAAGCTTTAACTTTATTAATAAATCATTGCACCTTTGAGAATGCCCCAAAAGGAAAGCTTTGTCAGATTTAGTTCAGTTTTGTCCCCAAAAATATAGCTAATAACCCAACTCTCACTCCACCGTTGACCGAAAACTGTTGGAGACAGCATGGAGAAAAAATATGTGATTGTGCTCAATTTTGGTGTAAAATGTATTTAATATTGAATCATTTATTTAAACGTTTAATGTATAGGCTATGATTATAGAAGTAGTTTGAAATTTGAGCTCAGAATGCTCACTGAACACAAATATCTTAAGTGTTTCTGCTCGCTTCGGCAGTATTTCTCAGGATTGTGTAATACGGACTGTTTTTTTTTCTAGGGTGTTTTCAGTGGACTTTAGAGTCATAAAGTAAGTAAATGATTAATGTCGCTGCAGAATTGAGACTTAAGGCTGATCACGGTGAAAGACGAGAGAAACAAGTTTCTCACAGCGACCGGGTCAAATATAGATAGCATATATAAATACAGTAACTACTTAAAGAACCGTTTAGTACCTTTAAGTTTTAAGTGTTTTGGTAGTTCATGCTGAAACCGCTTTGAAGAAAAGTCAACGCGACCCCTACCCACGTCATCTGTCCATCTTTCTGAATCGATCAGAATTGTGATTACATGGTTGACCAGCAATGGAGGAAAGTAAGGTAAGAGAAACTCTCTTAATGATAAAACATGAAATATCCAATGATTTTATCTGATTGCCTCTGTCTATAACAGACTAATCGTGTAACTCCACCCACAACTCCAACTAAAGCCACGCCCTCCCAGTCAACATCTGCAGAACAGCCAAGTGAGTGAATCCAATACAACTATGGAAGCCCATTTCTGCCAAATAAGAAAAAAAACAATTTGGTCAATATTAATTATGACATAAAATTACTTTTTAATGTATGTGCATAGTAAAATCAGCTCTGCTCAGAGTACATATGATCCCTCTCTAAATAGTCTTAAAATAACACTAAATCAGAGTTAAAGTTAATGAGATAATTAATCAATTAATAAGACTGTGACTGAAGACAGTTGTAGTTCTTGTGTTTCTCTTTTCTTCAGTGATTCTGCTTGTTAACAGCAGGCGTTCATCACTAATGCACAATCATCACTTAATTAACTGCTTAATAATCTTATTAATTTTAACTCTGCTTCAGTGTTATTTCAACACTATTTAGAGAGGGACCATATGTACTCAGAGTTGATTTAACTCTGGAGATTTTGCTGTGTAGATGTAGATGACCTACAAAATGTGCAACAAATACTGTATCCCACAATGCAACTTGTTGGATGAATGCAGTTACAGTGATTCCTGCAGATATCACGTCTTTCTTTCTTTCTGTCTGTTTTCCTTCTGCAGTGGGTTTGAGCAGCCCAGAGTTAATAAAAGAACTGAAACAACCTCACACGCTCAAACACGTCCCTATGAAAACGGGAGTGACAACTGTGGTCTATGGACAAGGACAACAGGTGAGACACACACTAAACAGGACACATTTATATAATCTAAAAATATTTCCACTGTTATTTATAATATATATATTTAAATTGAGTTTCAGAGACCGGAGAAAAAGAATCAATCCAAAATGCACCCAAACTCCATCCATGGCTAAGCCCCACCCACTGTGGTGATGTCATTATGAGCGGCTCTGGTTCTTCAGTGAATATGTCTGTGATGATTGTGTGCAAGTATGAAAGCCAGTTTATCACCCTGAATGTTTATCTGATGTTTAAGGAATGTGTGTAATGTCATGTCAAATAAAAATCAAATCTCAGGAGGTGTGTGTGTGTTTTTGTCTCATTTTAATTTATAAATGTGAAGTGCATTGGTCACGACACACTGAATTGGAATGATGGGAAGAGGCATTTACTAAATTGAAGTTCAAAGAAATTCAATACAGTCAAACAGGAGGAATTTGATTAGCCAAAATTGAATGTGGAAACCAATAAACTGCATCATATATTTTGATTAATTTTGTCCAGTTATTCTTAGATCAGACACAATGCTTTTAACATGATTCAATACTGTCAAAATTTACAGTTTAAAATTAAATTAAAAAAGTAAATGTTCTGGTAAGAGACGTGTGTCACTATGGTCTATAAAATAAACAAGGTTTATTTATTAAATATAATAAAATATTTGCGATTTCTGCATTTCAAACATTGATTATTAATATTAAGTTTCTTGCAGTGTTATTGTAGTGTCATTTATTATAAACTTTTTAAATGTATTAAAATATTTATTTTCATTTTAGTTTATTTGTTTTTTTTTTGTTTTCTAAAAATATTTTTTATTTTAGTTTTAGTTATTTTAGTACTAGTAGTTCAAATAAAACATGTTTTTAATATTTTATTTCAGTTTGTGATTATTTTAAGTAATGTAAAAAAAATTGCAATTTCTGCATTTCAAACATTGATTATTAATGTAATGTAAAGTTTCTTGCAGTGTTATTTTAGTGTCATTTATTATTAACATTTTAAATGTATTAATATATTTAATTATTTTCATTTTAGTTTATTTTTTGTTTTTTAAAAATATTTTTTATTTCAGTTTTAGTTTGTTATTTTAGTACTAGTACCTCAAATAAAACATGTTTTTAATATTTTATTATATTTCAGTTTATGTTTATTTTAAGTAATGTAAAAAAAATGTATAGTTTTGGTTAATGATAATAACCCTGGTGTCTGGAAATAATCTTATGTTTATGGATAATTCATATATATACTGTCAAAATTTACAGTTTAAAATTAAAATAAAAAATTAAATGTCCTGGTAAGACACGTGTGTCACTATGGTCTATAAAATAAACAAGGTTTATTAAATATAATAAAATATTTGTGATTTCTGCATTTCAAACATTGATTATTAATGTAATGTAAAGTTTCTTGCCGTGTTATTGTAGTGTCATTTATTCTTAACATTTTAAATGTATTAATATATTTTATTATTTTCTTTTTAGTTTATTTAAGGTTTTTTTTTGTTTTCTAAAAATATTTTTTATTTTAGTTTTAGTTATTTTAGTACTAGTAGCTCAAATAAAACATGTTTTTAATATTTTATTATATTTCAGTTTGTGTTTATTTTTAGTAATGTAAAAGAAAATGTATGGTTTTGGTTAATGATAATAACCCTGGTGTCTGGAAATAATCTTATGTTTATGGATAATTCATATATATACTGTCAAAATTTACAGTTTAAAATTAAAATAAAAAATTAAATGTCCTGGTAAGAGACGTGTGTCATTATGGTCTATAAAATAAATAAGGTTTATTTATTAAATATAATAAAATATTTGCGATTTCTGCATTTCAAACACTGATTACTAATTTAATTTAAAGTTTCTTGCAGTGTTATTGTAGTGTCATTTATTATTAACATTTTAGATGTATTAAAATATTTAATTAAGGTTTTTTTGTATTTAAAAAATATTTTTTATTTTAGTTTTAGTTTGTTATTTTAGTACTAGTAGCTCAAATAAAACATTAATATTAATATTTTATTATATTTCAGTTTGTGTTTATTTTAAGTAATGTAAAAAAAAATGTATGGTTTTGGTTTATGATAATAACCCTGGTGTCTGGAAATAATCCATATGTTTATGGATAATTCATATTGATAAATGAAATGTATTACTAAACTATACTTCAAGTCCTATTGTAATTCTATTTTCTTAAATTCAAATTGCGTCCTGTTTGTCACCTCAGTTCAAGCTTGAGGTATTTACCTGTTGACAATTTGTTTTTAGTTCAGCTCAACCCTGGTCTTTACACAAGCCTGATTGAGTGACACACACAGCAGTTCAAAGGTCATGCTGATTTGAGTTTTACTCTGTTCATTAGGAGCATTAACCCGGGAGACACAGAGGAGAAACCGGCGGTGAGCGGAGACGTTATTGCGATGAGAATGCGATGTCGTCTGCGGCGGTGTGTCGTGACCGCAGTCACGTTGAGTCTGCTGCTGTTTCTCAGCTCACTGTGGCTGCGTGAGTAAATGCAACCTTTCACCGTCAAACAAACACAAACACCCCTCGTGCTTCAATAACTGTGTGTTTTCTGTTCTTTGCAGCTCAAGGGACAATTCAGGATTGTGAGCAGTCGTGGCGGCCTTGTTTAAGTGTGTACACACCAACCAGACAGGTGAGAAGTGAATACTTCACATCACTAGCATTAACTATTAGTGCTGAGTGACACTCTCTTCCTGTCCAGGTGCTTCGGGCTGCTGTTACTGATGCTGCTGATCATGTGCTTGGAGGAAACGACATCATCGGAGAGTGTCCTGGACAGAAGTTCCAAGTGTCCCGCCTCCTCCTGCATCTAAACTCCGCCCTCGGCCCCGCCTCCGATGTGCTGCTGGATCCGTACCTGCTCTGCTGGGAGGAGCTGATCAAGTATGATATTCCTAAAGCTGTTAGGGATGTGCCATTTCAATGCTGTTTTTTTTTCATTAAATGTTTTTGTAGTAGCGACCGTTGCTCAAAAAAGAGCCCCGCCCTCCATTATCATGGAAATTAATGGGGGCTTAGGGCAAAAAGTGCCATCAAAAATCAAGATATATTGGCCAAATATGTCCTTGTATGAGTTTTTGTTTATAATAGGATATAGAGTGCTGTTTTCCCGAATATCAGCACGATTGCAAATGTGATAGCCTATTGAGTTTATACAGCTGTTTAATAAACAAAGTTAATTTTAGGTGACTTTTATTTTAGACTTAAGGTCTGTTCACACCAAGAACGCTAAATATAAAGATATCGATCAAGATATAGTTCTAAAAATCATAATTTAATATAGAACAGCATTGTCCACACCACAATTTCTCATTGGGATCACTTTCAGAATGATTTTTTTCCAGCTTTTGAATGATAAAACACCGACAGCCAGTCAGAATCCATTAATTTTAGGGTTCGCGCATTTAAAATGGTGGACGATTTTGCGGGAAAGTTAATCACCGAGGTCCAGAAAAAGCCACCAATGTTTGACAAGTCAGTTTTCAAGAATACTTTAAAGAAAATGGATATATGGAAAACAATCGGTCATCATACCCTCGGGAAATAAATGGTGAGAAGTATTAATGATGAGATCATTGTGCTAGCAAACGCTGTAACATAAAATTACTTCAGGTATTCAGCATTATTTTCGACAACATTGTCTTGCTTCCATTGAAGTTGCACTGAAAAAGCATGGGTGTTGTTTTTATTCCACTATATTGACTTCATCAGCTAAATTCACCGTTAGATTATATCGATTACACTAGCTATTCACTGGAAACATGCTGAGGACATCTGCTGGTTAAAGCCGTGTAACTGCAACAACAACAGCAAAAACATGTTGTACACACTTTGAAACCGTGAGCTTAGAATAAACAGACCGTTATCGTTTGTTGGACGCAAATATAGTTATCTCTATAGTTATCATTCTTGGTGTGAACAGGCCTTTAGAAACTTATTTAGTCTTTTTTCCCCCTTTTTCGCAACGAATCCACAGTAGCCATTGCACGTCTTCAAGCAACTAAATTAGTCATTTTAAAGGAATCGTTTGACTGAATGACTCAATTGTTAAGACAATGATGTGCTGCCACCTACTGGCAGTTTTAGTTTCATAAAAATTTTTCCATGATTACATTTTCTAAAGTTATATCTCATGCCTGTGGCTGATAAAATCCTATCTGCGTCCACCATACTGCAAGAAAGACTGTCAGGACTTCCCCAGATACCATTTGAACACAGATCGCTGGATAACAAGGATAACTTTTGCAGCTCTCTGTTATCAGAAAGCCTCCAACTGTTTCTTTGAAACGGGTCTCTGAATTGAAAATGTGTTTTTGTGCACTATATTAGTCAATGTATGCTGCTTTAAAGCAGCATCGTTCTGTCTTTTATACTGTTTTTCAAACAAAATTAATGTTCTTCCTATATACATGCATTCTATTGTCTGTTGTCCTATTAATATACTCAGTAACACTTTAGGGTCCAATTCTCACTATTTGCTTATAAGCATGCATATTACAAGGATATTGGCTGTTTAGTAGTACTTTTATGCTGTGTTCACACCAGACGCGACTTGCGCGAATAAATCGCGCTATTCGCGCGTAGTTGGACGCTTGAACATTTTGAGTTTACTCGCTTCATTCGCGCGTGACATTCGCTTCATTCGCGCGTGAAAATCCCTTCACAACAGACGCGAATTCGCGTCATGAGAGGGGCTCTCCCGCTCCTTTATGTGTCCCAGACTCTCCCACTGCTTCTGCACACTTCCTCTGAATAAACACAACTTGTCAGTGGGGAAATAATTGTAAATTACAGCGAATAAGCTCAATTGGTCGTCTTTAGTTGGCTTGTAGTCTTAATATGTATTTATATATATGTATATATATAGCTCAAATTGAGTAAAGACCGTTTTTTACAACTTATCAGATTGTCCGACCTCCTCACTCACTTTCTTTCAAACACGGTCCTTTTTATTTCTGTTTCTATAAATGTATGAAGATGTACAGCGACGATGATTTTGTCCTCCATTGTTGTTTCGAATTTCTGCCTCAGCTCGCTACGTCACGTCACTACTAGAGCAAGCTCCCGATTGGTTAACGCGGCGCGGAAATTCGCCAAAGTTCAGATTTTTCAACTTGCGCGATTCGCGCGAATCGCGTCATTCGCGCGAATCGCTCAATTCGCGCCGCGTCATTCGCGCGAATCGCGTCATTCGCGCCGCTTCATTCGCGCGAATCGCGCCGCAGGATGTCAATTCGCGTCTTTGCATTGACTTAACATGTAAATCACTCGCGCTTACCGCTTCATTCGCGTCCGGTGTGAACGCACCATTAAAGCACATATTATGCCTTATTCTGCATGATCATATTCTATGTCTAACTTAACAACTACCTTACTAACTAATAAACAGTAATTTATTGAGGCAAAAGTCATAGTTAATCTTCAGTTAATAGTGGAATGTGACCAAAAACTCTAAGGAAACACTGTTTATAGTGTGTATAAATGTAACAATAACTATAACAAATGTGTTGTCTCACACTGATGTTGTGTCTGTGGTGCAGGTTCATGGAGTCTCTGGGCCCTCTGGTGGGCTTTTTCACTCATAAAGTTGAGGAGAAGATCACACTCATCCGACAGCTCTCACTAGAAGAAGATAATCAGCACTTAGCCCCGCCCCCTCACCACGCCTACCACTCGGTGCGCTCCATGCTAGAGGCTGAGCTGCAGAGGGGCGTGGTCTCCTTCGACAGACAAACACCTTCCGGGAGTCGGACTTTGCTCCGCCTCCATCGCTCGTTGCTGTGGTTACAGCTGCTGCTGGAGAAGCTGGCGACGGAGCGCGAGGGGCGGAGCATGGGCGAACTGTGCCGCGACGCGTACCTGGAGGTTTTGGCGCCACATCATCCCTGGCTCGTGCAGCGCGCGGCAGAGCTGGTGTTTCGGACGATGCCTGACCGAAAAGTCTTCTTGCAGCTGGTGTGTGTGCGGACACAGGAAGAGGCGGAGCCTGTGATGAGCGTCATCATCGCGGCAATCCGAGAAATTCACCAACGGACAGAGAGAGAGCTGGAGATCAGAAACATGCTGGACCTGCCTTAACATGCATACAAACACTCCCACACAACATAAATCTTAATATAGGCTGCTATGTATCACGAAATATTATATTTAGCTTATTTTTGCTATGTGGTTGCTAGGTGTATTCTTCCTGTCTGGTGTGAAAAGAATCCTCTCATCCAAGCAGGTCAAAATAGTGTGTCATCACTTATTTGTACACTAGATGTCGCTGTTTCACAGCATTTTTTTTGTTTTGTTAAATTATTTATGAGCGGCTTATCAGGGAAAGACACAACTTGTTAATAGATCATGTATTCAGGAAACATGACATTATCATATTACTAGTTTCTGTTGCTCAAACTGTGCGTCATACATAAAAATACTCATATTTTACTCAAAATCAAAATGTTTCTCCCAAAATGCCTTCAATGCAAAATATCATGTCACTGTTGTCATACAGTGAGTATAGAGCAATAAAGTGAATGTTAAGCAGCTCAGATCATTTGGTCTTAGAAGAATTTGATTAGAAATGAGTCATTTCATACTGCTGATTCTTTGATTTACAGACTAGAGTATCTTGGTAAATCTGAACACAGTTTGAGACATTGCTGAGATCTCTTCTGGAGCTCTTTAATATTATGATTCCATGATTATTTGGGTCTTTTCTCGAGAGAAAATCAGGAACGAAAGTCTGTTCTTGGATAGTGTTTCTTAACTGGTGGGTCACGACCGATAAATGTGCCAGAGGTCTAATCTGATGGTGATGGGCAACAGGGAAGGAAGAATGATGAATGCAAACAGGAACATGCAGCTAGCCGTGTAATCACGCGCAGTTAAGATAGTAAAACAAACAGACTTATCAGAAAACACTTCCCATATCTTTTGTGGCTGATGTCAAAGGTTGTGTCCAATCAAAGAAAATGAATGTCACGTGTAGAAACTAAATTCAAGAGACATTTCGGAAGCAAAACTGTTTAGCTCGTCATACAGTTCATGATAATATTAATAAATTCATTTGTTTGATTTTAAGAAAATCTATTTTGTTACTTTTGCACTATTTGGCACAGTGCTGGATGCCACTTGATGACCCGAAGTCCCGAAGCAAAACCAGTTGAAAACCACTGATCCAGGAGAAACAATTAAGAAATAAAATATACTTTTTGTTGTTTCTTTCCCACAGAGGATCAGATCTGGAATTATATCTGTTAAAACTTTTACCAGCTGCATTACATCATTCATATATTTCTCTTTGTAAGAAAATTATATTCATGTTCTTCTGTCGTGTCATAAGCCATTGTTTCTGCCTGGTGTGCATGTGTGTTTACTGTGCTGTAAAAGTGAGTTTGGAAAGCCAGTTCATACAGTGTTTGTGTTAATGTGAAGTCTTTGTAATTACATTTCTGTCATGACAACTCTTGGAGTGTTTGGCATAGGAATGGATATAACAATGTTGATATTTTGGGTCTTGGTAGAATATACCTGCTATGCTGCTGCTGCTGTTAATAAAGATCACACAGCAATATTTCTACACAGCGCTGTGAACAAAGCACTTGAATTCACCACAGAATTAATAGCATTGCTGTGAAATCTTCTGAGAAGCATTCACAACAGAATTCTCTGTTAAACCACAGATATCAGATGAAACAGTGCAAATGTGAAAACTGTGGTTTCACAGAGAATTCTGCGACGAATGTAGCCTAAATGCTTCTCACACGATTTCACATCAATGTTATTAATTCTGTAGTGAATTCAAGCGCTGTGTAATCCGGAAACCACTAACACTAACAGAAATAACTTGTGACAGAAATGTTCTAATGTTTTCGAGTGCTTTTAAGTGCTTCACACAACTTTTCGCAGCACTTCAAAGCTTTAAATATTGCCCAGTTTGAATGTTATTTTTAATGTGATGTCCAAAACATGTTGTATGTATGTTCATCCTTCATAGTTTGTCCCCATTTGCTGCTGCTGCTGCTGTTATTGTTGCTTCTGCTGTTGGTTATTTTGCTGCTGTTATTGCTGCTGCTGTCATTGCTTCTGCTGATGCTGTTATTGCTGCTACTACTGCTGCTGTTATTGCTGCTTCTGCTGTTGGTTATTTTGCTGCTGTCATTGCTGCTACTGCTGCTGTTATTGCTGCTACTGCTGTTGGTTATTGTTGCTGCTGCTGCTGTTATTGCTGCTATTGCTGCTGTTATTGTTGCTACTGCTGTTAGTTATTGCTTCTGCTGCTGCTGTTATTGTTGCTTCTGCTGCTGTTATTGTTGTTACTGCTGCCGTTAGCTATTGCTGCTGCTGCTGTTGGTTATTTTGCTGCTGTCATTGCTGCTGCTGCTGTTATTGTTGCTACTGCTGTTGGTTATTTTGCTGCTGTCATTGCTGCTACTGCTGTTAGTTATTGCTTCTGCTGCTGCTGTTATTGCTGCTACTGCTGTCATTGCTTCTGCTGATGCTGTTTTTGCTGCTACTACTGCTGCTGTTATTGTTGCTTCTGCTGTTGGTTATTCTGCTGCTGTTATTGCTGCTGCTGTCATTGCTTCTGCTGATGCTGTTATTGCTGCTACTACTGCTGCTGTTATTGTTGCTTCTGCTGTTGGTTATTTTGCTGCTGTTATTGCTGCTGCTGTCATTGCTTCTGCTGATGCTGTTATTGCTGCTACTACTGCTGCTGTTATTGCTGCTTCTGCTGTTGGTTATTTTGCTGCTGTCATTGCTGCTACTGCTGCTGTTATTGTTGCTACTGCTGTTAGTTATTGCTTCTGCTGCTGCTGTTATTGCTGCTACTGCTGTTGGTTATTGTTGCTGCTGCTGCTGTTATTGCTGCTATTGCTGCTGTTATTGTTGCTACTGCTGTTAGTTATTGCTTCTGCTGCTGCTGTTATTGTTGCTTCTGCTGCTGTTATTGTTGTTACTGCTGCCGTTAGCTATTGCTGCTGCTGCTGTTGGTTATTTTGCTGCTGTCATTGCTGCTGCCACTGTTATTGCTACTGCTGCTGTTATTGTTGCTACTGCTGTTGGTTATTGTTGCTGCTGCTGCTGTTATTGCTGCTACTGCTGCTGTTATTGCTGCTGCTGCTGTTAGTTATTTTGCTGCTGTTATTGTTGCTTCTGCTGCTGTTATTGCTGCTACTGCTGCTGTTATTGTTGCTACTGCTGTTGGTTATTGTTGCTGCTGCTGCTGTTATTGCTGCTACTGCTGCTGTTATTGTTGCTACTGCTGTTAGTTATTTTGCTGCTGTTATTGTTGCTTCTGCTGCTGTTATTGTTGCTACTGCTGTTAGTTATTTTGCTGCTGTCATTGCTGCTGCTGCTGCTGTTATTGTTGCTACTGCTGCTGTTATTGTTGCTACTGCTGTTAGTTATTTTGCTGCTGTTATTGTTGCTTCTGCTGCTGTTATTGCTGCTACTGCTGCTGTTATTGTTGCTACTGCTGTTAGTTATTTTGCTGCTGTCATTGCTGCTACTGCTGCTGTTATTGTTGCTACTGCTGTTGGTTATTGCTGCTACTGCTGTTATTGCTGCTGCTGCTGTTATTGTTGCTACTGCTGTTGGTTATTTTGCTGCTGTCATTGCTGCTGCTGCTGTTATTGTTGCTGCTGCTGTTATTGTTGCTACTGTTATTGGTTATTGCTGTTGCTGTCATTGCTACTACTGCAGCTGTTATCATTGCTACTGCTGTTGGTTATTTTGCTGCTGTCATTGCTGCTACTGCTGCTGTTATTGTTGCTACTGCTGTTAGTTATTGCTTCTGCTGCTGCTGTTATTGTTGCTTCTGCTGCTGTTATTGTTGCTACTGCTGTTGGTTATTGCTGCTACTGCTGTTATTGCTGCTGCAGCTGTTATTGTTGCTACTGCTGTTGGTTATTGCTGCTACTGCTGTTATTGCTGCTGCAGCTGTTATTGTTGCTACTGCTGTTGGTTATTGTTGCTGCTGCTGCTGTTATTGTTGCTACTGCTGTTAGTTATTGCTGCTGCTGCTGTTATTGTTGCTACTGTTATTGGTTATTGTTGTTGCTGTCATTGCTACTACTGCAGCTGTTATCATTGCTACTGCTGTTGGTTATTGTTGCTGCTACTGCTGCTGTTATTGCTGCTACTGCTGCTGTTATTGTTGCTACTGCTGTTAGTTATTGCTTCTGCTGCTGCTGTTATTGTTGCTTCTGCTGCTGTTATTGTTGCTACTGCTGTTGGTTATTGCTGTTGCTGTCATTGCTACTACTGCAGCTGTTATTGTTGCTACTGCTGTTGGTTATTGTTGCTGCTGCTGCTGTTATTGTTGCTACTGCTGTTGGTTATTGCTGCTACTGCTGCTGTTATTGTTGCTACTGCTGTTGGTTATTGTTGCTGCTGCTGCTGTTATTGTTGCTACTGCTGTTGGTTATTGCTGCTACTGCTGCTGTTATTGTTGCTACTGCTGTTAGTTATTGCTGCTGCTGCTGTTATTGTTGCTACTGTTATTGGTTATTGTTGTTGCTGTCATTGCTACTACTGCAGCTGTTATCATTGCTACTGCTGTTGGTTATTGCTCCTGCTGCTGCTGTTATTGTTGCTACTGCTGTTAGTTATTGCTGCTGCTGCTGTTATTGTTGCTACTGTTATTGGTTATTGTTGTTGCTGTCATTGCTACTACTGCAGCTGTTATCATTGCTACTGCTGTTGGTTATTTTGCTGCTGTCATTGCTGCTACTGCTGCTGTTATTGTTGCTACTGCTGTTAGTTATTGCTTCTGCTGCTGCTGTTATTGTTGCTTCTGCTGCTGTTATTGTTGCTACTGCTGTTGGTTATTGCTGCTACTGCTGTTATTGCTGCTGCAGCTGTTATTGTTGCTACTGCTGTTGGTTATTGTTGCTGCTGCTGCTGTTATTGTAGCTACTGCTGTTGGTTATTGCTGCTACTGCTGCTGTTATTGTTGCTACTGCTGTTAGTTATTGCTGCTGCTGCTGTTATTGTTGCTACTGTTATTGGTTATTGTTGTTGCTGTCATTGCTACTACTGCAGCTGTTATCATTGCTACTGCTGTTGGTTATTGTTGCTGCTACTGCTGCTGTTATTGCTGCTACTGCTGCTGTTATTGTTGCTACTGCTGTTAGTTATTGCTTCTGCTGCTGCTGTTATTGTTGCTTCTGCTGCTGTTATTGTTGCTACTGCTGTTGGTTATTGCTGTTGCTGTCATTGCTACTACTGCAGCTGTTATTGTTGCTACTGCTGTTGGTTATTGTTGCTGCTGCTGCTGTTATTGTTGCTACTGCTGTTGGTTATTGCTGCTACTGCTGCTGTTATTGTTGCTACTGCTGTTGGTTATTGTTGCTGCTGCTGCTGTTATTGTTGCTACTGCTGTTGGTTATTGCTGCTACTGCTGCTGTTATTGTTGCTACTGCTGTTAGTTATTGCTGCTGCTGCTGTTATTGTTGCTACTGTTATTGGTTATTGTTGTTGCTGTCATTGCTACTACTGCAGCTGTTATCATTGCTACTGCTGTTGGTTATTGCTCCTGCTGCTGCTGTTATTGTTGCTACTGCTGTTGGTTATTGTTGCTGCTGCTGCTGTTATTGTTGCTACTGCTGTTGGTTATTGTTGCTACTGCTGTTGGTTATTGCTACTACTGCTGCTGTTATTGTTGCTACTGCTGTTGGTTATTGTTGCTACTGCTGCTGTTATTGTTGCTACTGCTGTTAGTTATTGCTGCTGCTGCTGTTATTGTTGCTACTGTTATTGGTTATTGTTGTTGCTGTCATTGCTACTACTGCAGCTGTTATCATTGCTACTGCTGTTGGTTATTGTTGCTGCTACTGCTGCTGTCATTGCTGCTACTGCTGCTGTTATTGTTGCTACTGCTGTTAGTTATTGCTGTTGCTGTCATTGCTACTACTGCAGCTGTTATCATTGCTACTGCTGTTGGTTATTGCTCCTGCTGCTGCTGTTATTGTTGCTACTGCTGTTAGTTATTGCTGCTGCTGCTGTTATTGTTGCTACTGTTATTGGTTATTGTTGTTGCTGTCATTGCTACTACTGCAGCTGTTATCATTGCTACTGCTGTTGGTTATTGTTGCTGCTGCTGCTGCTGCTGTTATTGTTGCTGCTGTTGGTTATTTCTCCTGCTGCTGCTGTTACTGTTGCTACTGCTGTTGGTTATTTTGCTGCGGTCATTGCTGCTACTGCTGCTGTTATTGTTGCAACTGCTGTTAGTTATTGCTGCTGCTGCTGCTGCTGTTATTGTTGCTACTGCTGTTGGTTATTACTGCTGCCACTGTTATTGCTACTGCTGTTGGTTATTGAAATTTAATTGAAAGCTTGGCAAAAAGCTTTGGAGAATTTGATGTTTCCCCATTCAAAGAGATAGGAACTGCATGATGCCCAGGATGCCCAAGAGGCGTTTCAAAGATGGCCGCCGAGTTGAAATGACTTGTCTTAAAGGGACTTTGGTGGAGCTGGGAAAGATGGAGGGTGTCTTAAAGTGCGCTACACTGCTACAGCAAATGCTGACCAAGTATTTGAAGATTGAGCAATGAGCTCATTGGCTACTGATACAGCTGTTCCCTATAGAGAAGGACATGATTGCAAGCAGAGTTAAGGACCTATCTAGAGTTTCATGACAGAACTATGTATATGACATGCTTCATTTAGTGTTTTTAACAAAAAAAAAAAAAAAGACCAAAAATGTTTGTTAAACACAAAATGTTTTTATTTCCTGTTTCCATTTTTCATTTATAATGATAATCATTTGTTTTTCGAATATAAGTTTCACAATTTTTATGTCAGGCAATATATAACAGTATATTCAGGATATTTAATAAGATACATCTAGTTTCTGAGCAGTGTTTTTACAGAGAGTGAAGAAAGAATAAGACACCGTCTCACTATGAAGGACAGATGAGAAACCGGGATGAGCCTGTGAGCAGTCATCCGGCGAAACTCAAAGTGACGAGCGTGTCGCGTTATTGGATTGGAGAGAAACACAGACGGGGACAAAGAGCTCAAAGGTGCCGTCAGTGTGTGTGAGTGAGTGGAAAAACTCTGTAATGAGTTTTTAGTAGCGCAGGTGTGTTTGTCGTTGCCATTGTTTGTGTAAGCCCGTGTTTTTCGCCATGTGTCATCAATGATATTGTCAGAAGCGTGTAGGTTCAATTGAAGCTGTAAAGGTGCGGTCACACTAGCGAAATTCGGGCGAAATTTCGCGGGCAGTAGCGTAGCAATGTATGAAGAACTGCTCACGGTAAAATACCATAAAAGAACATTTACATGACCAACTCGTACACGAGCGAGATGTACATGGGGAACACTTTCGCTCTCACGTGAAACTCCCAATCGCGCAAATTCCTGACTGGAATTCGCCCACGAGATTGTGCCGAGCAACGGTAAATGTGACCGCGCCTAAACACTCAGTTACACATATGACATCATGCACCGTTTCAATGGTGATGTCCCAAATTCCTGCCTGACTGAATATTTCGTCTTACGGAAATGAATAAACCGTATGAAAATGTAAGTGATCTACACACACAGCGGTATACAAACGCTCGATGCAGCGATGCATCCATCGCTGCTGCATCTAAAATACATAAGTTGAAAAGAATGTGCAGTAATTCGATTTACCATATCCTAAAAACATATAAAATCTATTCCATGACATAGAGCGGTCAGGCAGCACACGTGAAGTAGATCTTAGTAAACGTACGGCAGGCAGCGTAAGTTTAGCACGCGGCTAATCTAGTTATTAGTCACTGCTCTTTTGTAAACATTGAACTGTTCCCAACATCAGGCCCGTAAGTTCTGTTCTGATGTGCAACGGATGAACTAGTGACGTTAATTTAAATGTTTGGCCGCATTTGGCTCTTTTTCCCACACTTTTCTAACACACACCCTCAAATGTTTCAAATGCACAACACTGTGGCAGTAACCCAGTAGAAACACAGCACATTCACAACTGGGGGCAAAATTAAGGATTGGATTGTAAAAAACACGAAAGAAAAGAAAACAAACAGGCTGGCCGCCTGCACATCGACAATTGCAGGCTAGTGGTTCGCTAATAATCACTACGCTAAGACCTTCCCGATAACCTGCTCGCTAATCAGGGCGGCTTTGACTCGAATCCCCTTGAACATCCAAATGTCAAATCACATGATAAAAATCTAAGATCCTACCAAAGCTAAGAAGAAATGAACTAAAGTTTTGAGAAATATATTCATCTAATGTTCGCGTCATTTTCTCGCTGTGTGCTAAAGTGCAGCTAACCCATGATGTGCTCAACAACAAATGAATTAAAAAAACACTTTTTGGGAAGAAAAACACATTTTTATGTTCATTCATCTACATTAGTAAATATTGGATTGGCAAATTTGTCTTTTTTTTTCTTTTCTTCGTAACTACTCTCTTCGTTAACTACCCCAGATTCAGTATTATTTACAAGTATTAACAGTACACTCTTGGACCAGAAGGTATTGCTGTGTACACATTTAGAAAGATGGGTCAAACCGTTCTGGACAAAATGGAGCAAATACATTATTAGTCGTTTGGGGAAATTAATCGTGAAACAAATGGCGAACTGATATGGCGCAGCTTAAAGCTGATTGGCTAATGTGTAAATCGTTGAGTGCAATCTGAGCGTGTGCGGAACTTCAGCCAATCGTTTCAGTTTAACATAGCTTGTGTGTGTGTGTGTGTGTGTGTGTGTGTGTGTGTGTGTGTGTGTGTGTGTGTGTGTGTGTGTGCGTTTGTGAACATTACAGTGTTACAAAAGTGTTTTCACAAACATTGTCATATAAAAAATAAAAACCACGAATCAGATAATAAATAAATAACATCATAAATGTACCTCAATTCATCAATAAATAAATAAATAAATAAACTGATGGATGGTTAAAACAGATATCAGGTTAAGAGCGCAATATATCTCACTGTGACGGATATGGAAAGTTATGGCTCTGTTTATTAATAAATCATATTAGCACTTTTATCTACGCATTTCATTATTCATTCAGATTTTATTTATTATAAATGACGTTGAATTTGAGCTGATTTGACTTGTCTAATTTGTGTACACACTCAAGTCACATAAAAGCTATTTTTATAGACTAAACGAATGAATCCAAGTCGCATTTCACCTCAATATCAAAAGAAATAAGTAAGATGTTATATTTTGCATACAGAAAATGAAGCTTATTTTAGGGCCGGATTTTTCACATTTGACATTATTTTCATGACAATTAAGCACAAATGTGGAAAATACGTTTGCCATGAAAATAATTTAACAATTATAAAAGTATAGTTTTCTTTACGTAAAATCTAAATTCTCAAATGATTGTGGTCCCTCTGAATTCACTGGATTGTTCATGATTATGTCTGAATTGTTTGTCTAGATTTTTAGAAAGGCTCGATGATATTCTCCTGCTCTCTTGATTTGACTTTGGAACGATATCAGCTGGGTATGATGACAGTCAAGAGTACTCGAAACACACAGAGATACAAAGACACACGCACTCACGCACGCACACAGAAATCATCATGTAGACCCGAGTATGAGGACAGACAAATACATTAAACACTTTGAGATATGATTGACTCCTCCTACAATCTCCTGTGTGTGTGTTTGTGTGTGTGTGGCAGATGTAGTTGCTCTACACTTTGTCGATGCGCAGCTTGAAGGACACGCGGCCAGCGAACTTGTCTCTCTCGCTGAAGTAAGTGAAGGCATTAGAGTTGATCCTACACTCCACATTGACATCTGTGTTGAGAGAGATGTTTGTGAACTTCACGGCCACCAGAGGCTGAGAGTAATTCACCTGAACAAACACACACAGAGTGGTTACACACATATATAATCACATTAGTGCGTATGAGTGAATGCGTGTGTGTATACATATATATGTGTGTGTTCTTGCCTGTGCTCTCTTGCCGTAGTATGGATAGTACATGAGGTTGAAGGCTGCGTTTGGAGGGAAGTATGCGATTTCACCGATGCTCTCCGAATCCTCCTTCTACACGGAAAAAGAGAGAAATCTCAGTGCGACGTAAAGCACAGTGATTCTCAACCAGATGACTTAAAAGATAGCTATAAACTATTTTATTTTACCCCCTCAACAACTGTGCTTTGTCTTTGAAAACCTGGATATATGGAGGAAGCCTGATTTTAACTCTGTAAAGCCTAACTTATGATGTCTATATTCAATGGAACCGTTTATTAAACTTTTATACAATTAAATAAGTTTATATGCACAACAAGTTTTTTGTTGAGCATCATCAGGCTTTCATGGCTCATATAGTATGATATAATGAGAATATGGAGGAAAAAACAACTCAATCACACATACACAAAAAGGTTGAGAACCACTGCTATAGATAGTAACTAGATAGTTAAACCATAGAAACTAAAGAACCATGATGCAACGCTTCAACTAACCACTGAAAGCATGAGAGTCCAGCACTAGTTTAGGGTGTGCACTAATTCAGCATGTGTACTACTCTAAGGTTAGGGTTTATGGGACGCTAAGTGTGCATTCTAGTCTATTTCTTACCCACTCATTTCCATCTTTATATCTCTGAGTATGGAGGGATGCAGTGAACAGACATAATTCATGCTTGACTGGCTGTTAGTGATGAGTTTGTCATGATGATTGGCTGAAGGTCAGTAGATCTCACTCACCTTTGCTCCACAGGTGACGTACGGAGCTGTTCCGTTCTTACTTGGCTTCATCCCAATCACCTGCAGAAGAGTCAGCACTCGTGAATGAACATAGAGCTGATTTTCTGCTTCATTTATCATCAAAAAGACTAAAGAGTCTGCACAGTTTTAAAGATCAAAGTGCACAACAAATAAAATTACTGGCTCTTAAAAGAAAGAATCGATTCTGAACTGCTGAAATGAGAAACTGTTACAACCCGAATTCCGGAAATGTTGGGACATTTCTTTAATTTGAATGAAATGAAAACTAAAAGACTTTAAAATCACATGAGCCAACATTTTAATCACAATTGAACATAGATTACATAACAAATGTTTAATTTTGTTAGAAATTGTCTCAGAAATTTTACACTTTTATCCGCTAAATGAGCTCATTTCAAATTTGATGCCTGCTGTAGGCACGGGGGCAACAAATGGCTGAAAAAGCAAGAAATTTTGAAAAGATCATCCACAGTGCATAAAATCATCAAAAGATTCAGAGAAACTGGAGAAATCTCTGTGCATAAGGGACAAGGCCGAAGACCTTTACCCGTGGTCTTCGGGTCCTCAGACGACACTGCATCACTCATCGCATCATTGTGTCAATGACATCACTAAATGGGCCCAGGAATACTTCCAGAAACCACTGTCGGTAAACACAATCCGCCGTGCCATCTGCAGATGCCAACTAGCTCTTTCATCAAACCTATATCAGGCATGAATGGGACCAAATTCCAACACCAAAACTCCAGAAACTCATAACCTTGATGCCCAGACGTCTTCACACTGTTTTAAAAAGAAGAGGAGATGCCACACCATGGTAAACATGGCCCCGTCCCAACTATTTTGAGACCTGTAGCAGTTCATTTTGTGCATAAAATTGTAAAATTTCACAGTTTAAACATTTGTTATGTGATCTACGTTTTATTGTGAATAAAATATTGGCTTGTGTGATTTGAAAGTCTTTTAGCTTTCATTTTATTCAAATTTAAAAAACGTCCCAACATTTCTGGAATTCAGGTTGTAGATTCCTATGTAACATTGTAACAAATTTGCATAATGCCAGCCTATGGTGTTCATTGGCTTCTTGCAAATAATGTCTAAAAGACTGGACCGTCTGACCAATCAGAGCAGAGTAGACCAATCACAACAGACTGGGACATCTGACCAATCAGAGTAGAGCAGGCTTTTGGAAAGGCGAGGTTTAGAGAGACTGAGTCTTTAAACCAACCGTTTTCAGACTCTTTGAGAAATGTTGATGCTGCAATGTATATTATGAGACAATTAATGTGTTTTGTTTTGTTTTACCTTGGATGCATGTTAATCTGTTGCAGGAGACTCCAAAACTAAATTAGGAACCTTTAAAATGGCATAATAGGGGCACTTTATCAAAAAGTAACTGAGCTAGTGATGGGCGCTTTTGAAACAATGCTTTGTGAAGCTTAGAAACCTTTGTACAACATTTGTTTTGAACCAGTGATTTGGAGCATGTATCAAACTTCCAAAGTCATTTGATTTAAATAAATGAGGCTTCGTTATGTTATAACTGTTTTTAAATGTTTTGAAATCTTAATGGTTCGCCGCAAACGGGCGATGATCTCTGTGAACCCATGATTTCTGCTGCTATTCGCAGCTCAAATTTGTGTTCGTATTATCGTCTGCACAGTTTACGTCTGTAAGTTTACAGTAAAGCAAATGTACTGAACTAAACATTTTCTGCTTGATACATATATATTTTACAAAATAATTTGGCCTCTAAAACTGCTAGAAAATCAAAACCATGCGTCTATCCAAGTTGTGTTCCAAATTTGAAGTTAATATCACAAAAATTGAGCCTCTAAGTAACGTTTCCATTTCAAACCGGTTTTCACAGGTATTGAATGACACCTAATTTATTATAATTACTAAAATGTTGTAATTATTATAATTATAAATATAATTATATATAATTATAATTACTATTATAATTACTAATATGTGGAAAGAGTCCAAAGTGAAGCAGCAGAGAAGAGGTTATGGCTAATTTTGCATGCTTTGAACATCCACTACATACTGAAATCATCTATAGTGTGGTGTGCACCTCCGTTACAATGATCTGTGCTGTGATTGGCCAGTTACCCGGTTGAGTTTGATGAGCACGCAGGGTTTGCCATCCTGGTAGCCGTAGGTGCGGTCGTTGATTCCGGAACAATCCTCCAGCATGGTGCGGTTGAACTGGCAGGAGCGTTTGGGGTTGTTGCGCACCTCCCCGCTGTCCTCCTGGATGAAATACTGGTCTGGGGTGCAGGCATCATTGCTCATCACCTGCTGAGAGTTATTATAAGCTGCGGGAAAACAGAAGAAGATTTCTTTATTGTTCCATCTTCTGATGTTACTGTAGTGGGATTATTAGCATTAACTTAAACTATTAAAAACATTGGTAACATGTTACAATAAGGTCTCATTTGTTAACATTACTTAAGGTATTAACTAACAATGAGAAATAGATCTACTACAGTATTTATTCATTTTTGTATTGTATGTTCTTCTTGAAATAGACCTGAAATAGATTAAAGTTGACCTGGAAATAAATGAAAACTAAAACTGTAATAAAAATTAATTAAATATAAATCAAAATATTTAAAAAAAGAATGAAAATGTAAATGTAAAAGAATGAAAAGTAATAAAAATGACAAAAGCACATAACATAAAGACTAAAAACTAAACTAAAAATTAAAACAAAAACAAAAAATATCAAAAGGCTCAAATCAAATTATTAATTAAAACTATAATAATATATAAATAATGTAGCATATTACTGTTAACTAAGACTATTAAAAAATTGTTTATTGAAATAAAGCTGAAATAAAATGTTTAAAAGGTTAAATGTTTAAAAAGCACTAAAATTACTCACTCTAAAAAATAGCTGTAAAAAAATAAACAAATTTACACAGTAAAATACCATTTTCTATTGAAACATTGATATACCGTAAAAACAATGCATTCTGGGAAATAACGGCAGATATTAGCCAGAATGCATTGTAATATACAGAAGTAATATACCATAAAAACAATGCATTCTGGGTAATATTTGTCATTTTCAAGAAAGTAGCCTATAGGTTACTTTCGCGAAAATGACAAATAATATCTGCCAGAATGCATTGTTTTCACGGTATATTACTGTTTCCGTAAAAATGGTGGAAAATGGTATTTTATTGTGTAAATTTGTTTAATTTTTTAAGGTTATTTTTTTAGAGTGTAACTGGAAAACTAAAACTAAAACTGATATAATAATAAATTAAACTTAAATAGTAATATTTAAAAAGAACAAAAACTAATAAAAATGACAAAAGCACATGAAAAATTCCTAAAAAATGTCACATCTCTCTATTGACTTACGTGCGAGGAAGTTGTCCAGGGCCTGAACGTATGAGTCCCAGCTCTCTGTTTTCTCCACATTATAAATGATTTCTAGAGATTCTCCTTTTGGCCGAATCATCATGCCTAGAAACACACACAAAGTTGCATGACTGTATGTGAAGGTGATGGCATCAGTTTGTGCATGCCTTTATATTGTGTATTTGTACCTGGTGTAGCCAGACGGTCCTGCCAAGTGGGCTTATAATCGTCCAGCGTCAGCAGCATCACATACATGGTGAGGCAGAACATGCCAGCCAGACACGTGTAGAAGATCAGGTAGAACAACAGAATCAGACCTGCAGCACACAGAGGAACATGTGTTTATTATTTCAATACTTCACTGTATTGATTCTAACCCTTCACATATACAAGCACAAAAACGTTAAAAAGTTAACCTTTTACCTGTATACTTTAAATATACTTTGTTCATTTTATAAAGTATGCTTAAGTAAAGTTCTTTTAAGTATACTCTATGTAGAAAGTATTCTAATATCAATTTAGTAGCATACTTTTAAGTATACTATTTCATTACTACTTGGGACAAAATTGGCCCACTTTTTAGTGTATAAAAGTATAGTTTTAAGAATACTCTATGTAGTAAGTATTCTAATATCAATGTACTAGTAGTATACTTGAAAGTGTACTATTTAAATACTGCTTGGGACAAAACTGGCCCACTTTTTTACTGTATAAAAGTATAGCTTTAAGTATACTCTATGTAGTAAATATACTAATTTCAATTTACTAGTAGTATATTTATAAGTGTAGTATTTAAATACTACTTGGGAAAAAAATTGGTCCACTTCTTAGTGTATAAAAGTATACTTTTAAGTATACTCTATGTAGAAAGTATACTAATATCAATTTACTACTAGCATACTTGTAAGTATACTATTTCATTACTACTTGGGACAAAATTGGCCCACTTTTAGTGTATAAAAGTATAGTTTTAAGTATACTCTATGTAGTAAGTATACTAATATCAAAGTACTAATAGTATAATTGTAATTGTACTAAATACTACTTGGGACAAAATTGGCCCACTTTTTAGTGTATAAAAGTATAGTTTTAAGTATACTCTATGTAGAAAGTATACTAATATCAATTTATTAGTAGCATACTTGTAAGTATACTATTTCATTACTACTTGGGACAAAATTGGCCCACTTTTTAGTGCATGAAAGTATAGTTTTAAGTATACATATTTATGTATACAGATCTCTACGATAGAGATCTGTTGTTGTCATGGGAGAATCTCTCGCCGGTGAATCCACCTGTGGACTTCTCCTTCCCGAGTGTCTTTGCTGATGGAATCAACTCTAAATCCCACTTTAACGGGTCGAGTCAGCAACCGAGGAAGCGAGGGAGAAGAGGTGAAAGATTGAGAAAGAGACCGCTGTCTCGAATACCGCTTCCATCTATTATGTTAGCAAACGCTCTGTCTTTACGCAATGAGATTGAGGAGCTTCACGCACATGTTCGTTTTCAACACGAATTCAGAGACAGTTGTTTGCTTGCAATCTCGGAGACTTGGCTATCGAAATTGGACTCTAATTAATGGATTTAGTGGCCCATTTCGAACTGACCGCGACTCTGGGATAACTGGCAAGACGCGAGGCGAGGGGGACTATTTATATGTGAAGGAACGCTGGTGCAAGACTGTTGTCGTGAGAGAGAAACTATGTACAAAGAACATTGAGCTGCTCAAGTTATCCCTCCGGCCTCATTATCTGCTTAGGGAGTTTCCCCAAATTTTTGTGTCTGTGGTGTAGATTCACCCAAAGGCGAATGTGAACTTGGCTATGGAGTATATTGAGAAGAGTTTTATGAAATATCAGTCACTATCCCCAGATACTTTTATCATGGGCGATTTTAATAATTGTCTAAAGGAAAAATCAGAACATGTATGGGTATGTAAAGTGTCCAACTAGGTATGAAAGGACATTGGACCAATGCTATGGCTCTATTAAGGGTGCATACAAAGCTTCTCTCTTACCTCCTTTGAGTTCGTCAGATCACAATTGTATTCATCTAATTCCATGTTATACTACTGAACTGAAGAGGGGGAAAGTTGAAACAAAAACTGTGAAATCTTGGACTGATGATGCTATTGAGAGTTTAAGAGGATGTTTTGATTATACCTTATGGAATGGTTGGTTTTGTTATGGTTTTTATGGATTCATCTGCTGATATTGATGAGCTTAATGATGTGGTTAGTTCCTGGGTAACTTATTGTGTTGACTCTGTTATTCCTGAGAAAGTTGTTAAGATATATCCAAATAGTAAGCCATGGGTGAGTACCAATCTTAAGGGTCTGTTGATTAAGAAAAGAACTGCTTTTCAACAAGGGGATTTGCTTGAAGTTAAAAATGTACAGAAATTAATTAGACAAGATATTAGGAGGGCAAAAATACGTTATAAGGAAAAAGTGGAGATTAAATTAAGAACAAACTATATGGGCTCAGTATGGGATAGTCTTAAATTAATGACGGGCCTAAATAACGGATGTAGAAAACAAGTGAAAGTAACCGGTTATGAGCTAGATAGTGCCCTTGCAGAGGATTTTAATACATTTTATGCTAGATTTGAAGAGCAGAATGGTGGCATAAGGCATGAGTTCTATAACTCCTCTCAAGAGGGAAGTTTATTTGTTTCTTTTAATGTAGAAAATGTAGTCAATCTTTTTAAACAATGTAAAATTAAAGTGAGTCCTGGTCCAGATGGAATAAGATAGGGCTCTGAAACAGTGTGCAGAAGAATTGGGTCCAATCTTTACTCATATTTTTAATTGGTCTTTTGAGGTTCAGTATGTACCAAAACTTTGGAAACAGTCGATCATTATTCCAGCAGCAAAAAATAATTGTCCTAAAGGCTTGACAGATTATAGACCATTAGTAATGAAGGTATTTGAAAAATTAGTAAAAGAGGTATTATTGGAAAAAACAAAACCATTTCTCGGCCCGATGCAATTTGCCAACAGGGCGGGGAGAGGTGTGCAGGATGCAACACTGACCTTAATGGACCTGTTGTATTAACATCTGGAGGGTAGTAGTAACCACGCAAGGCTATTATTTGTAGATTTTTCATCTGCTTTCAACACGATTCGACCAGGCTTGTTGGTTCACAAGCTTAGGACGGGTTTTGGTGTGGATGCAAGAATGGCCGCTTGGTTGCTAGATTATTATTAGATCTCAGAGGGTAAGAATTAATGGCGTTCTGTCAGGCCTTATAATTACATCTATTGGCTCCCCACAGGGGTGTGTACTCTCTCCTCTCCTCTATATCCTATACACAAATGAGTGTCGTAGTCAGCTTGAGAATCGGTAAAGTCTTAAGTTTGATGATGATACAGTTGTTGTAAGTTTGTTGGTTGGTGAGGAGAGAGAACACGGGCCTATTGTCGAGTATTTTGCAAATTGATGTCGAGAGGTGGGTCTACTTCTGAATTCTGGGAAAACCAAGGACATGTGCATTGACCTGACAGCAGCTACTATTGTTGATAATCATTTGATTGAACTGGTTGAAAGTTATAAGTATAGGTACTATTATCGATAATAAACTAAATCGTTCAGAGAATACCGATAGATTGTGTACGATGAGCCAACAAAGACTTTATTGTCTGCAGAAATTAGCTAAATTTAAAATTGATAGGACATTGATGACTGCTTTTTATAAGGCATATATTGAATCGATTTTAACCTTTTCAGTGATTTGTTGGTTTGCCTCTTTAAAGGTCAAACAGAAGAATTCTCTCTCAAAGGTTTTAAATAACTACAGTAAAGTATTGGGTGTGAAATGCACGGGTTGTCAGATTTGTTTAATATTCAGGTGATGAAAGCGCAGCACATCATATCTGACGCATATTTATATTGCTTCATTTAGTATACTTGGGTTCATGAATATGCAAATTAGTCCCTGCCTCCACTTAATCACTCCAGCTCAGACTACATGATCCACTCACTCAACTGTAGTAAACGCTGCACAGTGGCAAATGGAAATACTGGTTTAATTCAGCCATATATGCTTGAACCAGAAACTGATTCAGAAGAAGAAGTGGAAGAGTAATGTGTTTTATGTATCACTTTCTACAATGTCGGACACATAACGGTAATTAATATGCTAATGTTACCGTCAGACAGATGCTTTCTGAAAATCAGCATCCTTAGAAACACTTTGAACATCATAGAAAGTCAGTGTGGAAAAGCCCCGCCCACACGTGATGGGATTGGTCACATATTTGTGATGTAGAAAATGGCAATTTTCACTCTAGAAAATTAGAGCCACACATCTAACCAAGTTGTGTTCCAAATTTGAAGTTGATTTCACACAAAAGATGTGATTGGATAACAGGACTAACCAGTGGACCAATGGCATCGCTGCATCTCAAATGTTGGTTTGGTGGTTCTGAAACACCTGAGTCGAAGTCTGTCATTTGGTTTAATTCCTTCCAGAAGCGTCTCACAGGATTTTGTTCCCAAACACCAGCATCCGAACGCAAGAGAACAGCAGTTGTTTCGTCTGACGCTCTGAGATCAACTCATTTATGTTGGAGGAAAAAAGAGCCACAGTTTCTTCCGTTTATATTAGATATTTTGCGCCAATTTCCCAGGAAGTGATGATTTTGTACTCTTGAACACATGGGATGGAACCGCTGCCTTATTCGTAAGTATGGACTTGCTACTGCTAATAGATACACAAACATGCTGCTGCTGCATAAATAGACAGACATAAATCCTGTAGCAGATCTAGGCAGGTGGAGCTGGGGAGGTGGAGGGGTTCAGAGATTACAGCAAACACTGAACCAGGCTATATAAATGTTCAGCAAGCATCTCATTGGCTGCAGGATCAGCAGAGGCCAATCAGCTAGAACCATGCAGGACTGATGCGATTTCTTGCAGATTGCATGTAAAGAACCATCAGCCTGCGCCATCTAGAGTTTCATGACTGAACTACACTCTAAAAAATCTTAGGTTATTTTTTTCTACCCAAGTCCTGGGTTGAGCCTTTTGGGTCATTTTTTGGGGTTATTTTTCCAGTGTTTGTGTAGTTTTTGCGTTACCCAACTCCTGGGTCAGACGTATCAACCCAGTGTTTAAGTAGCTTTTGTTTTACCCAGATCCTGGGTCAGACGTAATAACCAAGTGTTTGGGTAGTTTTTGTGTTACCCAGATCCTGGGTCAGACGTAGTAACCCATTGTAACCCAGTGTTTGGGTGGTTTTTGCGTTACCCAGATCCTGGGTCAGACGTAACAACCCAGTGTAACCCAGTGTTTGTGTGGTTTTTGCATTACCCAGCTCCTGGGTCAGATGTAACATTCCAGCGTAACCCAGTGTTTGGGTAGTTTTTGCGTTACCCAGCTCCTGGGTCAGACGTAACAACCCAGCGTAACCCAGTGTTTGGGTAGTTTTTGCGTTACCCAGCTCCTGGGTCAGACGTAACATCCTAGCGTAACCCAGTGTTTGGGTGGTTTTTGCGTTACCCAGCTCCTGGGTCAGACGTAACAACCCAGAGTAACCCAGTGTTTGGGTGGTTTTTGCGTTACCCAGCTCCTGGGTCAGACGTAACATCCCAGCGTAACCCAGTGTTTGGGTGGTTTTTGCGTTACCCAGCTCCTGGGTCAGACGTAACAACCCAGCGTAACCCAGTGTTTGGGTGGTTTTTGCGTTACCCAGCTCCTGGGTCAGACGTAACATCCCAGCGTAACCCAGTGTTTGGGTGATTTTTGCGTTACCCAGCTCCTGGGTCAGACGTAACAACCCAGCGTAACCCAGTGTTTGGGTGGGTTTTGCGTTACCCAGCTCCTGGGTCAGACGTAACATCCCAGCGTAACCCAATGTTTGGGTGATTTTTGCGTTACCCAGCTCCTGGGTCAGACGTAACAACCCAGCGTAACCCAGTGTTTGGGTGGGTTTTGCGTTACCCAGCTCCTGGGTCAGACGTAACATCCCAGCGTAACCCAGTGTTTGGGTGGTTTTTGCATTACCCAGCTCCTGGGTCAGACGTAACAACCCAGTGTAACCCAGTGTTTAGGTGATTTTTGAGTTACCCAGCTCCTGGGTCAGACGTAACATCCCAGCGTAACCCAGTGTTTGGGTGGTTTTTGCGTTACCCAGCTCCTGGGTCAGACGTAACATCCCAGCGTAACCCAGTGTTTGGGTGGTTTTTGCATTACCCAGCTCCTGGGTCAGACGTAACATCCCAGTGTAACCCAGTGTTTAGGTGATTTTTGAGTTACCCAGCTCCTGGGTCAGACGTAACATCCCAGCGTAACCCAGTGTTTGGGTTATTGTGTGCGTTTTATTTTATCTAAAAAAATGTATTGTTCTATATATCATTTAATTTTCTACATACAGGCGCGATATAAGTCACCTAAAGGAGTGTCCCATTGGTTAAAAAAAAACAACCCATTTTACTGGGTAAAATTAACCCAACATGTGTTCTGTCCTATATTTACTCAGCCCTTGGATTGAAAACAATCCAAATTTAAAAGTATTAACTAAATGGTGATACTTAATAGTTAAGATAATAATAGTCATTTCTTTTTTCTTTTTCTTTTTTTTTGTAAAGATTTTTATTGGAAATATACATACAAAGTGTAAAATATGTAAATGCATTAGAAGTATCTGCATTATTCCTCTTTTCTTTATAACACATAACAGATAGATAGATAGATAGATAGATAGATAGATAGATAGATAGATAGATGTGTCCAGCAGAGGAACCACAGGTGTAAAAAAAAACACATTAATGACCAGCATAATCCACTATCTAACCACAAACAAACGCAATACTGTCTTGACCAATCAGAATCAAGTATTCCTGAGTGCCGTGTAATAATTCAGATGAACTGTGATAATGTCGGCAGTGCATGTGACCTAGATTCCCCTCTATTCACTCCATCTTCATGTCATCTGCGTGTTTCTCATTCGTCCATCACTGAGCAAATGTCAGGACAGACTGCGAGTGAGTAAATCCTCTTACAGTAAAACCACAGTGTTATCAATCTCTCTCTCTCTCTCTCTCTAGCTATTATACTCGTTCTGTTATCTTTCTCTCTCTCTCTCTCTCTCTCTCTCTCTCTCTCTCTCTTTGATCTCTTCCATTTTTTTAGCATTTATTTTAGGTCTTTGTCTTATATGTCGCCCCATCAGTGTCTCTCTCTCTCTGAGTGGGGGGATGGGAGTCAGATTAGTGTCTTCTTCTCTCACTGGCTGCTCTGCCACTGATGTCATCGATGCTCTTGGCCAATCAGATGCCGCAACACATATGAAAGCTGGTCAGTGAACTCATCTGACATAATTTGACACACACACGTAATTATGAGGATTTTCCATAGACAAAATGATTTTTATACTGTACAAACTGTATATTCTCACCCCTAAACCTGCCCATCACATATTTACAGTGTCAGAAAACATCACTTTATAAGCTCTTTTCCTCATGGGGATCAAAAAAATATCCCCACAAGGTCAAAAAATTCAGGTTTTGCTATCTTGGTCCTTGTACTGTAGGTTAAACAAGAACACACACACTGATCTGCCTTTGATTTGGTCTGTATCAGCAGAATTTGATTGATTACTTTGAATGTGGATTAATTAACAGATAGTGCAGTTTAATTATGATTTTATGTGTCTAAACGCATTCAGATGTGTGTATCCACCTCGACTTTTCCATCAAAATTCATTGAAATGTGATGATGATAAATTTGCATATTTGGTCTATATTATGAATGAATATGACAGAACTCATATCTTTTGCATTTTGGGTTTGGTGCTGCTTAATTAAATTTAATTATGCTTATTAAAAGCATACAGTAGAATATAATAATGTAGTTTCTGTTCACAGTTTTCCAGTGGGCAAAATACTATATTAATTTATTTATAAACACTCATGAGAGACACATCAGGTCATTTGTGTGTGTATTTCTCTCTGTGCAACACACACACACACACACACACTCAATGACTCAGCTAAAAGTCATTTACCAGATGTGCACTGAAGTGATTAATAATGCATGCATTACTATGACATACGCACGCATATTAAATAACATACACAAACAAACGTGACAGACAGCGCAGACAGAAGTGAACATACACACATATATATACATGATGTGTGTGTGTGTGTGTGTGTGTGTGTGTGCATATATCGTTATATAACCGCTGATGGATGATGCTGCTCCGGATATGAGCAAAATCACGTCACGTCACGTGAGCGCGCGCGAGCCGAGGACACTCGCCGATAACCTTGCGCGCGCTGATCGATTAGCGATCGGAATGATTGGTTGTGTGTGTGTGTGATCTGTTCAGCGATGATCGCACGGAGACCGATGCTTCCTCATTATAACACATAATCTCATTGCACCCGTTGACCTTTAATGCACACGGAGGAGCGCGCGCGCACACCCTAGAGCGCGCAACAGCAGCAGAAGCATCGTCAGATTGTCCTTTAATACATTAGGGCCTGGTGCATTCACACACACACACACACACACACACACGGCTGCCCAGCAGACGCATTGCGCAACACGTTCCGGTAAAACGGTTGAAATGAATGAAATACCGGCGGTTGCGCTCGCGCATCAGGGCATCACCGGAATAACACGACCCGTCATGTTCCTTATATAACGCGCACATACACACACCGGCGGACACTCACCCCAACTGCTCGCCGTTCTACCGAGCAGTTCGTGCGTCCGCGGGTTCCAGAAGAATTCCTTCCAGTCCCCGGAATCCTTCTTCTCGTCCTCTTTGGCCATGTCTCCGGTAGATTCTCAGGCGCGCGCTGCGTTTATAACCAATTAGAATAAACGCGATGAAACGGCTCGTGCCGATGGATGCGAGAGGGCAGTTTTGTTTTATTTCGCTTCGTTTTGCGGCTCGGTCGGGCGGATTTTCTCTCTCTTCACCGTTTGTGAACCGAGCGGAGTGCCGCAGCGCGCGCACTAATCCAGAGATACTGCGGTAAAAACGCGCTGAGCGCACGCGCACCCGGTAAAATCTCCCCGCCCCCCCCCTCCTCCTCCACCCCCACCCCACCCCATCTTCTGCGGAACAGAAGCTTCGAAATCCTCCACCCTCCCCCATCACACACACACATAAATACACACACTCCATCAGCAGTTCTGCAGCCAATGGCATCTCTCCCCTCTCTTCAAGCTCCGCCCTCTTCTGGTCCAGAGGCTCTGCATCCGCCCGTCTGTCTGTCACACGCAGGTGATGCTGGAGTTTATTTATTCTCGCTAATCAATTGTATCTTGATCCACATGTCATGAAGAGGAAAGCACATCTCTCGTCTGTCTGTCTGTCAGTCTGTTTTTCTGGTTCTGGTTTCAATGACATGAATAATGGTGGAACATCATGTACAGACGCAGCAGACACCGGGCAGAACATTGTTATTATAAATAGAACAGCAGCAAATACATCTCTGCAGTAAAGAACAACATGTTAAGAGCTACTGTAAGATCATTTCAGTGAGAAATCACACGGCCAATCAGAAGTGTTCTCTGCCTGTCAATCACTGAAGCATCAAACCATCAAAATTCAAACCAACATGCACTGAAGCGTTTATCAAAACAAAATGCATTCAGTGAGACGTTTTTTCTTCCAGAACGGGTCATGTGATGCTGGAGGAAAATGTTTTGTGACTTGCTTCTTCAAAGTGGCTCAGATCTGGTGACTGTGCAGGAAATGTTCAACTTCACTTTCATCTTCATCAGACCACTCCATCTCCAGTCTTGCTGTGTGGATTTGTGCATCATCATGCTGATAAACGGACTATGGATATAGAAATGGGTGAAAATGCAACATGCAATATCGCGGAATACGTCACACCTTCTAATCGAAATAAAAGAGCCAATCACTGATTGATTGATAAAGTCATGCGTCACTGCAGCTGCCGTTAGAGGCTCCGATTCACATAGAAACCCAAGACTCGCATTTAGGACTGCACATGCGCATCGGCTCGTCTAGCCTGAAAAATAAGCTTTTTTAAAAGGGTCATGAATTGAGAAATGAACTTTTCCTTGAGCTTTTGATATATAAGAGGTCGTTGTACTATAAGAATATCCTGTAAGTTTCAGAACTGAAAACTTCCTTGTTAGTCCAGTAAAAGCTTTTATTGACACCAGACTGGATTTGTGCCTATTGATAGATGAAACTCCACCTCTGCAGAAGAAATCAACGCCTACTTCATCATTGCATCATTAGCCCCGCCCACTGGTGTGTCAGTGAGAGAAGAGCGATACAGGACTAAAATAACATTACCTTTCAAAGGATCCTAATGCAGGAATATGATTATTTATTTTCAGTTGAGCTTTATTTATTTGTATTCGGATCATTTCACTGTGGATTCTTTGGTAAATAAATCGCATTTACGATATGGACTTGACAGTAATGCAACAACATGTCAGTAATTGTGTTAATTTTAATGCCTGATCTGATATTAATGATTCATGTACAGTCAGATATTGTTTGTCTGTGTGTCAGTAAATCAAACCAGTGACTAAATGCTCAACTTCACTTTGTTTCTCTTAGTAGGATGAAAATAATCTGTTATTTAAACTGTGATTAAATTATATAAAGAAGAACGCTCCCTTTACAATCGCTGGAGCTGTCAATCAAACAGCACGAGTTTATCAGTGACTGAGTTCTGGACTCGAGCCAAAACTCCCGTTTTATTCAATAAATCTCTTAGTTATATTGTGTTTGCACTGTTAGTTATGATGAAAGCATTCGTTAGTGTGCAGAAATTGACGAGATCACTGTTTTCATGCACTCAACAACATGTCTGTGATCGACTACATGTTCATCACTGCAACCTTTCATGCCACAATCTAAATATAATGCAATAGATCTGAATGTAATGCAACACTTTTCACGATTAGTTAACCTTGAGAGCTGTAATAGTAAAAACACGCTAAAAGCTATTTCAAATGGAAAGATGTCAGCCAATCACAGCAGTGGGCGTTTACACTGAAGTCTCACAGAGACACGTCCCTTAAAACAGAGCGTTCAAATCAGAGGGATAAAATCAGGGTAGGAAAAATGCCTTTTATTTCTAAATTATGACAATTTTGGATGTAAAAAGCATACTAGCAATTTAAGTGCACCCCAGGAAACATTATAAAACAATGTAGCTCATGACCCCTTTAATGCCATTTTATCATAAGAAACAACATATATGGGATGGTTCATGTCAGATTTTATTGCTGACTTTAAATATTTAATTGGGAAGTTGCCAAGCAGTTTTTGAGATTTCAGGATTCCCCCATTCAAACAGATTGGACTTTGTCTTGGATGCTCGAAATAGCTTCCCCGGGGGTGTTGCACATATGGCCGCCGAGTGAACAGACTTTCCTTGAAAGGCACAGTGTTTGAAGCATTAGGTCACACGGTCCACCAGAATGGTTCAGTAGTTCTCAGCAGTGATGCTCCATCAATCATAGTAGGGAATGCTGTAATATCGCATCCCAAACCATCACTGATCCACCCTGTTCTTAACAGTCGAGTATTGAGCCTCTTTGGGGATTCTCCACACTCATCAGAGAACAATACATGTTTCAGATTGCCACAGACTAAGATTTGCCCTACCATGAATATTGACTGACAATTGCAAAATAAAAAAATATTAAAAAAATAGAATTTTGAGATAAAAAGTCACAATTTCCTTTTAAACCTTTTATTCTGTGGTGGAAAAAAAGCTTCCATAATAACCAATTGCCATGAATGTTGGATTTGCTGTCGATCAATAGCAGCAATTTCAGTAAAAGCTTCATTCTACAATGATTTCACTACACCGATTCCACTATTGCTGTTCCATATTGACAAAATATGTGACCTGTAGGGCACTAGCTACCAGGGGGACACCATCCCACCCTCTATGGGGCCAACATCAACACCACACACCCAACCCCAGAAAGAGATTTCAACTAAGGGGGCAACTGAAGTTCTGGGACTCATAGGGACTCATTTGACCAGTGGCTGCCCTGAGCAATTCTGTTACTTTCTTCTTCTTCTTCTTTTCTACTGCACATTCTGTAAAGTAAAGACTAACTCACTTATGTTGCCAAGAATGCACACATTCAACACTTTTTGGCACGTAGAACTGAAACATGACAAGTAATGCAGTTTTTGTAATGCCATCAACTGTTAATATTTTGACAATCATTGCGCTATGATTGTAATTCTGTGGTGAGTTGGGCAGCTGTGGTTTTATTTATTTTTTGGATACGATCTGGGTTAGTACCTGGTAGTCCCTTTCAGACAGCTTCCTATTGAATCAACAGTTACTGCTGTTGGATGTGGTTCGTCCCGTGGATGTATGCTGACATTACCCTGGATACCGTCGACAGATAGACAGATGGACAGACGGATAGACATATGGATAGATAGATAGATAGACAGACAGACAGACAGATAGATAGACAGACAGACAGTTGGATAGACAGACAGACAGATAGATAGACAGACAGATGGACAGACGGATAGACATATGGATAGATAGATAGATAGACAGACAGGTGGATAGACAGACAGATAGATAGACAGACAGATGGATAGATAGACAGACAGATAGATAGACAGACAGACAGATAGATAGACAGACAGACAGATAGATAGACAGACAGATGGATAGATAGACAGACAGATGGATAGACAGACAGATAGATAGACAGGTGGATAGACAGACAGATAGATAGATAGACAGACAGGTGGATAGACAGATAGATGGATAGACAGACAGACAGATGGATAGACAGACAGACAAATAGACAGATGGATAGACAGACAGACAGATAGACAGACAAATAGACAGATGGATAGACAGACAGACAGGTGGATAGACAGATAGATGGATAGACAGACAGACAGACAAATAGACAGATGGATAGACAGACAGACAGATGGATAGACAGATAGACAGACAGATGGATAGACAGACAGACAGATGGATAGACAGACAAATAGACAGACAGATAGATAGACAGACAAATAGATGGATAGATAGACAGACAGACAGATAGATAGACAGACAGATGGATAGATAGACAGACAGATGGATAGACAGACAGATAGACAGATGGATAGACAGACAAATAGACAGACAGACAGATAGATAGACAGACAAATAGATGGATAGATAGACAGACAGACAGACAGATAGACAGACAGATGGATAGATAGACAGACAGATGGATAGACAGACAGATAGATAGACAGGTGGATAGACAGATGGATAGACAGACAAATAGACAGATGGATAGACAGATAGATGGATAGACAGACAGACAGATGGATAGACAGACAGACAAATAGACAGATGGATAGACAGACAGACAGATAGACAGACAAATAGACAGATGGATAGACAGACAGACAGGTGGATAGACAGATAGATGGATAGACAGACAGACAGACAAATAGACAGATGGATAGACAGACAGACAGATGGATAGACAGATAGACAGACAGATGGATAGACAGACAGACAGATGGATAGACAGACAGACAGATAGATAGACAAATAGATGGATAGATAGATAGACAGACAGACAGATAGATAGACAGACAGATGGATAGATAGACAGACAGATGGATAGACAGACAGATAGATAGACAGGTGGATAGACAGACAGATAGATAGATAGACAGACAGGTGGATAGACAGATAGATGGATAGACAGACAGACAGATGGATAGACAGACAGACAAATAGACAGATGGATAGACAGACAGACAGATAGACAGAAATAGACAGATGGATAGACAGACAGACAGATGGATAGACAGACAGACAGATGGATAGACAGATAGACGGATAGACAGATAGACAGACAGATGGATAGACAGACAGACAGACAAATAGACAGACAGATAGACAGACAGACAGATGGATAGACAGATAGACAGACAGATGGATAGACAGATAGACAGACAGATGGACAGACAAATAGACAGATGGATAGACAGATAGACAGACAGACAGATGGATAGACAGAAAGACAGTTGGATAGACAGACAGACAGATGGATAGACAGACAGACAGACAGACAGATAGATAGATAGATAGATAGATAGATAGATAGATAGATAGATAGATAGATAGACAGACAGATAGATAGATAGATAGATAGATAGATAGACAGATGGATAGACAGGCAGATAGATAGACAGACAGATGGGTAGACAGATAGACAGATAGATAGACAGATGGATAGACAGAAAGACAGTTGGATAGACAGACAGACAGACAGACAGACAGACAGACAGATAGATAGATAGATAGATAGATAGATAGATAGATAGATAGATAGATAGATAGATAGATAGACAGACAAATAGACAGTTGGATAGACAGATAGACAGATAGACAGACAAATAGACAGTTGGATAGACAGACAGACAGATGGATAGATAGATAGACAGACAAACAGATAGACAGACAAACAGATAGACAGACAAACAGACAGACAGACAGATAGACCGATGGATAGACAGATGGATAAACAGATAGATAGACAAACAGATAGATAGATAGATAGATAGATAGATAGATAGATAGATAGATAGATAGATAGATAGATAGATAGATAGATAGATAGATAGATTAGTTTTTTTAGAGTTTTTTGGATCAGTAACCTTTTCCCCACTTCAGCAATAGTCAGTTTGTCTCTTGGGAATGACGGATGACCTCTGATCTCATTATGATGAAACCGCAAATACAGACCAACACTGGACTGGCATTATTTTTAACAGTGTTTTTATATTTTATATTTCTTTATAGTGTTCATATGCATCTTTTTAGCAAGAGTCCTCAGTTTGGCTGCTTTATCTAATTCTGAACGTTTTTTTCTTCCTTAAATGAAAAACAAATATATATATATTATTAATTTAGTATGTTATCAGTTCGGTTTCAATATAATATAAATTATGACTATAATAATTACAGTGCAAAGTTTATGTCCATGGTGTTATTATCATAACTTTATTTTTCCCATTAAAGCAAAATCTGAACAAACTTTGTGAGCGCGCCCGCCCTCTCCCGAGCGCACCAGGAAAGCGCCGAGAAGTCTCACGCACGCGCATATCCTTGTGCCATCCGAGCGATCTGATTGGCGCAAAGTGGGAGGGCTGGGTCGCTACGTCACTGGATATTTGGGAGTTGTGCGCTCGCTGAGACACGCGGAACAGAAACACTGGAGAGTCTCGGATCAAGTTTTGCAAAGTGTGAAACCTCATTCAGATCAACCGGACCGACATTCGCTTTCCTGAGTAATACAAGAAAAATAGCTTCCGATGAAGAAAAAGCAACTTCTGAGAGCTGATGTTTGGATGTGTAGTTGATGACGGTTGAATCTGTGTGTATGAGGTGTTTTTGACTTCGTGAGAGAGTTTGTGTGTGAGTGTGTGTGTAGAGCTCCTCTTCCTCAGAGATGAAGATTGAGTTCGCTCCTCTGCACGTTCCTCTGCGCAGGCGCCTGCAGACAGCTGCAGTTGTGCAGTGGGTCTTCAGCTTCTTGGCGTTAGGTGAGTGTCTGTCAGATCATCATAAATGTCCTTATTATAATATAATGTTCTATAAAATGACACTGAAATGATCTGCGAAGACACGAGATTTTCCTGCTCCATCTTGTTTATCTGTTTTGTTCTGTTTGTCAGTAGAGCAAAAGCTTCAGAAAGAAAAATGTTTAATTTTATTTTTAAGACTTTTTCGCTTTAACACGTGACCTAACCATGATATTAACCGTTGTATTATGCACTCGACTTATTTTTCACATTACAGTAATGCAATTGAGTTTGTCATGAAGATAATTTGACAATGCAAAAGAAAAAAATATTATTTTAAAGTTGATATTAGTAGAAATAGACATTCTCTTCCTGATAATGGTGAATCTTAAACAGAATGTTTATCGCAAAATCAAAAGAAAAAATGTATAATTTTATATTGCCTAAAGAAAACACTGGCTGTTTAATGTTTTTTTTTTTTTTTTTTTTTTTTTTTAAAACTATGCAATTAAGTTGAAAAGGTTAAATTAATATAAAATTTTATTTTTGCATATTATATTAGACAAAATGAAAACAATATCATATTTTTTGTAATACTGCTTTATTGAGAACAAATATAAATACAGAAACAAACAAACAAACAAACAAAAAATAAATGTTTTAATTACATTATTGATTATTTGTGAGGTTAAATGTCCTTATTTATATATATAAAAAGTGGATATTTGTGAATAAAAATAAACAGCAGCGTTGTATTTAATCCCGAATTCAAAAGAAAAATGTTTAATTTTATTTTTTAAGACATTTTCGCTTAAACACGTGACTTAACCATCATATTCACCGTTGAATTATGCACGCATATTTTTTTCACATTACAGTAATGCAAATGAGATTGTCATGACGATAATTTGATAATGCAAAAGAAAAAATATTATTTTTAAGTGGATTTTTGTAGAAATAGACATTCTCTTTCGGATAATGGTGAATCTTAAGCAGAAGCGTCATTTTATCGCAAAATCACAAGAAAAAATGTATAATTTTATATTGCCTAAAGAAAACTCTGGCTGTTTAATGCAAGTTTGTTTTTTGTTATTTATGACAACAAGGTTAAATTAAGATAAAATTATATTTTTGCATATTACAGTAGACAATATGAAAACAATCCATAATTTTTTTTGTAATGCTGCTTAGAGAACAAATATAAATACAGAAACAAACAAAAACATAAATGTCTTAATTACATTATTGATTATTATAGGTTAAATGTGCTTATTTGTCATGAAATACTGGCGTAAATCTCATGTTTTAATTAAGCAACTATAAATGAGATTTTTTTCATATTACAGTAGACATAATTCTCATGAAAATAACTTCATAATGCAAAAAAAAAAGTTTATATAATATTTCATCTTATTGAATTATGGTGAAATATAGGCCAGACTTCTTTATAGTTTTTGTAAAGTTCACCTAAATATTCATCCAAACATTTTTCACGTTTATGCATGAAAAACCATTAAAGCACCAGCGGTCAGTCGGTCCACAACAAAATTAGTAACACAGCATGTGTGTGTGTTTGTGTGTGTGAACTGTTTGACATGAGTACAAACACACATGGCTGTAGAGTTCAGTCTCTGTACTGCTGTAATAAATCATAAACACACGTGTGTCTCTCTCTCCAGCTCAGGTCTGTCTGGCACTGTTTGTGCTCTTGTGTGTCAGTGATTGGTGGATTCTGGGAGCGCTGTATGCTGGTTGGCTGTATCTGGACAGGGACACGCCCTCAAATGGAGGTCGGAGGTCACATTGGGTCAGAAGTTGGCGTGTATGGACGTATTTTCGGGACTATTTCCCCATCACAGTGAGTTCATTCAAGCATTTGTTCATGATTTTTTACATTTTTTTTCTCGCATATTTATTTCAGTGATCATCAAAAATTAGGCATCATTTGTTGGCTCCGCCCCTAGTGGGTGGTATCATGTTTCACATTTTGCATAATTTACTGCTCTATTTTATTTATTAAAATTTAATCTTGACTAAACACATATTGTTGGAAAGGTCTGAGACTCGAGGTTTCTGTTTAGTGATTTTGTGACTGAAATGTATTAATTTGTGACGCACAATAAAAGTTTCAGTAGCTTTTGTCGCCCGGTGGCTGTTTTTGGTACTGCACCTAAACAAAATCTCACAGGAACCTCAATTTTTGTGACACTCGTTTAAGAATCTCTCATGGTTTTGTTTCTTTGTCTCTCTAGTTGATAAAAACTGTGGATCTCGACCCTGGTCATAATTATCTGTTCGGGTTTCATCCTCACGGTGTGCTGGTGGCCGGTGGATTTGGAAATTTCTGCACTGAAGCGTCCGGATTCTCTCAGATGTTCCCGGGACTCACGCCGTACCTGCTGATGCTTCCCTTCTGGTTCAGAGTTCCCTTCTTCAGAGAATACATCATGTGTGGAGGTGTGTGTGTGTTTACTCTATAGTACGTGTGTGTGTGTGTGTGTGTGTTTGCCCTTGATGTTTATCCTCGTTGTGTAATGAGATGTTGTGAAAGTGTTGCTTGGAAATGTCTGAACTAGAACCAAGTAGGTGACACAGTCAGTCAGTCACACAGAGTTTCTCTGGAACGATGAGCAGACGTGCTTTTGTCAGCAGAATGAATGAATTATATAGATGTATAACGTAGAAATCAACATTAACTAAGATTAATAAATGCTGTATTTTGTATTTTTCATTGTTAGTTCATGTTAAGAGAACAAATGAAAACATATTGTAAAGTGTTAGTTTTCATGGAGATTTTGCAGTTGGCAAAAATAATTAAAATCCACTTAATAAACTTTATTAATAATGTTTAATGCCATGATTTTATGCTAGAAAATCAAAATCAAATACGTATATATAGCTTAAAGAAGCGCAAGTCTATTTTGAATTGTTTAATTATTCTTTTTTTTGTCATTTTAAGGGTTTTTAAGGGTCTTTTTAACTCCTAATTTTTTTATTAATACAATATTTTTTAAAGAATTGAGGTCAAATTTTGTTTTAAGCAAAGATAATCTTTAAAAAAAAAAAACTTTTGCATTAACTTTTTCTACAGCATTTATTAATCTTAGTTAAATGTTAATTTCTACATTAGTTAATGCAGCGTAAACTAACACGAACAAGCAAATGTTTAACAAAAGTTAATATATTTTCTAAAAACGTTTTAACTTTTAAAAAAAACTGAGTAAAAATATATAATGCTATAAGTAATGTTAACAAATCAGACTTTAATGTAAAGTTTTACCAATATATTAATTCAAAATATATCAAATAATCACAATCTTATCACTGTATTAGTAAAAAAGTCTAATTTCTCCAAATAATAAGATAATACATATTTTAAATTGTTGTGAATTTCTTGTACTCTCATTCATTTTTGCTGTTTCAAAGGGGAAAAAAAGCATTGCATTCATGAGTTGAGTCACATTTACCCAGTTTGATGGTGTTTCTTCAGCTGAGGGTCAGTGATGCAACAGATTGATGTAAAAAAACTATTTCACACAGAAACAGTGTCACAGTTGATTGTGTAAATCAATGAAACAGACTCAGATGACACAAAATCTTGCTCATTACGGTTTGTTCACTTTCTGCTCCTCCTCGATGATAAATTGGGAAGATTCAGAATCGTTCAGTGCGCTCATGAACAGCATGCCTCATTCCTTCAGTTCATGAACAACATGTCTTTTTTGTTCACTTTTTGTTCAGAATAGCTGTTTGCATCCATCCGTATTTTATTCACATTTTTAGACATAAAAGTAAATAACTTTTATGTTTTTTAAATATTAGACAGAGAGTAAAAAACACTGGATAGAAATGCGAAGATGCGCATAAATCTTAAAATGCCCATAAAAATATTCTGCGCTCAATTGAGGTGGATAATATTTTTTATTTGATAAGAAAACATGTAAATAAAGTTATACATTTCTCCTTTATGCAAAAGTTTTATGCAATACTGAAAGTTTAACTCTGGATGGAAACAGCTGATGTCATGCCTGGTTCGTTCACTCTGTGATGAAACGGTGCTTTATTTTGCTAATGTTTTATGCAATATTCCAGTTTTTTTGCACTTCCTTCCATCTTATCGGTCTGTACCACATTGCATTTTGGTCAATGTAGTTTTCCGTTTCTGCCACAAAGTTTACTTTGCAACTTTATTCAGTTTGTTTGTGATGAAAAGGTGCTTTATTCGCAAATAATTTATGCGATATTTAAATTTTTCGTACAAGTTTAATTTAAAAACTTTAGTTTGAAATATAGCTAATCATATGCCTCATTCGTTCAGTTTGTTTGTGATGAAACACTGCTTTATTTACAAAATCTTTGTGATATTCAAATTTTTTGTGTTTAATTATCATATTTAGATGGAAACATAACTAATGATGTCATTGTTTGTTCATTTTGTAATAAAAAAGGTGCTTCTTCGCAAATGTTTTATGTGGTATTACCATTTTTTGCTAAAGTTTTATCTGCAAATTTTGATGGAAACAGTTCCTGACATTCCTCGTTCATTTAGTTTGTGATTAAAACTTTATTTGGTGCTTTATTCGCAAATGTTTTATGCGATATGTTACAGTTTTTCACAAAAGTTTAATTCACAAATTTAGATAAAACAGTTTTTTTGTCATGAAACGGTGCTTTATTCGCAAAAGTTTTATGTGGTATTCAAATTTTTGTAACTTTTAATTCTCATATTTAGTTGGAAACAGTTAATAATGTCCTTGTTTATTCAGTTTTTTGATTAATCTTTTGTGAAAAATTTTAATACATCGCATAAAATATTTGTGAAAAAAGCAAATTTTCATTTACAACTTTAGATAGAAACAGATACTGACATTCCTCTTACATTTAGATTTTTTGTGATAAAACGGTGCTTTATTTGCAAAAATTTTATGTCATATTCAAATTTTAATTTGCATCTTTAGATGGTAATATATCGAATATACGAACATGCCTCATTTTCTCAATTTGTTGTTGATGGGCGGGGTTTATATTCGTTAATCAAGTCTGTCCAAATAGTAAAGGTGCGTCTGAACCATTTCACAGTGACTTTTGACCCTGACCTTTGATCTCTGACCTCCGCAGGGCTGGTGTCGAGTGAGAAAGCCAGTGCGAGTTACCTGTTGAGTCGTTCAGGTGGAGGTCACGCGGCCGTAATCGCAGTGGGCGGAGCTCCGGAGTCTCTGGATGCGCGACCAGGAGCCGTAACGCTTCAGCTGCTGCAGCGCAAAGGCTTCATTAAACTCGCCCTCAAACACGGGTATGAGCGTGTGTGTGTGTGTGTGAGTAAGAGACGTTCTCCCGGGTTGGATCACTGTACACTGTGTTTTGTGTGTAGAGCGTGGCTGGTTCCCGTCTTCTCGTTTGGAGAGAACGAACTGTTTGACCAGATGGAGAATCCCGCTGGCTCCGCCCTCCGCCGCATGCAGGACCGCCTCCAGAGGATTATGGGCGTGGCCATGCCTCTCTTTCACGCCAGAGGTGTTTTCCAGTACAGCTTTGGGCTGCTGCCATACAGGAAACCCGTACACACTGTGGGTACGTACACACACACACACACACACACACACACACACACACACACACACACCTCTGCGGCTGCATGATTAGATTATTAATGCGTCCAGGTCGGTAGGACGTTATAATGTCTGTGTGGACGCAGTAATACACGAGCAAAAGGTTCTGATGATTATAACTTCATCTGTCTGCAGTCGGACACCCCATTCCCGTGACTCAGAATCCGTCTCCCAATAAAGACGACATTGACGCTCTTCACTCGCTCTACATGAAGGTGAATAAAATACACATAATGATTTTACAATCTTTCCTTTCCGGTTTGTTTCAACACTCTATTTCCTGTGTGTTTCTGTGTTTGTAGGGTCTGACGCAATTGTTTGAAGAGAATAAGAAAAACTACGGCATCCCAGAAGACAAACACCTCGACTTCATTTGACCTCTGTTTAGTCTGTTTAATGGTGTTAAATTATCAATGTTGATGATGCAAGGAACGAAAGTTACACTACAAAGAGAAAACACTAAGTCGGATTATTTTCACGACTGATATTGTTCATCAGGATCCGTCCAGATTCGAACAAATGTAAATGCATTTTGGAGAGTGTAAACATTAATATAAATCACTCTAGAATATATATAACTACCATACTTGCTATATAGTTAAACAATACGGTTGTATAGTGAATATATAGCAATGCAACACAAAAATGACTTTATTCATAAAATAACACAAGCTAGTGACATATTACTGTTGTTAAATGGTTACTACATACTCACTATATTAAGGATATCATTTTTATTAAGCATCTTTCCAATTAAACGTAGTCCTGACAGAACAGAACGAGGTTTTGCAATAAAATTGTGATGTGTTTTGGGAGTTGTGCAGATTCATGCTTTATTTTGTTACTGTGATAACAGGTATCTGTTTTATGATGTTTATAAGGGTTCTTCTACATCAGGTTTGTCTTTCTTGTTTGTTTTTAGAGTGGGAATATATTGGTGTACGAAAATGGGAAAAAAATAAACTGATACTTTTTATAACAGTATCTGATTTTTTTTTTTTTTGGGATTCATTATTTCTTATACATCGTGAAAAACTTACTCGAAATAGTCGGTAGGTGGCAGTGTGAACCTGCATTTCTTCAACTTGATTTCATTTTATTTTGCTCACCGATAGGAAAGTATTCTGAGACTTATATCGACAAGCTAAAAATATATTTTTATAAAGTCTAAAGGTCTTGGCTAACGCGAAATTCTCCGGATTAATAAAAGTTAAGTATCAGCGATTACGAATCGTACTAAAGCGAAGGCTAATCTCATGAATATTAAATATGTCGCTGATTGGTTGAATCCAGTCGCGTAGCCTAATTAATATTCATGAGCAACGGCTTCGCCATAGTACGGTTGTGTTGAAGGAACGAAGGCGGAACTTCCGGGTGATGGAAAGTTGTCAACAGTTTCGTTGGAGGAGAATTAATCTGTAAATCTGAGTTCATTAGTGTCGCTTTAAAGTAAATCCCCTCAGAAACTCCACAAGAGAACCGAAGCTGCGGGATTTCGGCGACTGTCGCGGCGGAGCCGAGAGATCCTGAGGAGATTTTGTGATTCGTACTTTATTGGGGTGGATCTGATGCAAATTGATGGAGAATAAACAAACTCCTCGGTTGTGGATGATCATTCTGAATCAGTTTCCTTGACTCTAAAGGGATTTTAATTTTAATTCTCTTTCTGATTTCAGTTTAACGGAATATTGTGTCCTCCTCCAGGGATTTTAGGTGTGGACGCAACATGTGAGCTGTCTTTAGTGTGTTGAAGTTCACACAATCTGTGACTGTACAACTTGACTTCTTCATGGGATTACAGAATGCTTCAGGCTCAGCTTTGGTCCTAATTCACATTTCTATTGGGCTCAGGTTCAGTCCAGATCCAGTAATCTCTTCTGCACAGCTTTTCTTTGATGTAGTGTTTCGTTTTTGACAGAAACGCACTGATTCTTGTCTTATATTACCCTGATGCGGGTTAGTTTGGTGTAATTAAATGTCAGGTTTCGGGCTGCAAAAGTGTTGTGCAATGCTTCTGTTTCTGTGCGCACGTATGCGGGTATTTGCTTAAGGGGACTGAGGAGCGCGCGTGGACGTGCTCGTTCTGTGACGTCATTTCTGCGTGAACTCAGTGAAATCAAATCTCATTCCAGTTTTAATTCGAATCAACCCCATGCAGCCCGAACTGTAGTATTTATAGTTTTATTATGTGCAAGTTTTACTCTTAAAGTTTCTGAGTTTTGATGTGCGGAATATTGGAAGTTTTGCATCTAGATTAAAAACTCGATCCACGTTTAAATCAAATTTGTGAATGGAACTGTAACGTTTAGAGTTTAATTCTAAGTTTTACTCTTAAAAGCTGCAGAGTGTGTTTGAGCTTTTACACCAAATTGCTGAACTTGCTCGGGTTTTAATTTATGGTTTAAAAGCGTGATAATTCAAATCAAGTTTTCGATTTTCAAGTTTTATTATTAAAGTTGGTGAGTGTTTAAGCTGGTTTTAATTTTAAGTTAAATGCATGATCCACTTGTAATTTGAATCAAATGAAACTGTAATTCCACACTTGATTGTGATTTGATTCTTTGCAGGTTCTACTCTTTAAAGTGTGATGAGCTTTTGCACAAACTTTTTCGAAACTTTTCCTCTTGCTCCAGTTTTAAATTGAGGTTAAACGCTTGGGTTCATTTCTAATTTTTGAATGTCAGAACTGTAACATTTAACGTTTTGAATTTTCTATTCAAGTTTTACTCTCAAAGTTGCTGAGCATTTTGAGCTTCCACACTTGCTCTAGTTTTAATTTGAAGTCAAAAGTGATTCTAAATTGATTCTAATTTGAATTAAATGCACAGCCAGAACTGTTACATTTAGAGTTTGATTATATTTCAGTTTTACTGTTAAAGTTGTGTTTGGTATTTTCCATTTGCTCCAGTTTTACTCTTAAAGTTGCTGAGCGTTTTGAGCTTCCACACTTGCTCTAGTTTTAATTCGAAGTCAAAAGTGATTCTATTTTGATTCTATATTGAATTACATGCACAGCCAGAACTGTTACATTTAGAGTTTAATTATATTCTAGCTTTACTCTTAAAGTTGTTTGATATTTTTCCATTTCCATTGATATTCATCCTAAAGTTGCTGAGCGTTTTGAGCTTCCACACTTGATCTAGTTTTAATTTGAAGTCAAAAGCGATTCTAATTTGATTCTAAATTGAATTAAATGCACAGCCAGAACTGTTACATTTAGAGCTTTACTCTTAAAGTTGTGTTTGATCTTTTCCACTTGCTTCAGTTTTAATTTTAAGTTAAAAGCAAGATCCACTTGTAATTTGAATCAAATAAGGAGTCAGAACTGAAATTCCAGAGATTGTGATTAAATTTGACTCTTTGCAGGTTCTTCTCTTAAAGTTGCGCAGTGTCTTGTCACCAGTTCTCAGCAGACGGTAGCAGAACGTTGACGGAAACAGAACTTCTTGTTTTTGTAGTCACTAAACTAGTACTGCAGACTAGAAAAAAAAGCCCTGACACGCTCAGGCATTAAGCTGCAAGAGGAAACCATCTAAAACGCCCTAATTATTGTATTTATTTTGTTAACATCTTTTGGATGGGCTGTTTGATCTTGAATAATCAAATCTGTGCATGCATGGTGATTATGAGTCTCTTTATTGTGTCCTGAGCTGTGAACGCACATACTGCACAACTGCCAGAGGAAACAGCCATCAGAGCCGAGACTTGCGCAACTTCTGGGCAGAGAAACTGCTCTTGTTACTGTACTGGCTGTAGTCTAAATACTCCAAACAGCCGCAGGGAGAAGGAGGATAGAGTGCCAAGCGCAATGGAATAAATGTGATTTATTTTACTTTTCAGTTTTACCACGTACCTGTGAGTTCACCTGAGGACAGAGAATATGGTTTATCTGATCCAGATCCACCCTAGAGACTGAGACTTGCTTTGGAATGGTTAGGATATCCGTTTTTTAAACAGATTCTTTCACTCTTTTCTCGCTTTTTCTTTTCCTGCCAGAGTGTGAAATAATGAACAAGGATCGGGCTTGGAGCTCTTAAGCATAACATCATACCGCTCACACACTCTCTGTCCAGAATGAGTGGTGGAAAGAAACGGAGCGGTTTTCAAATCACCAGCGTTACATCGGACTACAATCAGGGTTCTGGAGAAAACCATCCGACGGAGCTCCTCAGCCCTGGGGCTCAAAGAGCCACGCCCCCTTCTGCCAGAACCACCGCCCATGGGCGGAGCCCCAGAAGCCAGACTGCATCGCCCACTCAATTTATATCCAATGGCCCATTACTGCGTCATAGCCCCGCCCTCCAGATGCAACAAAGCTCCAGTCAGCCGACCACGCCTGTCACGGCCAGGAAGCAGAGTTCGCTGGACGCCGGCGGGGCTTCGCGGTTTCGTGTGGTGCGTTTGGACCAGGGACCGGGCGAGCCGTACAAACGCGGCCGGTGGACTTGCGTGGATGTTATGGAGAGGGAGGTCGAGGAGCGAGGCCTCCGCCGTGTGATTGACAGCATGAGACACGCCCACTCGCTGGAGTCCTTAGAGACAGTGGGGCTGGGCGGAGCCGAAGGCGCGGTGGGCGGAGCCAGACTGAAGCCGTTGGGGGTGCACACAGGTCACATGGTACACTCGCAGGGCAACACTTACTTGCTCAGCCAATGCCGGACAGACTCCGCCCACAGCGGCCCACCCTCACCTTCGAACGACACGCAGCCAGTCACGTCACCACACTTGCCGAACACACCCCGTATCCGCAACATACCCGCCCCGCTGCGCCTCGACATGGATTCTGTTGGAAAGGTGAGCGCTTGCACACTTGTCTAGATTTTCCAGTGAGATTTATCCATCTTTTTTTAACCCAGTGTTGTTTTCTTTTCACAGCTACGGACCACCCGCTCACAGCCGGCATCGCCCGGACCGCACCTGGGTCGGGACAGTCCCTTCCATCCTGGACTGACGCCCATCCAGACGCCGTCCGCCCTCGCGCTGGCGCAGTCCATGTTCGGCATGGGTCGAGCGTTCGAGCTTGTGGGAGACGACGGGTGAGCCGAGGGACTTCTCTGACTTTAGAATGACGTATGGTTCTGTATGTCATATGTCACTGTAAACTACAGTGTGTTCACGATAACTATAACTATAAAATTTTAATAATCGCTTTAAACTGTATAAGAATAGTGAAGTCCATACTACAAATATAACGAAAACTATAGGCTAATTTTTAAAGTTTTAATAATCGCTCTAACTAGTAGCAGTGTTCACACCACGATTACAACTATAACCATAACTATAACCATAGTTTTAATAATCGATCTAACTCTTAAGAAAATTGCAAAGTCCACACCACAACTATAAGGATAACTTTAACTATGGAGATAATCGTTATAACTCTAAGGGAATAGCGAAGTCCAACCACAACTATAATGATAACTTTAACTAAAGTTTTAATAATCGTTATAACTCTAAGGGAATAGCGCAGTCCAACCACAAATATAACGATGACTTTAACTAAAGTTTTAATAATCGTTATAACCGTTATAACTCTAAGAGAATAGCGAAGTCCAACCACAACTATAACGATAACTTTAATTAAAGTTTTAATAATCGTTATAACTCTAAGGGAATAGCGCAGTCCAACCACAAATATAACGATAACTTAAACGAAAGTTTTAATAATCTTTATAACTCTAAGAGAATAGCGAAGTCCAACCACAACTATAAGGATAACTTTAACTAAAGTTTTAATAATCGTTATAACCGTTATAACTCTAAGAGAATAGCGAAGTCCAACCACAACTATAACGTTAACTTTAACTATGGAGATAATCGTTTTAATAATCGTTATAGCCGTTATAACTCATAAGAGAATAGAGAAGTCCAACCATAACTATAACAATAACTTTAACTAAAGTTTTAATAATCATTATAACTCTAAGAGAATAGCGAAGTCCAACCACAACTGTAACGATAACTTTAACTATTGAGATAATCGTTTTAATAATCGTTATAACTGTTATAACTCATAAAAGAATAGCGAAGTCCAACCACAACTATAACGATAACTAAAAAGTTTTAATAATCGTTATAACTCTGAGAAAAGCAAATTCCAACTACAACTCTAACAACTAAAATGTTTTAATAATCACTTTAATTCTTAAAAAAATAGCAAAGTTCACAACAATAACTATAAAGTTTTAATAATTTGCGATAAGATATTTTATATTTTAGAGCATTTTTTTTTTTTCAGCTGATGATTATTAAAAAACACTAACAGCCAATCAGAATCCTTGATTTTTTAAAGAGCTCAAGCATTTAAAGAGGCAGAAGACAAAACTGAACATTATTGTCTGCTGGTGTGGACACATATATAGTTATCGTTAATTATTGTTATAGATATTGTTCGTGGTGTGTTCCTCTGAAATGATGCTGGAGTTATAATATATTATATTATAAATATATATATTTCAATGCTTTTGCAAACACTTTGTGTTCTTTGCGAGTGAACGCTAAGTTTCTCAAGGAAACGCAACAATTTTCTTCCATTGTCATATTTTTCCCATCTCCAGACTCTGTATTAATTAATATTAAGCATTTTGATAACCTGGTTAAAGTCTTTATTGCATCACAAATGTTGATGGGATGGTCTCAGTTATTTAAATACATCATAATAAAATTATAATAAATAAATGAAAATATAAATTATACATAATTATAATAAATAATATATTTATATTATTATATTATCATTAAAATAGTATACATTTGAGTAATCACACAAATGTAAACGCACTAATTTTATTGGTAATGCTTTACAGCATGATTTTATTTGTTAAAATAAAAAGTTGTATCTGTTAAGATTATTTAGTGGACCTGAGCTAACATGAACTAACAATGAATTGTAACTAACTAAAGTTACAACTAAAGAGACTTTATTGTAAAATATTACCATTTTATTTCAAATAGTCTGTCAACTGAACGTGTGTCACATTAGATGCTTGATGTTTCATTGATTATATTAGGAGTGATTGTTCTTGTGTTCACTGATGTTACCGGTTCCTGATTTGAGGTTTAAAGTGCCATTTTGTTCTGGTCCACAGTACATTTCTTTAGAGGAAACGTGAATTGTCTCTGTCTCACACATAAGCCAGTTGTTGCTTGTCTATATTTAGGTGTGAGCTGAAGTGCGCTTGTATTTATAGAGTCGAGTGGTTGGAAAGGTGATGCTCTTGGTTCCTTGAGGCCCTGATGAGCGTTTTCACACCATAGTGCTTACTGTCACAGACCCAGAGGAAATGCCTCAGTCATACAACTCACGCAAACACTTCTGCTAGTCCTGAACACACACACTCTACATGGGTGCGGGAACACAAGCCTGTTGTTATTGCATTGTGTTTCTTGCAGTGTGTACTTGAGTAAAGTGTGTTTCTGGCCTTCATGTTTGTTTGTTTTGTCATTCTCTCCTTCTCTCTCAGTTTAAAGCTGCATTAGTGCAGGAATAGAGGCGCCATTCATGATGAGGCAGGAAAGTTAGAAAGAAAACTGAAGGTTAGAGAAGTGTGTGTGTGTGATTCTGTTGCTAGTGTGTTTCAAACTGTGTCGTATCACACTGATTTTGTGTTTTGAATCACACACACACACAGCTGAACTACAGACCACCCAAACCCTGCGAAGCTTCTTGGTTGAGTTGTTTCATGAAATAAGAGATTCTCAAACAAATCAAACTTGAGGATCTGTCATGGTGTGCCGGCAGCTGATATCTGATTCTATAATCAATATTTACTTGATTTCCAATGTCCCAGTTCACATACTTACACCGCACGTTGTATGTTTTGTGTAGCGCTTTGCTGATGGGAAAGATGTATAATGCATTATAAAAGTATTTTTAATGCATTGATTATGCCTTGTAATGCACCTTATAATGCATTTAATGATCACATTAATAATTGTAAACACAAGGACTACAACAAAGTTCTTCCTAGAATAGTGACAACCCTAAAACCCTAAAATTTACATAAACCCCGCCCCCGAGAACACTCAACAAAGGGGGCGGGGCCATGTTGGGCTGCTTTAGAGAAGAGGAAGAGTTGTTGTAGTCGAGTGTTGTTGCCATGCCGTCATTTTACACCGGACTGCTTCACAAACGAGGGTCAATTCAACACAAAAGATGAACATGACGGCACATGCTAGTGGATGAGTTGAATCAACTCCACAGCAACTACATCAATTTATCCACTAACCATTCAGAAACGTCCAGTTTCATTCTAAAAGTTGTAACTTCTTCCTGAATCTCTCCATCAGTGTCGACTCCGGTTTGAACAATGTAAGGCTGAACACTTTCCTCATTTTGGCTGCGTGAGATTCTCCAGCTTTGAGCTGTTGAAGCTCCGCCCTCTTCTGGAAAGCGGAGCTCATTTGCATTTAAAGGGACACACACAAAAACGGCGTGTTTTTGCTCACACCCAAATAGAGGCACATTTGACAAGCTATAATAAATGATCTGTGGGGGATTTTGAGCTGAAACTTCACAGACACATTCTGGAGACACCAGAGACTGATATTACATCTTATGAAAGGGGTGTTATAGGTCCCCCTTTAAGTATCTTCTTTTGTGTCTCACAGAAAAAAACAGAAGAGTCAACCGTTCTCTACTAGTGTCGTCAAAAGTACCAGTACTTCAGTACGAAGTCGGTACTAAAATTTTAAATATGTGAGAATACCAGCATTTCCCCCTAGCTGTTGAGTGGATTCTGACTAACTGATTGGCCATTGTGTTCACACGCTCAACAGATATGTCTGTGATTGGCTACAAAGATCAACGCTTCAAAAACATGTTGTAAATAGACATCTTTGACGCTCTTCACCAAGCAGGCATTTATCAGCAGATCCCTATGAATACCTGTTTTCAAACACTCCCATGTGGATCTGTGTAAGCGCTCAAGGAAAAGCGTCAAAGATGTCTATTTACGACATGTTTTTGAAACGTTGAACACCGTAGCCAATCTGTTGAGTGCACGAACACAATGGCCAATCAGAGGTGTTTAAGTTAGTCAGAATCCGCTCAACAGCGTTCAAAATTCACATTTTTAAAATTTCACTACTGACTTTGGTACCGAAGTCTGTGCTTTTGACAACACTACTCTGTACTTAACCATCGGTCTTGCACATCCGCCATGTTTGTAGTTTTTAAGACTTTTTATTCATGTTTGTAATTCTAATTGAATCCTTTTGCATTGGTTTGAGTGTTCATGGATCTGTACTTTGAATTCTAACCAGAAATAGCAGACCATCTGTGTACCTTTTGGAATACTACGATTTCTCACGATTACTATTTAGGACAGATAGTATGTGAATTGGGATGCAGCCTGTGTTTGTGTATGAAGGAACGGATGGTGGGTGGAGTGTGGAATGCTGAGAGCCGTGTGGGCAGGCAGAGAATCCCAGTGTGAGACGTGATAGGCTGCGCCGGACAGTGGGCGGAGAACAGAATCAAAGGTTGCAGTGTTGATGTATGTGTTTGACTGTACATATTTACATATGTACAAGTCCTGTGGGCCAACAGTGGAGATCAACAGTGTCTTGGAGATCTCCGGCTCTGACGGGTCGAACAGGTGGACTTTCTCCCCAGATTACACTAATCCTGGGATTTTGCATGCATCGGGCCAGTTTGACGGATTATAGCACAACAGGGTGTTCAGAGACGGACGGAGGTCTTGTGATGGAAATGAAGGAATGTCAATGAGGTCTCATGAAGATTACCGACCGCTTTGGAATAACCAATTAAGAGACGCTAGTAACTTGACTACATTTTTTTTAGTAGCTCAGCTGCGGTTCAGTGTGATCAAACACTATACAGTGCTGTTTTTTTAGGAAGTGCCGTTAGGAAATCGTTTTCGACTGATTCATTCCCTGCAGGATTTTTTTGTAGGCAAATGCTGCAGTGCATTATTTATATACTATTATAGCTTTTATTCATATTTTGAATTACCTTTAATTTTTAGTTACTCTATTATGTGCTTTTGTTTTTAATTGATTTAATTAAATTTTATAAAGTTTTAGGTTATTTATTTCCGTTTAGTAATTTTAGTGCTTAAATTTATTTTAGTTAGTTGTCAAAGGAAACATTTAGTTCTTCTTCTAATATTTAGATTTTATTTCAGCTTCATTTCCGTTACCAAAAAATGTTCTTTTAATAGCAACAAGCTGAAATAAAATAAAGTAACAAACTTTTTTTGTCGTTGCTGCTTTGATTAACTATAATAACCCTGGGCTGTCACTCTTGTTCTGATGTGCAACAGTGATTGTTATCGTTTCATGTCACTGAATGAGTCAGATCCTCTCCGGATGCTTCTGAACGAGGTCAGAGGAAACAATTACACGATGGCTCTTCCTGATGGTGCCTGAAGAAAACCGCGTGCATGATTGAGCTTCCTTTTGATGTGTGGTTTTGCGCCTGCCGATTCCCCACCATGCTTGTTAATGTGCGAAAGATGATCTCCATTTTTGAAAGTAAAAAACAGTCTCGTCCTTTGTCACTTCCTCCGTGTGTCTCTCATGACCAGACACAAAGAGAGAATCCGGTCCTCCTTGACGGACCTTCACCTGACTCTAAGCCACACCCCTCCTCGGTTAGCCCCACCCCTCCACCGGTGATTTGTCGGCCACGCCTCCATGCTGGAGAAACAACAAGTGTGACTCTGCGTAACGCCGGTGGAGCTCGAAGGGTTCGTGATTCTTGGCCAGTCGGGAAGCTTGATTACTATCCGAGGGCGGGGTGCTTAGCTGTTTCCGTGGAAACAAAAGAGCCAATCAGCAGCAAGCGCTTACCGCATACGTCACCCAGAAACAAACCTAGAGACGCCGTGTGCCGAACGTCAAGAACAGACAGAAAGTGCTTGTCGAAACCTACCATCTCCTCTACAGACACAGCTCCACCTGCTGGTCACTCTCAGACACAGCGCTCAGAAAATAATCCCAGGTCTGTTCGTGTTGGATCATCCTGCAAGTCCCGTGTTAGTGATCAGAAATGCCAGAATCCCATGTGGGACTCATTGACTTCCTCTGTGAGAACAGAGGGAGGTGGAGCTCTTACGCACAAACCAAGACTCCGCCCCTCTGACTCCTCCCTCCTTTCCCTTCTGCTCTTCTTCCACAGGTAACTGGGTTGGTTAGGGTCATGCAGTAGCTTCAGTTTGTGTGTGTTTGAATTGAATTGTGTTATTTGAGGTTTTCATTCATCCTTTCAGAGGTTTATGATGTATTTGTGGTCGTGGAGCGCGTCATCCATTGAGCTTGCTGTTATGAGAAGCATGTGCTGCCCACCGCATTCAGAACAATACCTTCAGTGTTACACACGTACAGCCGTTCTCAGTGTTCCTCGTGAAGACCTGCAGTGAGGACTGTGTGTGCTGTACTGGTGTTTAAGAGCAGTATTACTGTAACTAGAGGGAAGGAAAGAAAGTCCTGCAGCATTTGTGCTCCAGACTTGAATGATTCCTCAAAAACTGTTGTTGAGGAGAGTGTGCTGCTACTTTACTAAGTGATCAGACACACCATTTTCTCCTGCTGGACCAGAAAGCAAATAAAAAAATGAGCCTAGAAACTACCTAGAAACAGCATAGCAACCAACTAGAAACAGCATAGCAACCACCTAGAAACAGCCTAGAAACTGCCTAGAAACAGCATAGCAACCAACTAGAGCCAGCTTAGCAACCACCTAGAAACAATATAGCAACCAACTAGAAATAGCCTTGAAACCACCAAGAAAAAGCCTAGCAACCACCTACAAAGAATCTAGAAACAGCATAGCAACCATCTAGAAAAAACATAGCAACCAATTATAAACTGCTTGTGAAACACATGAAAACCACTTAGAAACCATCAAGAAACATCCTAGCAACCACCTACAAACAACCTAGAAACCACTTAGAAACCATCAAGAAACAGCCTAGCAACCACATACAAACAACCTAAAAACTACCTAGAAACAGCATAGCAACCGCCTAGAAACAGCATAACATCCGCCTAGAAACATCTTAGAAACTACCTAGAAACAGCATAACATCCACCTAGAAACAGCCTAGAAACTACCTAGAAACAGCATGGCATCCACCTAGAAACAGCTTAGCAACCAACTAGAAGCAGCGTAGCAACCACCTATAAACAGTATAGCAACAAACTAGAAACAGCCAAGAAACCACTTAGAAACCACTTACAACAACCTAGAAACAGCATAGCAACCAACTAAAAACAGCTTGGCAACCACCTACAAACAAACTAGTAACCACCAAGAAACAGCCTAGCAACCACCTACAAACAACCTAGAAGCAGCCTAGCAACCACCTACAAACAACCTAGAAGCAGCCTAGCAACCACCTACAAACTAGAAACGGCTTAGAAACCACCAAGAAACATCCTAGCAACCACCTACAAACAACCTAGTAACCACCTAGAAACAGCTTGGAAACCACAAACAGCCAAGAAACAGTTTAGCATCTTGCCAATTTTATTTTATTTTCTGTTTGAATTGTTTCCTTTTGAATCAATCAATTCTAGGTTTTTTGAAAAAAAAAAAAAGTATTTTATAGTGAAAATGATTAATAAAAGTTAATCTCTCTCTATTGCAGTGGAACCAACAGCAGTATGATCGCCATCGATAACAAGATAGAGCAAGCCATGGTGAGATTACTTCCAATATTAATAATGTTTGTAAAAAAGATACATATATTGACTTTGTGTTTTGTAAAATATTTGTTATATCTTTTAACGCATTTGAAAAGTGTGTGTGTGTCTATTGATAATATAATGTGCATCTCAATGATGAAAGAATTGAATGTGTGTGTCTTTTCAGGACCTGGTGAAGTCTCACCTGATGTTGGCGGTTCGAGAGGAGGTGGAGGTGCTGAGAGAACAGATCAAAGAGCTCTCAGAGAGAAACGCTCAGCTGGAGAGAGAAAACTACATCCTCCGAGCCCTCAGGGACAGAGACTGAGCCAAACGCATGACACTAGCACCAGTGCATCATGGGAGATGTAGTTCAATGAGAAAAGCGCCCAGAAAAAAGGGAAGGAGACCGGAGGAGGTGAAGCCAGCGTGTGCAGTATTGACCAATTAGTGCCTTAAACACCAGTAATGACTGATAGCGCTGCTCACATGCTCTAATTAAGAGATTGCAAGATAATTAAATAATGTTGATTTTTATGACACTCCCTAAACAGTGCCTATTTATTACTGTCAGTGTGAGTGTGTTAGTTTTAAAGCACTGCTCACATCTAGGTTAATAATCTCTTTATGTTGACCACCACTGGCAGATGGAAAGACTAGTTTAGTTAACTCGCTCTCTCTCTGTTAGTTTAATAATGGTTTGATCTGTTCTGCATTATGTGCTCTAATAAATAACTCTCACTACTCTGGCTGTGTGGTGACTTCACATCCTCAAAATGAGATGGATTTGCTTAAAGGGGCAGTTCACACAAAAAATTTGTCATCATTTACTCATGTTGTTCCAAACCTGTGTGAGTTTCTTTCTTCTGATGATCACAAAAGAAGATATTTTTAAAGAATGTTGATAGACATTTCATGGCACCCATTGACTTCCATAGTAGGAAAACTTCCATAGTTTGTATTTTGTATCAAAATACTTGTTTTGTATTTTTGTAGTTTTAAAATACTTTAAAATACTACATGATGACATCATAAAAATGTGGCCTCTGATTGGTGCTTACTCATTAGTTTGCCAAGACTTGTTGAGTTCAGAACAGATGTTAAGTTTTGGTGTTCGTTTTAGTAGCCTAGGCTAAATAGTTTACCAATTTACATAATGTTTTTGAAAACTATTATACCGGGCAGCAGCCCCCTATATTTATGATTAACGTTCAATTGATTAATTAGTAATAAACTAGTTGCCATGAATACAGGAGCCATCAGTTGTCTTCTTATAAATGACTTGTTTGTCATTGAGTTTGTGTTGCTGAGGCAAAGTAGGCCCTTTGTTACCAAACATCAAGTAACTAAATTAGGAGACAATTATGAGTCATTGTCAAACTGTTAAACATTAAACTGTTGGTTACTTTAAAACTAACCTTCATCTGGGAGATCACATGTGAATATTTCATCTGTTAAATCCACAATATGTAAATTTTTGCTACTAGAGATCCCTTATTCAGTCGCTTATCCTTGATTTTGTGGAATCATAGGATGTGTTGTTTTCACGTCTACATCCAGTGGAAAAGAATCGGGACGGGACTCGGGCAGAAATCATGTTCATGGATGAGATTATTAACGTTACTGTAGTATGAAGCAGAGCAGGATGAGTGATGTTGGAGTTCAACAAGACCGCTGGAGAGATTGCTAATGAGAGACGAGCGCGTCACATGTCTCGAGAGCAGCAGAACTTTTATTATGCCACAGTCGCCGCTTCTGCTTCTTTTCGGTCTAGCGTATGTGGGGTAACGCAGTGCTGTTTATCATATTAAATACATTTATGTGTTGAAAGTTATGTTTGCTTGGCAGCTGCTTTGAGACACTTGTTGCACACTGCAGTAAGCTAGATCGATATTAGTCATAAATAAGAAAATCAAGAAAATGAAATTTAAACAAGCTATATAACGTGATTCGTTTTCTGTCGATGAATGAATCCAAACAGTTCCTCATCTGTCTAATAAAACATATAATATGTTTTATTATACAGATGAGGAATATAATGCGTCTTTGATGTTTCCATGGTATCTACAAAATAAAACCGGACATTGAGGGTAACGCTGGTATGATGGCACTGATAAGCAACGCACTGACACGGTCCTTGTCCTGGTTAAAATTGCTTATTTCTCTGGATTTAAACATTCTTGGAAACATTTGGGATAAAATAGGTACACAATTCAACAAAATATATAACATTGTTCTAGTGGTTTTTAGATATTTTAATCAAAAAATCCTATTTGCCTTTAACTGGTTTCATATGTCAGATTTATTGCATGACTCAGGCAGAGAAAAGCTGTTGCTATCAAACACTGTTTATTTAATCAAGTCAGTGTAATGGTAAAGGGATGATCAAATAGGCCAATTGATGGAAGGTTTGCGAAGAAATTTCATGCTCCTTTGTAAAAGTATTTTTTAGTATTTTTAAAATACAAAAATACAGTAGTTTACTTTGATACATGGTGTGGCTGCTGTATTTTGTAGTTTATTTTGATACACTTAAAATTATTTTATTTTAAAATACATTTTGATGTATTTTGCCCAACCCTGGTTACCAACATTCTTTAAAACATATTTTGTGTTCATCAGAAGAAACTTATACAGGTTTGAAACAAAGTAAGGGTGAGTAAATGATGGCAACATTTTTGAAGCATAAGAAGCATAATGGTGTAAGAGAGTAAGAACATGTTTGAATTAAGTTGAGTTTTAACTGCTTTGTCACATAATAAACAAGTTCTGAAATGTGGTTTGACATGCAGATTTCCTAAATTAACTACATATTAACTCTCATATAATTTACATGCCTGTTTCCTCCATTACTCATATGTAAATGTGTGGGTTTTTTTAGAGAAGTGTCCATACATCTTCCTCTGTAAAATATTCTTGCGTTAACGCCATTTTGTAATTACTGTAACTATTCTGACTTGTAAAAAGCATTCACGTGATTGGACAACTCGTAATTACAACTCGGAATTTTCTGAGAGTTTCGACTTGTACCACATGTTGCCATCTCTTATTTACGCCATTTACGCTAATTACGACATGGCGTGAACGCAGCATATGCCTACAAAGGGATTTTATCTCAGAAAATACATTATTCATAGTATTAACCGCACTTTTATGCCTAGGGTACAGCTGTTTTGAGTTATATATATTTAAATTAAATAAATATGTTCATATCATCGTATTGAATGTGTTTAAACATGTTTGTGTCGTGTAAATATTATGCATAAATATTTATGTTCTTTCAAGACCTTCGAAGAAAGTTTGCGCATGCCCATTAACGTCGTCTTCACCCGGAAGTACGCCTGCGCGCGGCAGCTGTGGAGGGAGTTTTAATTTTTCTCAAATTCGATATTTTCTGTTTTGATTCTCGCATATTTCACCGTGAAGCGATGTTTTTATTTGGCGTAGCAGCTGACGTCGTATTTTGGGGTAAGTTAGGTTGTCTTTTAATGTTCAGGTCGGACTCGTTATTCACGATTTTATAACTTCTGTTTATACCTAAACTGTCACCGTAATGTTTATAAACAAAATATAGAGAAACGGTTGACCATTATATTGAAAAAATACAATAGTAAATACTATAGTGTTTTTAAACTATACTATAGTAAAAATTGTAGTATACTGTATATATTATTAGTATTTACAACACTTTGTTAATGAATGCTACAGCATACTGTAGTATTAACTATAGTGAACTGATGAACTAATAAATACTGTAGTATACTTTAGTTTTTACTACAGTAAACTGTAGTGTATATTGTAGTATAGTATAGTAGAAAATTTAGTATTGGTTAAAGTAATTTGTTTATATTACTATAGTTGTTTATATTATCACAGCAACTATAGAATTACCACAATATATTAATTTAAGTACTTTACTATAGTATGGTTCAAAAACACTATAGTATTTACTATAAATTACTATAGTATTTTTTCACCTGGGCCATGGTATTTTCATTTTCATGGTATTCATGTGTGTAAATATATATGTATTGTTTTAATAGTGTTGTTGATCATGTATATCTATCTGTTAGATTGATTTGATCGGATTGATGAAGATGTCAGGAGAACCTCATGTCCGGGTGGCTCCTGAACCTCTGCGGTTCGGACCGGTCCAGACCACAGAACTGGTTTGCCCTGATCTGGACCTGTCTGTCACTCTCACACCTGAACGCCCAGACAGACGCCGTCGACAGGTTTGAGTCTGTAAAATATGATTCATTAAGGTTTAACAGTCCCAGAGACATGTTTGAACAGGATATAAATAAACCCGTTTTACTATATCATCAGACTAAATCTGTGTCTCCTAGAGGATGCTGCAGGGTTTGATTTTACAGTTGCTTTTGAAACCATTATTTTAAGGCAAGGCACTTCAGGCAAAATCATTGTTTTTAATGAACTGGTCAATTTAGTGATTGAACAAGTCTTCTTTCAGACTTTGTGTTTATTTTATTGCATTTTATCTATTTGCACCTGTAGATTTCAATTATAATACCTATTTTTAAAGGCGATATTTTTATAAATGAGTTTTTTTCTCCACTTCAGCAGCACTTACAAACACCAAAATTTACAGTTTTATTCCTGACTATATTCTGAAGATTTTTACTGTGGGGTTTGTTCATATATGATTCACACTGATTTATAGAACATTTTATTCCTAAATATATGCTGAAAATATTTTTTTCCTGATTGTTGACAGTATTTTCTGATTTATGGAGTGATAAAAAGAGATATAAAAAATTCCCTCAGTAAAATCCTTTAACTCTAATATGTCAACAAAATCAAATAAGAATTTTGAATCTGTCTTTATCCAATGTTTAGATTTATCTTCCGGAAGTGTATGCAAATGAGTACATATTTAATAAATAATGCTTCATTTGCATATTTAAACATAACAATTCAGAAAACTTCTCAATCATCTTATAGCACTGTGATTAATCGACTTGTGGAAAGTATGGTCATAACTGTTAGTTAAAAATTTTACCCTATTCACCTGTTATATTCATGGTTATTTATCATTTAATAAATGCGTACTGTATTTTTGAAGAATATGTATTTGCATGTATGTTTACATTTTAAGTGTATTTACTGTAAATGTGTCTCGTTCTTCCAAAGAATGTTACTGTAGTCACTTTTCCATGTTTATTTATCTCTACAAATGACTATTCATGTAGCTCGCAATGTCAATGTCATGGGTTCGATTCTCAGTGAATGCATGAACTGATCAAATGTATACCTTAAATGCAAAACTCGCTTTGGGTGGAAGTGTCTGCCAGATGCATGTAATGTCTTTGTATCTTTGTGTGTGTTTCAGGTGCGTTTTAATGTGAATCCTCAGAGCAGCGGTCATCCAGTGATCCCAGACCCCAGAAATAATCAAGCCCGGAAACCTCAAAACAAAGACAAGCACGGTAAAGCAAACACAGCTGTTCTGAGTCAATATGAATACTAGATGCATTGCAAGCCAAGTTTTTATTTTGTCATGAAAATCATGTAAAATATAATGCAAAAAATGGTCATAATAATGGAGATTCACCCTAGAGTAGATTTAAGCTTAAACTTAGATCGTTCATATTTGCTCTGGAAATGATTCATTTCAGCATGTTCTGTCATGAATCGAGTGGACATGTTCTTGTTATTCAGGTCATGAATCAGATAAAGGGTGGGATCGGGTAACGGGCGGAGTGTGTGATGGACAGCTGACAGATGGGGCGGAGCTGAACACTACCCTGGCACTGAGGGCAGAACTTCAGGAAGTGGCAGAGCAGGCTTTCGATCCCGAGAAAGCCGTTAAAGAGAAATTACAGAGTTCAACACTCACAAAGAACCACATCAGTGCTAAAGCAGCAGAGGGTGAGACAACAAAACACAAATGAAATCAGTCTGAGCGTGCAGGATTATTTGCGGCTATTTCAGTGAGTGAATGTACAAACACACTTGCTCAAAGAAATCTTTAGCACACCAGCTTAACGTTCGTCAGAGTTTGTCATTAAAACAATCAATTCACAAATGATTTACCTTGACTTTAATGTGAATCTCACAAAAAATAATAAGAAATATTTCACACCAATAACAAAAGAAAATTTTAATTACATTTTATATAAAGAAGCTTATTTTGAGGATATTATGATTGTTACATTGTGACTATTTTTGCAATAATTAAACTCATTAACCCCTCAAATTCTCATGACTGTAATGAGATTTTTTTTAAATAAAATTGCACATAAATTGAGTACTACAAATACAACTATAGTTAATACTTATTGTACTTTACATGCAAATTTACTTCAGTATTTAAATCTATTTTTCTGTTTTTCATGTTTTGTCATTTTTTACATAACTTTTATTTCAGTTTTATTTTAGTACATGAAGTTAAACAAAAAAATGAGAAACTAAAAATTATTTTTATAATTTATTTCAGTTTATTTTGTGATTGTATTGTTAATTTTTAGTTAATTATACATACATTGAGTACAACAAATACTACTATAGTTTATGCTTACTGTACTTTACATGCAAATTTACTTTATTATTTAATATTTTAATGGCGATACTGTAATAAAAATGAGATTTGTATTTATTAGGAGAGGTTTACATGTGCACAAATGCCATGAAATTGCAAAAAATGTAAATAGTATGGAATAGGTTTAATATAGTTTTTATTCATTTTTATTTTATTTAGTTATTTTATCATTATCATTAAACTAACTGAAAATGAGAAATGTTGCTTTGGCAACTACCTGAAATACATAAAAGTATAATAAAAGTTTATATATATAATTTTTATTTCAGTTAACGCTTATTTTACATGACTAATGTGTAATGTTAGTGTTTAAGTGTTTGTTAATCAGACATAAATAGAGTACTACAAAAAATTACTTCATAATTCAAATCTATTTTTATGGCGATACTGTAATAAAAATGAGATTTGTATTCATTAGGAGGGGTTTACATGTGCTCAACTGTCATGAAGACAATACAACAATGCACAACACAAGCTCATATAAACCATTCAAAAGTAAAAAACAAAGTTCTCCACGCAAACAGAATCAGCTCATTGTTCACACACACTGTTGCTTAATTGTGTTAATAATTTGTTTTTTCTTCTATCTTTACCTCGTTTATTACAGGACTGAACTTCCCTCGCTCTCAACACCTGTACCGGGCCTTAGTTAGCGTCAGCCTGTCACGTGATCAGCTCATCAGCCAGGCACTACAGGATAGGCCAGCACTAGCCCCGCCCACTGCCAGCCAGACCAATAAGGTCAGAGTTCTGTTTGCATCATATTAATATATTATTAGTTTTTCATTTTGGGTTTTTCAACTGCTGGAGTGTTTAATAAAGCAATAAGCCACGAGTGGGATTTTTAATGTCATACATTCATATAAACAATAAAAACAAGACAAAAAAAGAGAATACAGTAAAACTAATTGAATAAGAAAATAAAATGCATAAACAATGGCAGATTTTTCTCTTCATCTTATTCTAGTTGTTTTGTTTTGTTTATTTTTCTAATATCTTTCAACAATTTAATTGTCCTTTATCATTTAGAATCTTATCTTGGCAATTTTCTGAATACTTTTGAGCTCACTTAATCAGTTAAATCAGTTTTTGGTTGGTATGTTAATATATAATTCAATTGCGTTAATAGGCAATATACAATGTATATAAGTAGCACATATTAAGTAGGTTTGTTATGTTTATTATGGTTTGTACAGATTTTTATAATGCCTCTTATGTTTGTTGTGTGTGTAGTTCCCGTCTCCACCACTAGAGGCCCCTGATTTACTGCCGTTCTACAGTCCGGACAAGCTGCTCAGAGAGACTCCGCTGTTGCCAGGCGACCACATCCCTTTGCCCCGCCCACGGCCTGCACCTAGACCCGCCCACACAACCTTTCACCTACATCATCTGCACAAACTCTGGGAGTCATGAACTGGGAATCACACACTTTGTTTGTGTGTGTGTGTGAGTGAATGTCTGCTTTGCTCGATGAGTGTTTGTGTGTTTTTGTGTTGTAAGCTTTGTGTATTAATGTATTTTTTTAGCCTAAAGTGAATTAATATAATAGCAATAAATCTGTGATTATTTAAATGATAGTTGGTCACTGAGTGAATGTACAAACACACTTTCTGCTCAAAGAAATCTTGTGCACAGCGGCTTAAGGTTCACCGGGGTTAGTCATTAAAACAATCAATTCACGAATTAATTGGCGTGAGTCAACAAGAGGACAGACACCGCACGCTGATTTCTGTGCTCTTCTTTGTTAAAACAGACTTTAAAGAGAATCTTACCAAAATATTTCACACCAAAATCTAAAGAAAACAGTAATGATATTTTGCATAAAGAAATTGAGGCCTTTTTTTGCATTGTGACTATTTTTACTGTAATTAAACTCGTTAACCCACTAAATTCTCTTAAGCAAAATGCAAATTTCATTTTTCATAAATTAGTTTGAGTACTACAAATACTAATATTGTTTATACTTGCTGTGCTTTACATGCTTTTTATGAAAACACTGATAAAAATGAGATTTGTATTCATTAGGAGGGATTTATGAAAATGACATTTATATTAGTCATTAGGTTATGTAGTTTTAGTTATTTTAGTACATAAATGAAAAATGTTTGGCAACTTTTTTTTTTCAGTTAACATTTTACATGAATCAAGTGATTTTTTTTGTGTTAATTATACATAAATTGAGTACTACAAATACTATAGTTACTGTATTTTACAATTTCTATTTTCAATCTATTTTTTATGGCGATGATGTAATAAAAATGAGATCTGTATTCATTAGGAGGGGTCTAAATGTGCTCAAATGTCTTGAATATAATCTAAAAAGCTTGAAGTAGGTTTATTTTCATGCTGCATGTACTATATATTTTTGTATTTTTGATTTTGGGGTGAATATTACAAATATTGTTCACTAATTGACGAAGTGCTTTTACATGCATGCATGTACAAGTTACAAATCCGTTCTGTACCATGAAGAGATCGGTGTCTTGTGTTTGTCTCTGAATGTACAAACACCTGTGTGTGTGTGTGTGTGTGTGTGTGTGTGATTGAGTGAATTCGATCTCTTCCTCTGGTCTTGGAGGTGGCACAGATCTCCAGCGGTGGGCGTCACAGAGAGACAGAAGAGGAGCGGAGAGATCCAGCCGCACATTCAATAACCGTCCTGCAGCTCTGGACTGAGCTCAGTGATGATGAAGGCACCGCTCCAGTGACATGGATGGGCTGGAAGGTTCTGGATCTGGATCCGGTTGGTGCGTGAACTGTGGGAACAGATCGGAATGGGAAGACTGGGTAGACCTGTCGCTCTTCGACGACACCGTGCTTGTGGTCGTTACGACGGTGTGCGTTCCGCTGCTGCTGCTTGGCCTGCTGGGAAACGCCCTAACGATTCTGGTGGTGTGGCGACGCCCACAGATGAGAAGCACCACCTACCTGTACCTGAGCAGTATGGCCGTATCAGACGTCCTGATTTTGCTGTTGATGCCTCTGGATCTCTATAAGGTATTCAAGTGTTCACATGCTATTTCATGAGACTGACGTTCACACCGACAACGATTATTGCCAGAAGTTGTGTGTCGCCATGTGGTCGAGTTCTAGTAGGTGTTCCTACTGTGCCGCATACGATACGATAATTTACTCACCCCCATGTCATCCAAGATGTTCATGTCTTTCTTTCTTTCTTGAAGGTTTTTGATGAAAACACTCCAGGATTTTTCTCCTTATAATGGACTCCAAACGGTTGAAGGTCAAAATTACAGTTTCAGTGCAGCTTCAAAGAGCTTTAAATGATACCAGACGAGGAATAAGAGTCTTATCTAGAGAAACCATCGCACATTTTCTAAAAAAAAATGTAAATGTATATGCTTTATTTAAACAAATGATCACCTTCCAAGTGCTTCCGTCAAAACCGCACTTTCGTATTCTTCAAAAAGCTTACACTGTATGTCCTACTCCTTCTCTATTCTACTTACGGAACGAATGCAGCGCCAGTTCCATTTTTTCCGTAAGTAGAGTACGGAAGGTTTTCGTTTGGAGGCCATTGAAGTCCACTATAAGGAGAAAAATCCTGGAACGTGTTCATCAAAAGCCTTCAAGAAAGAAAGAAAGACATGAACATCTTGGATGACATGTGGGTGAGTAAATTATCAGGAAAATTTTATATGAAAGTGAACTAATCCTTTAAAATGTATCATATGAGCTACTGTTACTTTCACTTTTTACTGCTCGATTATATTTTATCTTTAATTTAATAGAACAGTGAATATTTAGAGCAGCGAGTGATTTTCTCTTTGTCTTTTGTTGTTAGATTAACATTAAGAACAAAGACATCGAAGGGCTCCAGACTGTGACCAAATAGTCGAATTTTGCGACCTTTTTTTCCTGCCGCTGCGACTGAATTTAGTTAGAGGTCACACTGACGAGAGGCGATGATAGTGTGCACTTGGCATTAATAGCCAAACAACTGCAACATTAACGCATGTTTTTGCTCTGCTCGCAGCTGTGGCGGTATCGTCCGTGGTTGCTGGGCGACGCCGTGTGCAAGCTGTCGGTGTTTGTCGGAGAATGCTGCACCTTCTCATCCATCCTGCACATGACTGCACTGGGGGCGGAGCGATACCTGGCCGTATGCTTCCCTCTCCGCGCACGCTTGCTCGTGACGAGGAGGCGTGTCCGCGTGCTGATCGCAGGGCTGTGGGGCGTGGCCATGCTCAGTGCGGGACCTGCGTTGGCTTTGGTAGGGGTGGAGCGATTACAGGGCGGAGCCAGCGAATGCCGCTGCACGCAGTACGCTCAGACCTCCGGGCTCCTGAAAGCCATGCTGTGGCTCTCCAACCTCTATTTCATTTGCCCTCTCACAATTCTGACCCTCCTCTACGGCCTGATCGCCCGCCGCCTGCACCTGCGCGCGCACACGCACCGAGACAAAACACACCACCAGACCCTCCGGATGATGGGTGAGCACAGAGGATTATGGGTAATAATAAAATTTGACATTAGATCCTTAAGGAAGTATTTACTTTGAACTGTCATATAAAAAAGCGCAGAATTAGCGGTGTGTATCAATATAACTACATGAGGATGAGTAAATCAAGATTTTTAGGTGAACTTTTCCTTTAAAGCTCATTTGAATGTCTTTTTCTGTTCTGTTTCTCCGCAGTGGTAATCGTGCTGGTGTTCATCTTGTGTTGGCTGCCGTTCCATGTGAGTCGGACGCTGTTTTCGGTGTCGGACTCCAGTGATTTGTATTACATCAGTCAGTATTTTAATCTGGTGTCTTTAGTGCTGTTTTATGTCAGTGCTGCTGTGAATCCTCTGCTGTACAACATCATGTCCGCTCGCTACCGCGCCAATGTCCTCGCCATGCTGCGGTCAGTAGTGGGCTCCACGGACGAGCAGCGCCACAGGGCCCGCACCTCCCCGCTCACCGCCTCTCACTCCAGCACACACTTCTGACCTGTGTGTGTTAGGCTTGAAACAAACTGTACACAAATAAGACTTTGGAGGGAACTTATACTGAGGTTTATTGCCACCACGGTAACACAAGAATGCACTGTAACTGTGTTCAGTGGGGCCACTGGCCAAGCATTTGTGTGCATCCGTTCAGGTTTACTTTTTGCATTTATGTACTTTAATACTTTTGCATTTGTTTACATTTACTTTTTGCATTTGCGTACTTTTGTTTTTTTGCATTCGTTTACATTTACATTTTGTATTTACATACTTTCGTACTTTTGCTTTCATTTACATTTCATTTTTGCATTTGCGTACTTTTGTGTTTTTGCATTCGTTTACGTTTTGCATTTACGTTCTTTTGTACTTTTGCATTTGTTCATTTTTACTTTTTGCATTTGTGTACTTTCATACTTTTGCATTCGTTTACATTTACGCTTTGCATTTGCGTACTTTTATTTTTGCATTCATTTACAATTTGTATTTATGTACTTTAGTACTTTTGCATTCATTTACATTAACATTTTTACATTTATGTACTTTTTGTACGTTTGCATTTGTTTACATTTACGTACTTTTGTATTTTTGCATTTGTTTACATTTACGTTTTGTATTTACGTACTTTCGTACATTTGCATTCATTTACGTTTTGCATTTGCGTACTTTCGTACTTTTGCATTTGTTCACTTTTACTTTTTTGCATTTGTACACTTGCCCTGCAGATGGACACATTCGGCATGAAGGAACAAGAGTCATTGTGACTCTTCTGATGAACGACAAAATATCTACAAATGGACAGAGCATCATTGAGCCTTTTAGCAACACTATACATATATTTAATGTGTGTTTTAAATTGTATTTATTTATTGTGTTTGATGGGGCTTATTTCATGGATATCAAATAAAAGGCAGTTCTTTGTGACACTGTGATGTGTTTTATGAAAGCAATAGTGCACTGAGGGATGAAGGTTCTGTTTTTTCCATCTGCATGTTAGGCCTACAGTGACAAGGAACTGATGATTGATAATTTAAATGGAAATGCAATGGAAATACATTTGAATATCAGGTAAATTAGTTATACTTTATGATTATAAGCTTAACTTGTTTCTGTAGCTTGTTATCTGTAATATGCTTTAAAAAGATGGTGAGGAGATTTTTTTGCAGGTTCATTAACCTCAGCCAGCATAGCTGAAAAAAGCTTATCTCTTTGATCCTCTTGTCATTCCAAATTTGACTAACTTTGTTCTGCAGGACACAGAAGAAGATATTTTGAAGAAATCTGGGTATCAAACAACATTAAACCTTATTGCCTTCCATTGGTAGACAAAACACAGAGACATTTCTCAACAACAACAAAAAAATCTTATTCTGTGTTCAACCGAAGAAAGAAAGTCGTGTTTGGAACGACACGGGGGTGAGTAAATGGTGACAGAATGTTCATTTTCGAGTGAACTTCTTGCTCTAACATTTTTAACAGATTGAAAAAGTAATTCACGCAATTGAATTCGGTCAAGATCAAGATATAACGTACCGGTCGCGTTAGCATGACATACAAAAACATTTTAAGCAGACAGTTTAAAATGGATGCTTAAATACAAAAGTATCCAACTTTTAGATAGCAGAAGAAAAATAATTACCTCAAATTTGAGCATTTCTCTTGAGGCGAATTACTCCCGCGTTTCTTTTTTTCAAAGGGGCGACTTTACTGCGCACGCGCGAAGTGAGCATTTTTCACCGTTTCAACAGTTCTTCGATATTGACAATAATTTGTTGAAGAATGATGTAATTCTGTCATTATTAATGTTTACTAATGTACTGTTGACTAAAGTGATTTTCTCGCAATTTTTAAATAGCTGCTCTTTCATACCACATTAGGCACACAGAAAGTAAGTTGAATTCATTTTATTTACACGAATTATTATAATTAAAGTGCTCAACAAATAGACTATATTAATATACAATTTCCGGCACATAAGAAAAAAAACATGCATTTTAAATTTTGGCTTTTTATGTCAATTTCTTACGTCATTACAAAAGCATTATTTTTTTATGTGGCGGAAATGGGTTCCATTTGAACAAACAAGACTAAAACAGTTTATATTAATACAGAGGGATTGGCCACTTTTAGCTCCAGGGTCTCCAGACGTTCGTGAGTGGATTTGGGTTCTGTGACGTGTCAGATCGGTCCTGGTTTCCCGCGCTCGGGCATCGGTCCGCATCTGTGGTTCTGAAGAAGCGCGCGATCTCCCGCACACACGCCGCGTATCCCGTACAGAACCGACTCCACCCATCTGATGCATTAAACAGAAGACTTTTCATAAGCTGCACATTTGTCTTTTTATTACCATGTATTTCCTTTATGTTTTGTAATTTTATTTTTCATGTTTCTGATTAAAAAAAGATTAATTATTATGATTATTTACCTGTTGAAGGGCAGTGCAGCGCGCGCAGGTGTAGTACGGTGAACTCGAGAATTTCCGCCTTTTCCAGTTTAGATGATTGACAGCTCTAAAAAAAATATATAAATAGGTTTAGAAAATTTAAAACATAATAAAATAAAAGATTTTTTAAAGGATTAGTTCACTTTCAAATTAAACATTTCCTTATAATTGTTATCCAAGATGTTCATGTCTTTCTTTCTTCATTCAAAAAGAAATGAAGGTTTTTCATGAAAACATTCCAGGATTTTTCTCCTTATAGAGGACTTCAATGGCCTCCAAACAGTTGAAGGTCAAAATTACAGTTTCAGTGCAGCTTCAAAGAGCTTTAAACGATACCAGACGAGGAATAAGAGTCTTATCTAGAGAAACGATTGGTCATTTTCAGAATTTTTTTTTTTTTTATAAATTTTAACCATAAATGCTCATCTTGAACTAGCTCTCTTTTTCTTCTTCTCTATTATAATTCCAGCAGTGTAGACGCTACTAAGTGTATTACTGCCCTCCACAGGTCAAAGTTTGAACTAAATTGTCATATTCAATATGCTAGTGCAAGTATATAACAATTAGTTCAAACTTTGACCTGTGGAGGGCAGTAATACACTTAGTAGCGTCTACACTGCTGGAATTCTAATAGAGAAGAGAGCTAGTTCAAGATGAGCATTTATGGTTAAAACGTATATAATTTTAAATTTTTTTTTAGAAAATGTCTGATGGTTTCTCTAGATAAGACTCTTATTTCTCGTCTGGGATCATGTAGAGCTCTTTGAAGCTGCACTGAAACTGTAATTTGGACCTTCAACCCGTTGAACCCCAGTGAAGTCCACTATATGGACAAAAATCCTGGAATGTTTTCATCAAAAACCTTCATTTCTTTTCAACTGAAGAAAGAAAGACATGAACATCTTGGATGACATGAGGGTGAGTAAATTATCAGGAAATTTTAATGTGAAAGTGAACTAATCCCTTAAATAATAAAATCATATTCAAATTAAATACTTATTTTTCCCTTCCTTTTTTTTTTTTTTAACTTTTTGGCGGTTACGCGCTCGTGCTCACCGTGGTTGCACGGGCTTGATTCAGCAGCGCGCGCAGCTCTCCGATGCACGCGTTGATGCGCGCTCGCCTCCGTCGTTCCATCAGCGGTTTAGAGATCTTAATCAATCGGGAAACAGCTTAAACTCACAATAAGCACGCCAGTATAAAATAGTTAAACACGAAAGAGAAAAATGCGTTTACCTTAGACCTGTGCTGCGAGATTCCGGCCATTTCAGCACGCGAGATTGAACTGTCCGAGACTCCTGCGCCGTTATATGACCCGCGGAGAACAAAAGTTGAGTGTTGGTTTCCGCCCAAATCTGTGGGTGGTAAAGTGTATGTGTGTTTTATTCATAAGGGTTTAATCTGCGGCCCCTCGCAGGGATTAAAGCTGCGGCTGAAGGGCTCAACCTGTCAATCATCTGTGATTGACAGCCGCCGGACGTTCATTCAATAGCAGTTTCAGTGCAACTGTTTAAACTAAGGTGTTTTTATGTAATATGATAAAGGATATACCTTTTTCTCGTTTATTAGTGGATAGGTTTCAAGTGTGGAAACATAAAGAAAACAAATCATTCAGAACATCTCCAGATCCCACACACAGGCTGTGTCTCAAATCCCTGTCAGCTGCTTAATAGGCAGCATTTCTGAGAAACTTCAGATTCCTAGAAATGCTGCTGATTTGAAACTCTAGAAATGTTGCTTATTTAGAATTATTTGCAATGATTTCCAAAAACAAACTCAAGTTTTACCCCCCAGAGGATTCTTGAAAATTCAATCTTGCAAACTAAACCCTCTAAGTATGCATACTAGGTAGGCAGCACACTATGTTCTGAGACACAGACACTCACAGCCGGAGGTCTGAAAGCGATTGTGGGAAACAGAAAGAAAACATGCTCCATACATCTGCTCCCATCCACTCGTTCTTTCAAATCCCTCGTTCATCTGCTCCACCCCTCCACGCCTTTACAGCACACAAGAAAAGACCAACACGATCTTCAGCATGACACATGTGTAGTTGAGGAGAGAGAGCTGCTGAAGTGATCAGCACCGTTTCACAAGAAAATAGGTGGGAAAAACCCACAGGTGCACATAGAAAGATGTATCAATCTATATTCACTTAAACTTGATAAAAAAATGTTTTTAAAAAACACTTTACATTTCCTGGATAAACATATAGCGCAATAAAGCGCTGCAGTGATGACATATTTTTGGAAGTTCGCATCATCCTGATTCCCTAGACAAAAACCCAAATGGATTTTCCATTTCCTCACAAAGTTTAATTATAACTCACAATTCTGACTTTTTTCCTCACAATTCCAAGTTTATAACTCACAATTCTGACATTTTTTCTCACAATTCTGACATTTTTCCTCACAATTCCAAGTTTATAACTCACAATTCTGACATTTTTTCTCACAATTCTAACTTTTTTCCTCACAATTTCAAGTTTATAACTCACAATTCTGACATTTTTCCTCACAATTCCAAGTTTATAACTCACAATTCTGACATTTTTTCCTCAAAATTCCAAGTTTATAACTCACAATTCTGACATTTTTTCTCACAATTCTAACTTTTTTCCTCACAATTCCGAGTTTATAACTCACAATTCTGACATTTTTCCTCACAACTCTGACATTTTTTCTCACAATTCTAACTTTTTTCCTCACAATTCCAAATTAATAACTCACAATTTTGACTTTTTTCTCACAATTCCAACTTTTTTTCCTCACAATTCCGAGTTTATAACTTACAATTCTGACTTTTTTCCTCACAATTCAAACCTTTTTCCCTCACAATTCCAAGTTTATAACTCACAATTCTGACTTTTTTCTCACAATTCCAACTTTTTTTTCCTCACAATTCCGAGTTTATAACTCACAATTCTGACTTTTTTCCTCACAATTCCGAGTTTATAACTCACAATTCTGACTTTTTTCCTCACAATTCCGAGTTTATAACTCACAATTCTGACTTTTTTTCACATAATTCCAACTTTTTTCCTCGTAATTTCAAGTTTATAACTCACAATTCTGACCTTTTTCTCACAATTCCAACTTTTTTCCTCACAATTCCAAGTTTATAACTCACAATTTTGACTTTTTTCTCACAATTCTAACTTTTTTCCTCACAATTCCAAATTAATAACTCACAATTTTGACTTTTTTCTCACAATTCCAACTTTTTTTCCTCACAATTCCGAGTTTATAACTTACAATTCTGACTTTTTTCCTCACAATTCAAACTTTTTTCCCTCACAATTCCAAGTTTATAACTCATAATTCTGACTTTTTTCTCACAATTCCAACTTTTTTTTCCTCACAATTCCGAGTTTATAACTCACAATTCTGACTTTTTTCCTCACAATTCCGAGTTTATAACTCACAATTCTGACTTTTTTCCTCACAATTCCGAGTTTATAACTCACAATTCTGACTTTTTTTCACATAATTCCAACTTTTTTCCTCGTAATTTCAAGTTTATAACTCACAATTCTGACCTTTTTCTCACAATTCCAACTTTTTTCCTCACAATTCCAAGTTTATAACTCACAATTTTGACTTTTTTCTCACAATTCCAACTTTTTTCCTCACAATTCCAAGTTTATAACTCACAATTCTGACTTTTTTCTCACAATTCCAACTTTTTTTCCTCACAATTCCGAGTTTATAACTCACAATTCTGACTTTACCTTTGCTGAATTACCTTTTTTAGTTTTTCATTTTGTGGCAGAAACAAGCTTCCATACTAAACTGACTTGACTTGCGGCTGTACTTTGCAAACTAAAGAGGCTAAAATTGATCCAACTAAATTCACAAGTAATGTTATTAAATGTGTCAAGAAAATCAGAAACCTTTTTTTTTTTTGCTGTTCTTTTCATGGCTTGTTTTGTAAGCGTGTGTGTGTGAGAGAGAGTGTTTCCCACAGTGCTGTGCAGGAGTAAAAAGAGAGATTAGAGTGGTGAGGGATCAGCAGATGAATAGCAGCACGAGATCCTCTTCATCCGTCCGTCTCTCCTCTGAGAGAAAGTGTGACGCTCTTCAGCTGAAGGACTCGCACTCGTCTGTGATCAGGCGCCTTTTGACAGAGTGACGTTACGTTTACAGATCCTTTTTCAGAAAATTGACACATGATGAGATGAAAAGATGCACTAAACTTAAAGGCTGAGCCAAGCTGTTGTGCACTATTTTATCAGCATGTGTTCAGAAAGTGTTTTATTAATATTTGAATATATTAATATTTTTCTGTTTCATGTTTATCCTCTTATATAACTATTTAGGATTCCTTTTTTATTTCATTATATATTATAATTAATGTGTCTATCTTACATAAATGAAAAGTTAATATTACCTCTTGTGCCTGTTTGGCCCATACTTAATCTATGAAAAGGTATTAACTTTTTATAAGCTTAATTTGCATTCACTGTTTATTGCACAATACATTTATCTTTTTTTTTTTTTTTTTTAAGAAAAAGTGATGAGACTGAATATGCCTGTAAAATTTCCCTGGAATGTGAATAGAGAAAAAAAACAAAGGAAAAGATTCTACTTTTTATTTCAGAAACGTGTCTGTAATCTGTCAAGAACTAAAATACTTCTTAAAAACAACTAATGAGACTGTGAAGATGTTTGTGTCAGTGTCTGAACAGAGAAAAAATACTTGAATGAAACTTGAATTTGAAGAATTTAATGAAATGTTACGAAACAGTAAAACAGCCTGAACAAATATCTAAATGCCAGAATGAATTTACAGTAGAAATCAATTCAAACATGTCCATAAATCTATATTCATAAATAAGCATCAGCAGTAGTAAAGGCCTGTGAGTGGAAATATGAACAAAGCAAACATGAACTCATGCAAACATAAACACCAGCAAGCAAAAACATGCTGAAAAAATCTCATTGTGTAAATATAACCGTGCATATCAGCAATCAGTACAGAGAATAAATTAAACATTTTATCAGGCAGAAGCATGTATTCATTCTTAAATATATTTTCACCAGTTCTTTATACTGTACAATATTTACAGACTAATGCATAAAGGTCTGAATCAAGACGGAGAACCAACCAGTTCTTCAATGACGCAGTTAATTTAGTTAAAAACACCTCAAGGCACATTCAAAAATAGCCATTAAATAGAATCGCGACATTTTCCTCGTCAAACGATGCCTAGTGCGTCTGTAACGCGTTTCACGCACACATACGGGGGCGGAGATCACGTATCCAATCAGAACCAGGAGTTTTCAGAAATGAAAATGGGGTTTGAAAACATGCGTCAAAATAAAAGTCTTACAAAAGTCGATAAAAGCTTTATCAGCAGTATCTATTCTGCTGGCGTCACCACAGATAAATAATTCAGAGGGATTCCAAAAACCGCACGTACAGTAATGCATGTTCTTACAGAATAAAATATAAAAATGTATTTTTAATACTTTTTAATACTATTTCAAATTCAGACTTATAACTAGCATTTTTTTCCCTCACAATTGTGAGGTATAAAGTCACAATTACATTTTTTATTTCCAAAACACTGACAGCAACATAGCGTCGGCCCAGATCTAGTCTGTGTGTAATCCACATGTTCCAGATGTGGGACGGATCTGGGCCACACTATGTTGCTGTCTGGAAAGCTTCCATAGTTTCTGGAACATCCCATAATTGCTGTCTGTTGAATCTAAAACATTCCCTTCATATCGTCTGAATGTTACACGGATGCAACAGAGGTCAGTAAGTGATTTTATCACTTGTTTTATTATTTACAAATTAAGTTTTGAATGAGTTAAAGCGATTTTTTTTGTGACAGATTATGCTGAAAGTGCTGAATTTTTTTATTTTCTGTACTATTATATTCATTATATTTAATGAACATAAACAGTACTGATATTTAACATAAACCGTTGACTATAATGAGGCACCTTCAGTGAAGGTTTCGTTATCGTATTTCTCGCGTCGTGAACTTGCGCGAGATCGTCACTAGGCAACGTTACTTTTCAGCCCTGTGTTACCATGACAACTACGATTTAAGACTTTGGATATCGACATGAACTCAGCGTCGTTTTTTTTTCTGTGGTTCTCTGTTCTGAGGCGCAACATTGAGTGTTTATAAAATATATCTCCAAGAGATCAATAAATAAATTCATATCCAACACAATCAACTCTGTGTTTATGACCATATATATATGAGCGTATATACTGTATACATTTATATAGAGATCCATTAATACATAAAAACATTCCAAACATTCAGTAAAGCTGAACGTGAACTTTAGTGTTGCAGCAACGACTGGAAAGAAGCAACCAAAGAAAAACGTCTGACTGTGTGTCTGTCTGCCCTTTTACGATAGAACTTGTTTCTGCCGTGGAATAAAAAAATAAAAATAAAAAAGGTAATTGCAACTTCTGACAACTGCAGTTCTGACTTTCTTCCCCTCAGAAATGTTTATACATCGCAATTCAGAATTTATAACTCTCAACTTTGAGTTTATAACTCACTATTCAGACTTTTTTTGTGCAATTTAATTTCTCAGAATTTATATAAACTCAGAATTTAGAGAAAAAGGCAGAATTGTGAGATATAAACTTGCAATTAAAAAGGTAATCATAACTTTATCCCGCAATTCTGACTTTTTTCCCCTCGATTCCAAGTTTGTATCTTTCAATTCGACTTTATTTCCTGTAATTCTGAGATGTAAACTTGTAATTGCAAGAAAAAAAAGTCTTTGTGAGATAAAAAATTGCGATTACCTTTCTTACTTTTTATTCCACGATGGAAATAAGCTCTCATTTTCTCCTGCTAATAATGCAGCTCAATCTTTCCATCTTTTCTCTCTGAATCAATCAAATCCTGCAGTAGTTTTGACAAGAGTGTGTAAAGCAAGTGATGGCAGGAGTGTATCTGAGCGGACGACTGTAAACATGACTGAAAGAGTGTGTGTGTGTGTGTGTGTGTGGTCAGGTGGTCAGTCCTCTGTGCTCCAGCTCTTTACTCTGTTTCAGCTCCTTAATCCTGCAAACACACAATCTCAATAAACAACTTCATTCTCAAGTTTTTCATGATTTACCAGATAAGAATTAAGAATAAGGATTTTTAAAAATCTTTTCAAATGCACAATTTCATAACATAAATAAAATATTTTAGAGCTTAACGTAACTAGTAAAATGGATATACCCATTATAAAAATAACCACAACCACATTTTAATTTCCTTGACTTTTCCGGATTTACTAGATTAGAATTAAGCTTTTTTTTATTTTTTTTAATGTTCTTTTAATGCACAATTTATATAATAATTTAAAATAAAATAATTTAAAGTTTGACCTAACTAGTAAATAGTAAAAATTCTATTTATTATAAATTACATTTTAAGTTTTTATTAATTTTCATTACTCTTCCAGTTGTTCATGATTTACTGGATAAGAATAAATGATTAAAGATATTGTATGTGCAATTTTATAGTATAATTAAAATTAAATAAAATTTAAAGAGACATCTACATTTTTATTTGTTTGAGCTTATTTTAATGCTTGTTTTCTCTTATTTTAAATAAACAAACATAGAAACAAACAGATGGATGTGTACCTGTGTCTGCAGCGTCTGAGGAAGCGCATGATCTTCCTCGCAGCCTGATCCTGTTTCTTGGTCAGGAAAGAGCCTCTGACACACAGAACAAGAGTTTGAGCGCCACAGAATCTCTCATGAGTCGTGTAATGATCTGTAGTGTTGTGTAATGTGTGCGTCTCACTTGATCTTGGTGTTGAGGGTCCCAGGGCCGCGCGGCCCCTGCTTGACGCGCTCGTACTCTTTATAGCTGCGGTAATACTGCTGGATGAGAACGGCCGCCCGCCGCGACTGCTGGAACTTCTTCTGCTCGTAATAACTGCGAAACTTACTCTGAATCAGTATGGCCGCCTGCGTCATCTTCTTATATAAGGCGTACTGGAGGAGGACAAACATACGCGTTACACACTGCAGGAGGACAACACAACACACAAACACACACTGCACGGCAGAAGAATGTGAGAACACAACAGTGAGGCAGTTTAGTTCAGCGTTACCTTCAGTGCTATCCATGTTAGCTAGCATGAAATTAAACAAGAAACAGGAGAGAGATCAGAGACACGCCAGCAATATTAGTTGTTAGCGAAGACACACACAAACAAACACAAACACAAACACACACTCAGACGCTGAATGCTTTGTTTCTTAACATCAAGTGTTTCTGTACAAAGTGTGTGTGTGTGTATCTATTTAACCATATTTTGATGACAAATTTGTTCCCAGAAGTATGCTAAACTTAACAAAACCTTCTTTTCAGGACATCTTTGTATAAACTATGGAAACTTGTTTCTGCCATGGTATGAAAAATAAATAAGCTAATTGCAACTTTTTATCTTACAATTCAGACTTTTTTTCCTCAGAATTGTGAGATAAAAACTCAATTGCAAGAAAAAGTCAGAATTGTGAGATAAAATATCGCAATTACCTGTTTTATTTTTTATTCTGTGGCAGAAACAAACTTCCATAAAAAGAGCAGTATAAAAATAAAGTAAATAAAAAGTTGGCAAAATGAATAGTGTGAAACATTTAACCAAAACATCAGCATACTTACAAAAGTGATTGATCACATTAAGAATTGCAAACAACATTTCTGTTACAAGTTTTCTAAAATGTTCAGTTTAAATATATAAATAATGCATTATCTACTTAAATATGCACTAATTTGCATACATTAATCTGAACATTGATTAAAGCTAGAATTATTAAAATTCTTGTTTGATTTTGTTGACATATTAGAGTTAAAGGTTTATACTGAGGGGATTTAGGATATCTCTTTTCATCACTCCATAAATCAGAAAATACTGCTAACAACCAGAAAAAATACTTTTCAGCATATATTTAGGAATAAAATCTTATATAAATCAGCGTGAATGATATATGAACAAACCCCACAGTAAAAATCTTCAGAATATAGTCAGGAAAAAATCTGTAAATTTTGGTGTACGTAAGTGCTGCTGAAGTGGAGAAAAAAACTCATTTATAAAAATATCGCCTTTAAAAATAGGTACTTTAACTGAAATCTACAGGTGCAAATAGATAGAGAGCAATAAAATAAACACTTAAATATGTATTTTGGAAGTTTTCTTTCTACTAGTCTGAAAGAAGACATGGTAGCATTTATCCACAATCTTAAAAATAACCAATGCATGAAAAAAACAATGGTTTTGCATGTTGTCTTGCCTTACATTGTAAAAATGCAAAAAAGAAAGTTTTCTGTTTTCTACCCTTTAGTGTGTGGGATACATTATTTACGGCTATAAAAACAATAGAAGTCTATGCAATGTCCTCATCTAGACAGCTGAGTAAACGTATGCGTGTTTTATACCTGTTTATATTTGCGGTAACAGCGCTGTATCACAGCTGCGGCCATATCCTGCTGCTCCTTTAGTCTCCGCCCCTAAACACAATAATAACCAATCATTATTAAACCAGGCACACAAACTCTCAGTCAGTTGTCGGTCGTGTGTGTGCGCGTGTACCTTGTATCTGCGGAAGGCGTTCTGGATGACGCGCGCCGCCTCATACAGCTCTCTCTGCTCTGTGTCCGTCAGCGTCAGCAGGGCGAAATCTCTCTCCATCCTTCCATTAGCTGAGGCGTTCAGAAACTCCGCCCATGCCACACTGCTCGGGGGGCGGAGCCTCTGCAGTGCCAAATCACTGAGAAGGGAGGGAGGGGTGGGACACAGGTTCCTACACACACACACACACATATTCAAATGTAAGGAACAGACGACACTAAAAAATGAAAACTGGTATAATTGTAGGTATAAGTGTAGGTAATCTCAAGTCAACATGTCAAGAACATGTTTGGGTCACATTTCACCCTGAAATCACATCAAAAAGATTCAATTATATCTATTTTGATTAATTATATAAATTATATTATTATATTATAGAATTATAATTAATATATTAATTATATTTATTAATAATATTGATTAATTTATACTGATTTTAATTTAAAAAGTGAAGTGTGTCATTTGTAATTTTGAGAATCATCATCTTATGCAGAATGTTTAATTATATAATTATAATTAATATAGTAACTATTTATTAATTATATTGATTAATTTATGCTGATTTTAATTTAAAAAGTTGTGTCATTTGTAATTTTAAGAATCATCATCTTATGCAGAATGTCTTTATATAATTTGAATATATTAATTATATTTATTAATTATATTGATTATTTTATGCTGATTTGCTGCTCAAGAAACATTTCTGATTATTATCAATGTTGAAAACAGTCCTGCTGCTTCATATTTTTGTGGAAACTGTGATAAATTTTATTTTTCAGTATTTTTGATGAATAGAAAGTTCAAAAGAACAGAATTTATTTAAAAAAGAAAATAAATGTTTTGTAACATTATAAATGTCACTTTTGATTAATTTAATGCATCCTTTATAAAAAAAATATGAATTTATTCTTTTTTTTAAAATGAACATTAGTGTAAAGGTGAATGTTCTTTGTGTTCATGTACCTGTCCACAGTGTCGAGGTATGTTGCGAGCCAAGGCATGGTGTCATGAATGGCAGGATTGTCCCGCCTCTCTCTGAGCGGTGACTCCGCCTCCCGGTTAAACTCCTCCTGTTTGATTCGCTCAGGTGTGGCCTCGATGATCTGCTCGGCCAGAGTTGCCATGTCAACCTAACAGTAAAACATCGCAAAAATCACCATGACAAGTCTCACTAACTGTGTGAGGAGGCGGAGACTTTAATACTTTGTCCAATCAGATGTTATCAAAATACGTGACTCACCTGTAAGACCTCGTCAGACAGGTAATCCTCATTCTCGGCATTCTCGCTGTAGTCGAGCAGCTCGTCGGCGAGCTCAGAGTGAAGCGCTAGCGCGTCCGTGTGCGAGACGGCCGGTGTGGAGGGACTCGCAGCCTCACAGTCCATGAGGAAGAGCGAATCGGTGGAACCGGTAGGGGGCGGGACCGAGAATGGGGAGGAGGGAGAAGAGGCGGAGTCCATGGGGTCAGGAACTGAACCACTGGAGTAGGCGGAGCTGGGGGAGGGTGAGGGCGGGTCACTGGGGGAGGGGATACTGCTGGATGAACTCAAACCTGAGAGACAGAGAAAGAGAGGAGGGTTAGTAGGAAGGTTGACTAAAAGTCAAACTCTAACTACAACTGTAACTAGGGCCCTAGGATTTCCATGATGTGGAAAAAAATCATCTAGACTGTCAAAATAATAATAAAAATAATTTTATTATTAAAATAATTAATTAATTAAAATCATTTTACAATAATAGGGCATTATTAATGTTAAAATTTGAATAAAATATTTAATAGGTTTTCAGAATTTAATTCGACATGCTTACTGAATATAAAAAATCATTTTAATTTTGTTTAATTAAAATGAAATTCATAAAAAAAAAACAAAAGCACAGAATTTAGAAAAAAATAAAATATTTAATATTTTTTTAACCTTATGCCTTATTATTGTTAAAATTTTAATAAAATATTATATTGTCAACGTTTTATGAATTTTGTTCAGACACGCTTTTTGGAAAAAAATTTTTATTTTGTTTAATTTAAATAAAACATAATTAAGTAAAATAAAACAACAAATATTTGAAAAGTAAACAATTTCATAGGGCTTTATTCTTGTTAATATTTAAATAAAATATTTATATTAAGTTTTAAGAATTTGATTTGACATGCTTTTAAAATATAAAAATTAATTTTAATTTTGCTTAATAAAAATATTTTAATATTTAAATAAAATATTAAATTGTCAACATTTCATGAATTTGACTCAACATGTTTTTTAAATATATATATATGTTTTATTGTAATTTTGTTTAATTTTATTAAAATGAAATTTAGAAAAAACAGCACAGAATTTGGGGGAAAAAAGAGCCTTATAATTGTTAACATTTTTATTAAAATATTAAATTGTAAACATTTTATGAATTTGATTAGACATGCTTTTAAAAAAAATAAAAATGTAATTGTAATTTTGCTTTATTTAAAACCGAAATCATAAAAATAACAGAAATTAGAAAAAATTAAATAAGATTTCATAGGGCCCTATAATTGTTAGCATTTTAATCAAATATTAAACTGTAAACATTTTATGAATTTTGAATATGCTTCATCACATGACACTCCCAGCCCACGTAAAGCACATCTGGAGTGCAGTGTGTGTGTGTTACCTGTGTCGGGGCTGCTGGACAGTGGAGACAGGGGCCGGTACGGAGGCGAGGCCGTGTCAGGTGTGTGTTCTTGTGTCTGAGAGTGTGTGTGTAACTCCTCCAGACAGCGTGCCAGCCGTGTGTGTCCGCGTGAATGAGCCACGGCCAGAGGCAGACGACCCAGAGAGTCGGGGATTCCCAGAGCCGCACTGCTCCAGCGGTACAACAACACCGCTGCCGCCTGATGACCCAGAGCGCACGCCCACATCTGAACACACACACACAACACATGAGCAAATAAACACATTCTGAGTCATCATCACATTATCTGCTAGTGTGTGGATATGCATATATATATATATACATACATACACACACACACTACCAGGCAAAAGTATGTGTGTGTGTGTGATGTACCAAAGGTGTGCAGGAGAAATGATCAACGTTTAGAGGATCCACTTCCTGCTCCAGATCCAAACTGTTCACACTGATACTCCTGATACATACAGAGACACAAACAAATACCATCAAACACAAAAGTTTTTTATACATCAAGATTGCAGATGAAATGTCATCTGAATGTCTGAGTGTCAGTGATTCATTTCAGTTTCATGATTATGAGTGTGTTACCTCCAGCGTATGAGTGTGTGTATGAGCTGTGTATATCCCTGAGCGGCGGCGAGGTGCAGTAGCGTCATTCCTCGGTGTCTGACAGAGTGTGTGAGTCTGTCTGTCTCGCCGTCTCGTCCCCACCGACCGCCGGCCATCATCCGCTCACACACGGCTACGATCCTGCGCTCAAACCAAAGCCCCGACTGACACACACACACACACACACACACACACACACACACACACACACACACACACACACACACACACACACACACACACACACACACACACACACAGATACGTCCTAATTAGCACATTTAAACACCTTCATACATCTACTTGAGAAAAAATACGAACTTGTTTCTCGGTTCACAGTTTTATATCAGTCACATGTTTGCTAGCTGATATACTGATCTACATCAGTACACTACAGAGGAAAAGCCTGTTTCTGGATTGGACAACATTTGTGAGATTCATCACTCCAAAACTGAGAATTTTGATTCAGATTCAATTAAAGACAGATTTGATTCACTCATTTTGATTCACTGAATCAGAAGAGAAGCCACCAGTGATTCTGAAGCTGGTTCTGAATCTTGCATTCGCATTTAACCCTCTAATAAATGAATCAGAAGGTAAAGGAGAAAATTGTTTTAAATTGAAAAGAAAAAGAGAGAAAGTTTTAAATAAATAAATAAATAAATAAATGCAATATATGTATATATTTAGATTTGTGTTAAATTATAGAATGTAAAATTTAATATAAATAAATAAAAATGTAATAATATACTGTAAATAAACTTTTTGTAAAATGTAATAATATACTTATTAAATAAATATATATAAAAATTAAACTTTTCTCTTCCCAACATTATGCATTTACACTGTAGGAAAAAACTGGTAAATGTTTATAAAAATAAATGCATAGAGAATATTTATTTTATGCGTATGTTTTTTTAAATATAAAATCAAGCTATTTTTACTTATTTTCCCCGTAAATTATGTATTTTGAGAGAGTTACACAATAGAAAATATTTCAGAGACAGCTGATGCATCAACACTTCCATTTTGATTACATTTAAGTGTTTATTTTATTGCTCTTTATCTATTTGCGCCCGGATATTTTAATACATATCTGTATGTTTATAAATGAGTTTTTTCCTCCACTTCAGCAGCACTTACAAACACCAAAATTTACAGTTTTATTCCCATCTATATTCTGAAGGTTTTTACTGTGGGGTTTGTTCATATATCATTCACACTCATTTATATAAAATTTTATTCCTAAATATATGCTGAAAATGTTTTATTTTACCATCTGTTGACAGTATTTTCTGATTTATGGAGTGATAAAAAGAGATCTCCAAAATCCCTTCAGTAAAAACCTTTAACTCTAACATGTCAACAAAATCAAACAAGAATTTTGAATCTGGCTTTATCCAATGTTCAGATTTATCTTCTGGAAGTGTATGAAAATTAGTGCACATTTACTTAGATAATACCTCAATTGCACATTTAAACATAAAATCTCACAAAACAAAGCATTTGATACAAAATAATTGTCTTAATATACTGTAATAAATTAGCTGGAGAAGTATCATGATATCTATCTTATTTTTACCCTATTCACCTATAGTGTCAGATACGCAGATACGTTTACACCAAATACAAAATTTAAACAATTTACATAACTGAACAGAAAACAGTGACATTTGCTTAATATCTCACAATAAAAAGATGCTCAAATGAATCAGTTGTTTTGAACAGTTCATTCGAACAAATCGTTACACATCAAAATGAGACAAAAACAGCGATTTAGCTACTGCATCTGAAATAGGTTTAGATTAACCAGTTACGTTACTGAAACTGATTTCCATATGAATCCATTAAGTTTGATTGGCAATTCTTTAGTTGGTTAGATAAGTTTAGATAGAATGAATCACATTTAATGTAGACATAGTTAGGATGAGGTAGTAACATGACTACTTTTAGTTAGTTACCCCTCAACAGACACACACACCCTCCCTCAGTTTTTTCCCTCCTGTCTGTCTGTATCAGTCTCTCTGTCCGTCCTCGTGCTGTATTGACGTAAGAGTGGAAAAGCTAAAAATGAATGACATGAATCAGCCAGATGATTCTTACAAACAGAGACGAGGTTTTAACATCAAACTATCAGCACTAAACCTGAAGACTAGTTCAGAAACTACAGGACTTACTGGAATCAGATGTGGAAAAACTGAACTGTAATGTGTGTGTGCGTGCATGTGTGTGTGTGTGCATGTGTGTGTGTGCACCAACATGGAAAAAGCGCTATTAATACTCGCATTCTGAAGTGATGTCATCGGCAAAGTTGACATTCCCCCGCTAACCCTGATAACGCACGTTCATAAATCCAGCGCTCATCAACACACCAGTGTTATTTTAGTATCATCGAGATAGCATTATAACATTTTATTCATATTTTAATGCACTTACATGCTCAAAAAACCCTTTCTTCTCTAGCTTGCTTTATAAACCTGTCAAATAAACCTGGCGAATGAAGACAAAGACAAAAATACTGAGGAAGAACACTTTTTGCAGTACAGTGTCTTTGTATCAGTGCGAGAACTGAACCTGACTTTGTTTGCTGCTGGACTGATAAACCTGTGAACACGGACTACAGGAGATGATGTGAAAGCAGCCAATCAGAGGTGAATGTCAGAAACTGTGATGTGTGTGTGTATTTGTACCTGGTTTTCGGGAGTCAAGCGTGGAGCAGAGCTCTGATTTCGCGACAGCTGCTGATGATAGTGATTCATATGTTGATGCTGTTGATTGTTATTTGACATCTCTGCCATTCGCCGCTCCATCTGCTCCAGACGCTCCAGAATCGACATCCTAAACTGGTTATCTGGAGAGAACGAGAGACGGTCAACATTAAACAATGTTCAGTTCCATAATGTCACGCATTTCTGCTAGTTTCATAATTGGTGAATTTTGCAACATTGACACTTATTAAACTGAATTAAATCAACACTGAACTGAACTGAAACAAATCAGTTTCATAATTGATGAATTTTGCAACATCAACAGTTGTTGAACAATTAAATCAAAACTGAACTGAAAAGAATTGAATTAGCTTCACAATTGATGAATCAATTTAGCAACATCAACACTGTTATTAAACTGAATTAAATCAACACTATACTCAATTGAAGTGAATTGAATTCGTTTCATAATTGATGAATTTTGCAGCATTGGCACTGTTACTGAACTGAAGTGAATCAACATTGAACTGGACTGAATTTAATAATTGATGAATTCTGCAACATTGACACCGTTATTAAAATGAATGAAATCAAACTGAATTGAATTGCAACACTGCAACAATAACACACTGTTACTGAAATTAATTTAATCAAATTGAACAAAATTGAATGTTTCATAATTGATGAACTTTGCAAAACTGACGCTGTAACTGAACCGAATTAAACAAATTGAACTAAATTTAATTTCATAGTTGATGAATTTTGCAACATCAGCACTGTTATTGAACTGAACTTAATTACTGATGAATTTTGCAATATTGACTGTTATTAAACTGAATTAAATCAAAACTGAACTCAACTGAACTGAATTAGTTCTATAATTGATGAATTTTGCAACATCAACACTGTTATTGAACTGAATCGAACTGAGCTGAATTTAATTTCTTTCATAATTGATGAACTTTGAAACACTGACACTGTTACTGAACCTAATATTACAAGATTAACACTGTTATTCTCCTGTTTATTACTGTGAAGCTGCTTTTGAAACATTATTGTATAATGAATCATTAAACATTAGGAACTTTATTACACTGAGCCGCAAAAAAGACATTCGTAAAACACGTTTCTTTAGAATAATTTCAGGACAATGAGCAGATCGACATGCAGGAAACTCGGCGGAATAATGTAACGGCATGAAAATTATTTATGGTTCTCGATTCTCAACTAATTCTAATATTTACTTATACAGACACAAAGCAGACGTGAGTATGTGTGTGTTTAGTGCTTGATTTACAGTGTGTGTGAATGTGTTGACAGCTCAGCTTTTACACACACACACACACACACACACACAGAGTGATCTCTAAGGCGGATCTCCAAACAAACACACACAGACTTTCAAACACGCAGTCATGCCTACCTACACCATCCCTGCTTCTCTGTGCCATCGCTCAGACGATCGAATAAAAACGCAGAATCAGAAAAAGCACAACTCCATGTCTTGCTCTCTTCACCTCTCTCTTTCTCTCAATCAGGAGTGACATGTTAGAAAGATGATTTAAAGTATAAAAACTGTTTAATACATCTAATAACACACTGACATACGATCAGAGAAGTACCGAGTCCAATCACACGCTCGGATCACATGAGAGAGAGAGAAAGATGAAGAAAAAGTCAGGAAAAATAAAGTATTCCATAGAGAGGAGAGGAAAACTGCAAACTCCGGCTGGATCCACACGGACGTCCGTCCTCGAGCAGGGAAAGTCCCAAATGAGATGAGAGAGAGACAGAGCTGAGCTTAAATTACTGAGGCAGAGAGACAGACAGACAGAGAGAGAGACACACGCTGCTCCTCTCGTACACACGGATTTAAATAGGCTTTAACTGAGGGCAGAAATAGAAACCGGCTGATATCCACACTGACACACACAACAACTCGTTTAACCGCTGGAATATGTACAGATAACCAGTCTGACCCTTCTACAGGATCAGCGATTGTGACTCGATTCAGCAGATTCTGTGGTGTCTGACTGATGTTCATGCGCTCTAAACAAACTATTATTTATTTATACTATTTTTTATTATTTATTTATATATTCTATAGTTTTGTTTATATATACTATGACAGTTTATATTAACATTTTGAATTGTTTTTTTTTATTTTTTTATGTTTCATTTTAATTTTAGTTTAAGTTTTACACAGCAACGATGTTCTTCCTCAGTGTTTTTGTCTTGTTTTTCAGTACAAATATCGAAAGATTTTTAAAGATGCATTTACTTGGGAAGGAAAATGACAAGTTTTCTGACAAATCTATCAAATTTAAGTAAGTTTGTTTAAAACATGAACAAATATCTGCCAATGGGGTCAGAAAATCTACTTAATTCAAAGGAAAAATAAGATTATTATTCAAACCTCATTGGCAGATATTTGTTCTTGTTTTAAACAAACTTACTTAAATTTGATGCTTTTTTCGAAAAACAAAATGTTATATTTTAAGTCCTTTTGCTTCTCAAATAATCTTGATTTATGAATTCTTAGATATTTGGACAACAAGACAATGTCATTTTTATAATTTCTTTTAAATATTTTTTTCAGCAGTGCAACATTTATAATTTTTATTTAAATTTTTAAGTTTACATTTTTCAAGTTTTTCATCTAATATTTATATTTTAAATTGATTTCAGTTATCAATATCAAAAGTCATGGATCAGTAATGTCGTTCAGCTCTTCAAAGCTCATAACAGACTGTTTATGATGAAAGATTAGTAATAAATCATAAACTATGACTAATAAAGTGGTTCTCAACCTTTTTGACTTAGATATTTTTATGTATTTCTGCTGTAATTTTGTAATTTATTTTTTTTTTATTATTATTATTAACAGAAACTGGGAGTGTTGAAATATTAAATTAACATGATTATTTTTGAGCTTCCAGAAGTTTCAAGATCTTAATTTTCTTCAATAAAAAAAAAAAGTTACTGTGGAAATTTAATCTAAGTTTATATATTGATTTTATGTGTCTTTTTAGTATTTTAAAGTCACCATGAAATCAAAATGGACAAATCTTGTTTTTTTCTTGTTAGTTTTTCATGGAATATTGCAGTATTTATAATAAAGGTTTTATCCGTTCACATTATTATTGTTTTAAATTCATGTTCCTCGTAATCTTGAATCAGAATAACTTCCTCTTGCAGTGACATCTCTTTTTCTGAGGACGAGGGCTCACATGAGATCCTCCAATAGCAAACCACAACCATCCAATCAATTCCCCACGGACAAAATCAAGCCCCGCCCTACATTTGTTCTTGTTTGAGAAGCGTTTCACTCTGATATACGACACTATAGGGAAGAAAAGATGAGCGCAACATCCTTTGCATGATGATTTTAATTTAGATCAGTAGTGTTATTAATAATAATATATTAATTTAAACACATTTTTAAGTCATCCTTCAGGCCCCTTGCTGAGAGCCATTGAAATAAACGCATGTGGCACTGTCATGTGCTTTGAGTTCGCCGTTTCTGTGATAAAAGACAATAATATAAGTAGCTTTATTTTATTTCATTTGATTACTTTCATATTTTTTGCGTCATCTATCACTTATGATCACATTTCATCTGTGTTGTTCTGCTCTTATGACCGTCATCTCTCTTCTCTATGACCACAGAACAAACAATCGTGTGTGTGTGTGTGTGTGTGTGTGTGTGTGTGTGTGTGTGTGTGTGTGTGTGTGTGTGTGTGTGTGTGTGTGTGTGTGTGTGTGTGTGTGTGTGTGTGTGTACTCACCATCCAGTGATAACCAGTCCAGCTGTGAGCTCGGTAAGGACGAGGCGTTGCGAGCGCGATACTCAAACAGCACAGATGAGGAGACGGTACTGGAGTCCATCAACACGTGCAGAGCGACAAGACCCGCTTCATGAGCTACACACACACACACACACACACACACACACACACACACACACACACACACACACACACACACAGGAAACTGTAAATCTGTGTATATATATACCGCTTATTTTCACCCTAGTTTCACCATTTAAACTGTTAACTGTTGACCCACTTTTTGAGCTCAAATGTGAAAATAAATAGTTGTAGTTCATGAATGTTTTGGAGTACAGATCTGAGGTCAGACTCTCATAAAAGTCATAGAAGTTTAAGTTTACTGTAAAGCAAATGTACTGAACTAAACATGTTTTATTTTATACAAAATTATTTGGCCACTGCTATAAAATCAAAGCCATACATCTAACCAAGCTGTGTTTCAAATTTGAAGTTGATTTCACAGAATTTGAGCCACTAAAAGATTTTAAAGGATCATTTCCATTGTCCAATGTCCAATTCAGTGTTATTATAAAACTAAAAACCATTAAAAAAAAACATTTTCATTACTTGAAATAAACTTAAACTGAAATAATATATAAAAAAAACTTTCAGCTAGTGGTCAAAGCAACATTTGTCATTTAGTTTAACGATGTACAAAAATAACTAAAACTGGAATAAAATGAATAAAACTATATAATCATAATAAAAATAAAAACATAAAAATTACTAAAAATGCAACTAAAATTAAAATGAAAACCAACTAAAAACAATAATAATATCTCAATGATACTAAAATAAGTTATTTTTCAAAACGGGTTTCACAGGCTGAATTTCGAGCATTTAAGCTTTCAAATGATACTTAGTTTATTTATATATATTATATTTCCTTATATATGCGATAACATATCTGTGAAAATAGGTTAAATCACATTTTTGACATTTAAACGATCCTGCCACAAATGAATTGATAAAACAATTTTTTTCAATTTTATCCTACTAAAACTGCATGCACAATAATCCTAAAACTATTATAAAAAAAAATGCCATTTAAAGCAGTTTCAGATGGAGTTTAGTGACACTGCAGGACTCTCAAATGCTGCAGTCACAGGAAAGCTTTTCATTATTTCATGCATATTAATGACTAAAAACTCTGGTCTCGATCTGTTAATTATGTTTACACAACTATATGAAGTATAAAAATGCCTCCAAATAAGCTAATAATTCATTTGTGGATATAGAAGCTAAGCTCTTTCTCACTTAAAAGCTTGACAAGGGCTTATTTACTTCCTGTTTTATTTGCAATAAATATTATTTTGTTTGTTTTTAGGCACAACACAAAAATTTACAAAAAAATAACACTGAATAAACATAATCTGTGTTCTTTGCTGTCTAGTCATGGAATCTAGATGTTAATGCAGTGAGAGTTTGTTGTCCTGCTCTTTTTCATGTGCTCGCTGAAGCCGTGAGCGCCACCGTCTGGCTTTGTGTGAAAGTGCTGCTCACCTGGACAATAGCAGCGCAGGACGCCGGGCTGAATGAGAGAAGCAGGAACTCGGCTCTGATCGAACACACATGAGTATCGGCTGTCTGTCTCTGACCACGGGCCTGTGATCAGCACCTTGACTCCTCCCTAAAACAGACAGTTAACGGAAACCGTTATTTGAAATAAAATAAAAATAAAAAACTTAAACCTATTTTATTTTAGCTATATTTCTCATTTAGTAACTTGATGTACTAAAATAACTAAATTGAAATAAAAACCATATCTAAACATTCTTGAATCAAGATTTTGAAAAAAATTACTTAAGATATGAAGCGTTGTTTTCTGAAAAAAATGTCTTGAATGTAAGTGACTTCACACTTAAAACAATAAAAATATCTGTCAGTGGGGTCAGAAAAATAAACTAAATTTAAACAAATGTATTTCTGACCCTACTGGCAGATATAAGCATAAACTCTCTTCATTTTGATGCATTTTTAATTTATATTATGTCATTTTGCTTCTCAAGTAACAAAAAAAAAAATTTATAAAATTTTTTGCATGGTGTAAAAATTACGGAAGAGGATTAGGGCCAAGCAATAATAAAAAAATAAAACCATCTCGAGATTAAAGTTGTTAAATTTCGAGAAAAAAGTCGAGATAAAATGTTGACAATTAACTTGTTAAATTACGAGAAAAACTCGTTAAATTACGAATTTGTTCTCATAATTTAACAACTTTTTTCTTGTAATTTAATGACTTTATTCTCATAATTTAACGAATTTATTCTCAACATTTTATCTCGACTTTTTTTTTTTTTAAATTTAACAACTTTAATCTCGAGATGGTTTTATTTTTTTATTATTGCTTGGCCCATCTCGAGATTAAAGTTGTTAAATTTCGAGAAAAAAGTTGAGATAAAATGTTGAGAATAAACTCGTTAAATTACGAGAAAAAAAACATTAAATTTCGAGAAAAAGGTCGAGATAAAATGTTGAGAATAAACTTGTTAAATTACGAGAAAAAACACTTTAAATTTCGAGAAGAAGGTTGAGATAAAATGTTGAGAATAAACTTGTTAAATTACGAGAAAAACTCGTTAAATTACGAATTTGTTCTCATAATTTAACGACTTTTTTCTTGTAATTTAATTACTTTATTCTCATAATTTAACGAATTTATTCTCAACATTTTATCTCGACTTTTTTCTCTAAATTTAACGTCATTTTTCTCATAATTTAACAAATTTGTTCTCGTAATTTAACGACTTTTTTCTCGTAATTTAATGAGTTTATTCTCAACATTTTATTTAGACTTTTTTCTCGAAATTTAACAATTTTTTTCTCGTAATTTAATGACTTCATTCTCAACATTTTATTTTTGACTTTTTTCTCGAAATTTAACGAGTTTTTTCTCGAAATTTAACAACTTTAATCTCGAGATGGTTTTATTTTTTTATTTTTGCTTAGCCCTTATCCTCTTCCGTAAAATATGACTAAAACACACAGCAAAATTACTAAACCTTTAAACCTAAAACAAAACATTTTATTTTTAGCTTGTTGCCAGGAAAATATTTATAAAATATTTATTTTAATTCAGTTCCACCTGGTGTATTAAAATAACGAAAACTAAAAATTATTAGATTTACTAAAAAAAATTAATAGAACTTTAAAATGAAAAATATAAAACTAAAAACTATAGTAGTATATTAATAATTCTAAAACATCAATGGCATTAACTAAACAAAACACAAGCAGAAACACATTTTATAATCAAGAACAGAACTTTTGTCCTTCTAATAGTACTGATAATAGAAATGTACTTCTAATAGTACATGAGAAAAAATGCTTAACCTTCAGAAAATAATGTCTGTTAAAGGGATAGTTCACCCCAAAATGATTCACTCGCCCTCAGGCTATTCTAGGTGCATATGACCATCTTCTTTCAGACAAACACAATCAGAGATATATTTAAAAATATCTTGGCTCTTCCAAGCTTTATAATGGGAGTGAATGGGGGGGGGCAAGATTTTGAAGCATCCATCCGACTCCAGGGGATTATTAAAGGCCTTCCGAAGCAAAGCCATGATTTTTTGTAAAAAAAAATCCATATTTAAAACTTTATAGACTATTATTACTAGCTTCCAGTAACGTCCTAGGACGGCTTGAGGGTGAGAAAATTATGGGATAATTTTCATTTTTGGATGAACTATCCCTTTAACCTCAATGAGTTTTATTCTGTATTTATTTTAAAACCAATTTCCAGTGATTAAAGAAGCGATATAAAAGATCCATACCTCCGGGTACGACCATTCCGGTGAGAAGTCCGTGATGTTGGCCAACCGCTGGGATTCCTCTGGAGCGCCGCCGGAAGCGAGTGAGTGTGCGTTTGTAAGGAGCGGGAAGGGTAAGAACGAGGTGGACGGAGTCGGCTGAGGTGGAACCATGTACCTGACGGGGTAAATGGGCGGAGCTGGGGCAGGGGAGTGGCTAACGGTCTCATCTGTAATCAGCTCAGATATTAGGTCAGGGAAGGTGGAGTCAAACGTAAGCCCCGCCTCCTCGCTGTCCATATGGGCGCAGTGAGTGGTGTCCATGGGTGTTACATCTGATTCGAAGTGAGTGGGCGGAGACTGCTCCTCCTTAACCTGTATGGGACTTACGTTTGTGGGCGTGGTTGGGGGCGGGGTCAGATTCTGAGGTTGAATGCACATGGAGTGTGTTGCTAAAAGACAGGATTGCACTTGAAGCTGTGACTGCCTAAGCTCCGCCTTTTCTCCCTCCTGATTGGTCGGCAGCACGTCGTCAGTCGTCGTGTTGGTGGCTGCCAGTTGGTTGCTGACGTGCTGGGAAGGAGAGAGCTGATTGGTCAGTAGATGACCAGGCGTGGCTTGAACATCGAATCCGGTAGGCGGAGCTCTGGCATCTGTGGACGGGACAGACAGTGAGGGGCTCAACGAATCGAGTCCTAAAGACGTCTCCAGATACATCGGAAGCAGCGTAGGAGTCGTTTGCGTCGGAGAGAGCGAAAGCGAGAGGGAGGCAGGACTGGAGGCGGGACGACCTGGAATACTCTTCCTCTCCGTCTCAGAAGAGAGGGAAGACAGAGACGATGGGGGAGAAGTGGGAGAAAGAGACAGAGCGAGAGATGGAGGCTGAGGAGATGTGGAAGGAGGCGGAGACGGGGAGGAAGAGGCGGAGATAGAGTGGGGCGTGAGGGCGGGGCCTCCGTAGGTCTGGCCCTGTTTGGGGCTGTTGAGGAAGGAATCGGGATCGAACGGAAGCAGCGAGGGCGACGGGGATGACGGGTGCAGGAGCGCCCCGGGGGCTTCTGGGACAATGCGGTCAGTCAGCAGCAGTCCTCCAATCACAGGGCTGGGCAGTAGAGTGAGTGACAGCGTGGCCACGCCCTGATTTGGTGGGACAGGGCTCGGTGGAGAGGCAGAGCTTGGCGGGGACGATGTGTCCTGTTTGGGCGGGACAGGAGACAAAACTAACCGTCCACCGGCACGAGTGAGCGACAGTCGGGTGGAGCCGAGTTCGCCGTTAGACTCCTCGCCACATCCACGCCCCACTGGCGCCGCTGTCGTCATCACGATGACCGCGTTCTGCGGCAGCGCCACCGCTGCTAATCCGCCCCGCTGGAATCCATTTCCGTTGCTCAGAGCGATTGTTGCTGCTCGCTGCGTTTGGGGCGGACTCGAAGAAGACGAGGAAGAGGCAGAGCAAGGTGAAGCCACGCCCACCATGTCCTCGACCCGCACACCATCTTCTGGCGAACCGGACGGCTGCTTCCTCTCTGAAGGCACGACAGCAACCAAAGCATCGCCTGGCCCCGTCTCTCGCCCCACCTCTGCTCCTGAGCCCTCATTGGCCAGATTCTGCAGCTCCGTGAGGGCGGGGTAAGGGGCGGGCAGTTTGGGGGAGATGATGCGATGTTTTGTACTGTTGCAGCGGTGAGGAATGTTGGATCCGGGAGATGCTGTGGAAAACATGTCAGTGGCATATCAATAAATGACTGCTCAAAGGTTTATTTATTTGATAAAAAATGCAGTAAAAACAGCAATATTGTAAAATATTAATACAGTTTAACATAACATTACTTATTATATTAAAATGTATTCAATATTCAATATTTAATATTAAAATTAAGTTTCAAATACCTTAGAAAATCTACAACTCATAAGTTTATTCATTAGCTTTGGATGTGTGAAGTTATGGAGTATGTTTAACTAGTAAAAGGAATGTATGACAAACAGTCATATGTTTATACCTGTATATTTTTTCTTTTTATTTATTTATTTAAATAAAGAAAGTTCAATTAAGACATATATATATATATATATAATATATAATAATAATAATAATAATAATAAATTGTATTGTATAAAACTGTATGCAATGTGTAAATTACATAAATTTAATAAAGATATGTTATAAAAAATGTATTTGATTTCATAAATGTGTTTCATTCTTGGTTTTCATTTTAATTTCATTTAAGTACTTTTTGTTTGTCATTTTATTCATTTTAATTACAGTTTTAATTATTTCAATACATCAAGTTAAACTGAATAAAAATGAAAAATGTGTGCTTGAAAAATAACTTGTTTTATTTTATTTTAAAGTTTATTTTATTTCAAGTAACATTTTGTAATGTTAGTAATTTTTATGGCTTTAGTTTTAACTATAATAATCCCAGCCCTTGCCAAATAAAAGCATTATTTATTTATTTATTTGTTTGTTTATTTATTTATTTATTTTTTAAATCTTATTGACCCCAAACTTTTGAACAGTAGTGTATTTCATGGTGTGGACATAAAATCTGTGCAAAAATATATATACACTACCAGTCAAAAGTTTGGAAACATTACTATTTTTAATTTTTTTGAAGTCTCTTATGCTCACCAAGGCTGCATTTATTTCATAATAAATACAGAAAAAACAATAATATTGTGAAATATTATTACAATTTAAAATGATGCAACATTTAATATACTTTAAAATATAATTTATTTCTGTGATCAAAGCTGAATTTTCAGCATCATTACTCCAGTCTTCAGTGTCACATGATCCTTCAGAAATCATTCTAATATGATGATTTATTATCAATGTTGTAAACAGTTGTGCTGCTTAATATTATTTTATAACCTGTGACACTTTTTCAGGATCCTTTGATGAATAAAAACTTAAAAAATATCTGCATTTATTTAAAATAGAAATCTTTTGTAAAAATATACACTACCGTTCAGAAGTTTGGGGTCAGTAATCTTTTTTTTCTTTTTTGAAAGAAATTAATACTTTTATTCAGCACGGATGTGTTAAATTGATAAAAAAGTGATAGTAAAGATTTATATTGTTAGAAAAGATTTATATTTTGAATAAATGCTGTTCTTTTGAACCTTTTATTCATCAGTGAATCCTGAAAAAAGTATCACAGGTTACAAAAAAATATTAAGCAACACGACTGTTTCCAACAATGATAATAAATCATCATATTAGAATGATTTCTGAAGGATCATGTGACACTGAAGACTGGAATAATGATGCTGAAAATTCAGCTTTGCGTTACAGAAATAAATTATATTTTAAAGTATATTAACAAAGAAAACCATCATTTTAAATTGTAATAATATTATAGTATTTATTATGAAATAAATGCAGCCTTAATGAACATAAGAGACTTCGTTCAACATTAAAAATAGTAGTGTTTCCAAACTTTTGACTGGTAGTGTATATTATGCATTTACAAACTTTTGTTAGATGTGATTGATCGATTTGACCGTACTAGTTTTTAGCATGAAGTTTTTCTCCGTCATAAGCAGTTATTATTGATGGGCTCTTTCTAAATATATATTAAAAAAAGAATATTTTATCCAAAAAAGGCTAAATAAACATGAAATTATTAAAAACTTACATTTACAAAACAGTTTTCTGTGAAAGTTATAGGCTAGAAAGCATCAGTAGCGCAGTATGAGAAGCATTAGGCCTGTGGAAAGTGCTGCTGATGACAGGAGTGTGTGAGTTACCGCAGAGGCAGGTGTGTGTTCGTGGTTGTGGTTTGGTCTGTTGGGTTTCCAGGATCTGTTGCACCATCTGTTCCACAGAGAGATCCACGGTGCCGTTGCCTCCACAGGACCATTTCATACTGTGGACTAAACAAACACACACAGATATATAATCACACATTTCTGTCATTCAAAGACACATAAAGTGCACTGACCATGATGTAACTGACAAGCAACCGCTGGATCAAACCTAACGCACATTTTATCATCACTGAGATACTATTATAGTTGTTTTTGTGCTCTACTAGAACAGGTTTTCCTGCTTGACTGTTCATTATTTTCCTCATATTCTCCATTGTTGCAGCTCCTCTCTTCCCAGTCTGTCAGTAACGCTCTGTTTACTTCCTGTCTCTATGAAGCCCCGCCTTCTGAAAAGCACAATGTGCTCTGATTGGTTGGCTGGAGCAGTGTGTTGCGATTGGTGTTTGGGAAATGTCCCGCCCCTTACCATAAACGTCAGTTTCAACACACTACTAACTAACTCAACCAGGCCACGCCCCTTTATTCTGCATATTAATTATTTAAACGAGGAATATTGTGACGTGTTCATTCCCAGAACAAAACTCAAGACTACAATGGAGGCGTTTCAGAGAGTTCTCAAGCAACATTTCACACTAAAGAAAGACGAACATATAATAATAAAGCATAATACATACTTTTTTACCATTTTGAATTAGTTCTTTTTAAATTTTAGTTGGTTTCAGTAATTTTGCAGTGTGTTTTTGTCATTTCATTCAGTTCTGTGGCGATTTACTCATAGAACAGGTGTGTGTTTTGGTCAGCAGGCGTGTGATTGGTCACTCACACATGGGTTTGAGTTGCGACAGCAGTTCGTCACGGCTCCAGCGCAGACTGTCCCGCCGGTCGGTCAGAGCACAGGACACCGGACCACATGACTTCACGCTGTCCTCCAGCGACGGCACGTTCAGGTAGTGCACGAGCACGATGTCTGGGTTCTGCAAACACCCACAGTTAACAGTATTCTCCCTGTTTACATGTAATTTATTCTTTTTATTTTATTGCATTTCTTACTCATTGCAAACATGTAATGTGTATAATTATTAACAGATGCTGTATAAAAAATATTATTATAATTATTATTACAATTACTTCTTTTATATGCATTCGTCCTGGCTTCTGATTGGGTAGATTTGTGCCTCATAGTCATTATAACTAACCTGCAGCAGCCAATAGCATCTCCTGTGGAATGTTGGGACGATGGAGGAATGAACATAACAACCGTAAAGACACTGCGGCAGAGACAGAAATGTGTGAGCTGCTATGACATCACATATCAGACATCAGTTTTACTACTTCACAATATTTTTGATCAAATAAATGCAGCCCTGGTGAGCACACAGCAAAATCACCAGAGTTAAATAAACTCTGCTTGGAGTACATATGGTCCCTCTCTAAATAGAGTTAAAGTTAATGAAATAATTAAGTGATGATTGTGCATTAGTGATGAACACCTGCTGTTAACAAGCAGAATCACTGAAGAAAAGAGAAACAAAAGAACTATAATTGACTTCAGCCACAGTCTTAGATGAAATCAACTGAAGATATAATACTCAAGATCTCAGTAGAGGATGATTATCTTTTCTTCAGTGATTCTGCTTGTTAACAGCAGGTGTTCATCACTAATGCACAATCATCACTTAATTAATCGCTTTATTATAAATGCTTCAGTGTTATTTTAACACTATTTAGAGAGGGACCATATGTACGCCATGCAGTGTTGATTTTGCTGTGCATCCTGGCGAGTTCTGAAAGCAGACGTGTTTTTGAGCTCAAGGTGGCGCTCTCACCTCCATGCCCTGAACTTTCAGTTTCATGTGATCCTCTCTTGTCGTCTTTCCGTCTTTTCTCTTCTTCCAGCAATATCCATCTTTCCGGTATTTTACCTTCTTGCGATTGTACAGGATGATTGAACCGTTCTGTGGCCTGTATGTGAACGCAAACAAACATTCGTTATCTATTTCAATTAGCAAACACGATGGAAACGAGGACATATTTAAATATATATGCATTCTATAATCTCTAGAATAATACAGGCAACAAATCCAACAAAAAACTGGCATAGCAGACTTGCAATTGTTTGAACACATAGCCAACAATTATTGTTACACATGTCAGTTGTGTATTTACAAGGTTTCTTAGTATCGACATTTGAGATCGAGTCTGTTGTTTAAAACTACTGCTGTTGATATTTTTATCTTTTCACAGGTTAAACTGTCAGTGGGTCAATTATCTGTCAACAGGAAAACAAAACTGACTTGTCTTACACTGCAAAAACATTATTTCTTATTCAGTATTTTTGTCGTTTTCCAGTGCAAACATCTAAACTTTCTTAAATAAAGACACAATAACTTGAGAAGCAAAATGACTTAAAATATTAAGTCTTGTTTAATGACAAAATTGTTAAAAATTAAATTAAGTTTATGGTTAAAATAAGAAGAAATCTGCCAGTGCTCCTCACGTGGAGGTCAAAAATGCCTAATTTTTATTTTTTAAATGAAATTAATGTACTATATTTTAGTTTATTGTTGTTTATTTCATATTTTGTATTTTTAGGGGTTTTTAATAGTACAAAATGATATTTATGCAGTAGTTATAATCCATTTATTCACTTTTTGAGCACTGACCTGAAAATAAAATTTCCGACCTAAACCCATAAATCTAGAATGTTTTGGAGCACAGACTTCAGTTTGGTTTCTTTTTAAAGACGACACTGTGCAGATTGCTGTTGAAGTGAAAAAGTTTTAAAAAGTGAAGTTATAGAATTTAATGTTTATTTTTATGAAAATGCACAAAAATACTATTACTTCAATTTTTATTTGAAATATATATTTTCCAAAACATGTTTTACTCTAAAACTGTGTAAAAATCAAAGCCATAGATCTAAACAAGTTGTGTTCCAAATTTGAGGTTGATATCTCAAAAAATGAGCTTTCAGTAAGAGTTTGTTTGGGCGCAGTACCAAACGCTTCCACTAGATGAAATTCATTTCCAATGCGCTCATTTTTGACAGTGAGGAGCACAAGGGTGGCTATTTTTTTCAGGACTATTTAAACTTTTAGAATCATGTCCATGATTTTATTGTGTGCGTGTGTTCACATAGCAAGTGCCAAAAGTTTCGTACCATTCCGATAAAGTAAAAACAAACAAAAAAAGTTAAATTTTTTCGATCAAAAATGACTGAAGAGCACCACAGGACTAAGAACAAGACAAAATTACTCAGGAAGAAACTAATCCTTGCAGTGATAGTAAAAAATTCATCAGTGCACATTATTACAAAGACGAAAAGTGTCGACCCGTGATGCTCATGCACACAATCCCACAAACACACAACTGACCTGGTCTTGAGGCTGCAGGACAGCCACTCATCATGTCTGTCAAAAGAAATCAGGAAGGATGCAATTTCCTGAAACACAAACAAACACACGACAAGCTTACATTAAAATCTAGTCACTTTGACCTGAAGAGGATTTTCTTTTCCCCAAAAATGCTAGTTAATGTTATCGCATTGGACTAAGACTTATTTGCGCAAATAGGGTATAAAAAACGGCCCTAAAAAATTATAATTTTTGTACTTTTTGTTCACCTCATTACCTCCGGGTCAAAAATGTCTGGGCTATATGTGAAACCAGTGAAATATAAAAATAAAAACTACCTCGTTTGTGTTCCAGCGCAGTCTCTCTTTGGGTAAAGTCGTCGTTCGAGGCAAACACTCCAACAGCTTATTGGGCAAAAACACTTTCATCTGACCGCTGGTCTCTGCATCACACAAAACACTGTTCAGCATCACTTATTATTACTGTTGTTAATATACCAAAACAGAGTAAATCACCTTTTGAAAATAACTTGATTCAAATAAAGATTGCATTAATTACAGCATTACACCAGTAGGTGGCAACAAGTGACTGTTAAAAATGTATCAGCTCTAGTGGACATGTGTAAATATTTAATAAGTGTATGCGAGAGACGGACCAGACTCTGTTGTGGTGTCCTTGTTGTTCATGGTGACGTTCACTAACTCCTCCAGCCTGCAGAGGGCAGTCACACGATCCAGGGAGGACTAAACTGCAACACTGACACACACAGACAGAAAACATGCACATTAGAGGCTGTATTACAATCTTCACACACACACACACACTAACACACACGACTTACTAAACGCATGTACTTGATTTGCAGGTAGTGAGAAAGCACACTAATGTAACAATTACTTCGTTTAACTGATGCTTTTAAAGAAGGAAACTTCCAAATGATTACATTGATAACATTGAATCAAATCTATCTGTGTGTCTATCTATCTATCTATCTATCTATCTATCTATCTATCTATCTATCTATCTATCTATCTATCTATCTATCTATCCATCTGTCTGTCTATCCATCTGTCTGTCTGTCTGTCTATCCATCTGTCTTTCTGTCTGTCTATCCATCTGTCTGTCTGTCTATCTATCTATCTATCTATCTATCTATCTATCCATCTGTCTGTCTATCCATCTGTCTGTCTGTCTGTCTATCTATCCATCTGTCTTTCTGTCTGTCTATCCATCTGTCTGTCTGTCTATCTATTTGTCTGTCTATCTGTCTGTCTGTCTATCTATCTGTCTTTCTGTCTATCCATCTGTCTTTCTGTCTGTCTATCTATCTGTCTGTCTGTCCGTCTGTCTGTCTATCCATCTGTCTGTCTGTCTATCTATCTATCTATCCATCTGTCTTTCTGTCTGTCTATCCATCTGTCTATCTATCCATCTGTCTTTCTGTCTGTCTATCCATCTGTCTATCTATCCATCTGTCTTTCTGTCTGTCTATCTATCCATCTGTCTTTCTGTCTGTCTATCCATCTGTCTGTCTGTCTGTCTGTCTATCTGTCTGTCTATCTATCCATCTGTCTTTCTGTCTGTCTATCCATCTGTCTGTCTGTCTGTCTGTCTATCTATTTGTCTGTCTATCTGTCTGTCTATCTATCTGTCTTTCTGTCTATCCATCTGTCTTTCTGTCTGTCTATCTATCTGTCTGTCTGTCCGTCTATCCATCTGTCTATCTATACATCTGTCTTTCTGTCTGTCTATCCATCTGTCTGTCTATCTATCTGTCTGTCCGTCTGTGTCTATCCATCTGTCTGTCTGTCTATCTATCTATCTTTCTGTCTGTCTATCCATCTGTCTATCTATCCATCTGTCTTTCTATCTATCTATCCATCTGTCTTTCTGTCTGTCTATCTATCTATCCATCTGTCTTTCTGTCTGTCTATCCATCTGTCTGTCTGTCTGTCTGTCTGTCTATCTATTTGTCTGTCTATCTGTCTGTCTATCTATCTGTCTTTCTGTCTATCCATCTGTCTTTCTGTCTGTCTATCTATCTGTCTGTCTGTCCGTCTGTCTGTCTATCCATCTGTCTGTCTGTCTATCTATCTATCTATC